>NC_067154.1:4152437-4452437 GCF_903995435.1 Acomys russatus | reverse complement strand
GTACGAAGCAGTGTGAGCACACAAGAAGTAAAGTGAGGATTGAGACTCAAAACCCAACCCCCGTGGCACACTTCCTGCAGCAAGACCGCACCACCTAAACCTCCCCAGACGGTCCCAACTGGAGACCCATTGTTCAAAGGCACGCGGGGCATTTCTCATATAAGCTACCACACCCGCTAACTTACTTGGCTGTCTTTACCACCTGGAATAGGCACAGTGACCCTTTTACTCCATTGTCATACCGTAGAAGCACTAGAAAAACACTAGCTGGGTGAATGTCCTCAACTTTAAATTGGTGACCCCATACTTCAAAGGCACCTACACATTACCCCAAAGTCTTATGCACTCTTCCCCTCTGGAGACCTTTCTCCCCTCCCCTACCCCCTCTTCCCCCAGCCTTCCCCCCCAGAGACCTTGCTTGGTGGTTCTAGAAACGGAGTGCAACCACTTTCATACCATGACCAGTCCTGGAGGCAGCTATGGTGAGGGTATATATCCACGGGGTAATGATGAGGAAAGGGGCACCCATCTAGCCAGCCAGATTGACCCAGGGAACCAATGAGGCGATGAGTGTCACAACCAAATCACTCTCACATCCTAAACTTAGGAGCACAGATCACCAGGGATCAAGGTATAAATGCAGAAGACCAGGCCCTGTCCACGTGGCTGAAGCCATGCCCACGCTGTTACAGGAGACCCTGGCTACACAGAAGGTCTAGGCAGAGCAGGCCCTCAATCTCTTGATAGGAGGTAATCTGGAAAGTGACGGTGTCTTCTCACGGCTACGTTTGGATTTACTTCTTAGGAACACACAGAAATGCAGTTGTCACCTCAGGGGAAAGTTAGAAGGGTTGGTTCTGACAGGAGTGAGGAGATGGGTGAATCCCCTGTGGGAAATTCAGAGGGGCCTCATAGATAGAGGGAAGTCCCCAGGTGGCCCCCAAAGCCTTCCCTTCCCCCACTCAGGCTCAGGGTTGGGCCCTCTTACAAATGGGCTTGTGTCACTAACATTGCTCTGGTAATGGCGTCTGCCTTACTTCCTCTTGGATCAAGTACCTTCTGGTGCTCTGGAAAGTCCTATGGGAAAGTTCATATGAGAGGACGTGAGAACTGCTTCCAACAACAGCAGTCGCCGGTGTGGAGGAAGTCCACTCTCCAGCTCTGCCCAGGCCCCCCTGTGACGTCACCACCCCCTCTCCATCATGGCCTGCTTCTTCTGTAGCATTCTGCCCTGATGTGTGCTCCATTCTCTTCTCTCTGCGGGTCTCGTTCCTCAACGTGCTTTTTGCTTCCTCAGCTGATTATTCTTTAATTCGCAATGGCCTAAACCTGATGTCTTAGTCAGTGCTCTATTGCTGTGAAGAGACAGATTGACCGTGGAAACTCTTATCAAAGGAAGAAGCATTTAACTGGGGGCCTGTGTAGAGCTTCAGAGGGTTAGTCAGTCCATCATAATTGTGGCAGCAAGCATGGCGCTGGAGCAGTAGATGAGAGAGAGAAACTGGTCTTGGCTTGGGCTTTTAAAATCTCAAAGCCCACCCCCAGTGACACGTCTCCTCCAACAAGGCTACCCTTCCTAATCTTTCTAATCCTTTCAGTTTTATTCCCTGGCCACTAAGTGTTCAAATATATGAGCCTATGGGGGCCATTCCTATTTAAACCACGCATGATTATAAAATTTAGGTACCCTTTGGGAATTGTCAAAGCTTTTTTTCTTTCTGCAAAGGAAACAGGACATTTTGTGTGCTCATGGTCTTTGTTGTAGCCAATTAACTCAGTTCTATCTTTATGGTGCAAAACCAGCTGTGGACGATGCCCCGACTGACAGATGTGGGGATGTTCTATACCATTTAATTTTACAGAACAAGGAAGTGGGTAGGTTTGGGCTTGAGGATCATAGTTTGTCAGCCTCTGTTCTATAGAAATCACAGCCCCAGGGTCTGATTCCATCTTATCAGCCACATTCAAGTGTGTTGTGCACTCAGTGCAGGCAGCAGGGGTCGGGGGTGGGGAACCAAGGCGGTAGGACCACATGGCTCACCCGAAGAGCTGGAACCCATTCATTAGAAAAGGGACTCGGCCAGTCAAGAGACAGTGTGCACAGTGTACTCTGTCTGGAACTCCAGTAATGTTAAGTGGCTCATCTACTCTGTGCTGAGCACTTGGGCAGGATCCGGGACACACAGATGCCTGTTGTGTGGCTCCTGATCATACAACAGACATGCCAGGCTTGCCCAAAGCACTTGTAGAAGCATTAACTCATTAACTCTCAAATTACATAGGAGGGGGTTAATTAAGCTTCAAGGAGGCCACACAGTGCCTGAACCAACACAGACTTGTGCTGTGCCATGCTGCCTCCTAGTCCCCACGAGGATTCCTGCCCTGTGTGGTGCTTATGGCCTCTTCAGAGTTCAGTTTACCACTCTACTCAGCTTTGAATTCCTTTCCTAAAAGATTTTTTTCCTGTCTCTGATAGGCTGCATATGTACTTATTACGACAACTACTGATAACATCCTTACTAGTAAAGATTATGCAAGAGGCCAAGGCTATATCCCAGGGGATATACCATATATGAGGCCCTAGGTTTTGTGCCTAGCATCTACACACACACAACAGATGTGACTGTCTGTTCCTTGTTAGTCAGATAGAGGCCGCACATGGCCGTTTCACCCCACTTACAGCTGTGGTCTGCAGCGACGATGTGTTATCACAAACACACACATTTGGGACCATTGTTCTGATGTCAGAGATTCCGCCAAGTTTGTTTCTTCTCACCTTTCCAAACGCTCAGAAGCTGTAATTAAATAAATAAACACTTTAATTGTTCACTTATTTTTACCACTTAGCAAATTGGAAGACAGGTTACAGTGAATTGAACACACTTCTCAAAAAAAAAATTAATAAAGCTGATTTGATTTAAATGTTTGTGTCTCCCTAGATTACTGTGTTGAAATCTTAAACTCCCAAGGCGATGACAGCAGGAAATGGAGGAGGCTTTACTCTTATGCATGAGACCAGTGTCTCACAAAGGGAGCCCCAGACTGTCCTTACTCTTTCTGTGCCACCTGAGGCACAGTTAAGCAGGTTCTGGCATCCATCCTCAGGGCCCTACAGCTCTACTTTCAGACTTTTAAAATGCTCCTGGAAAAACAATTTAGATGGAATATGAATAAATTAATAAAATATATTTTTAAAAAAAGGCTCCTGGAGCCAGGCATGGTTGGGCATGCCTTTAACCCCAACACTCATTAAGCAGAGGCAAGTGGATGGATGTGAGTTCTAAGGCCAGCCTGGTCTACAAAGAGAGTTCCAGGAATCCTGGGAAGAAGAAGAAAAGACCAGGAGAGAGACCTGAAGGGAGAGGTGTAGGAGGCCATCATAGGTTAGATGGAGAAGAAGCACATGGACGGCATGGATGGAGATTCGGCCCAGATGAAGAACATTAGCAAGAAAAGAATGAAGTCAGGGGTGCCTGAGCCCCAGTCTGGTATCTACTGGCTGCCTCCACTACAGGAGCCTGCATTTCTGGGCCCCACTACTCTGCTCTGCACTTGAGGCAGAGAAGGCAGGTTGGCCCAGGCTCCGACTGCCTTCTGTGCTGGCAAGAGTTCATCAACTTGACACCAACTAGAGTCATGCGGGGAGAGGGAGCCTCCGTTGACGATCTGCCTCCCTCAGACTAGACTGTAGGCATTTCTACGGCCATTTTCTAGATGAATGATTGATGTGAGAGGACCATCTCACTGTGGGCGGGGCCAGGCCTGGGTGGGTGGCCCTGAGCTGTATAAGGAAGCAAGCCAGGAAGCAGCACTCCTCCATGGTTCCCGCCTCAGCTCCTGCTTGAGTTCTTGTCCTGACTTCCCTCAATGATGGACTGAGATGGTGTCATGTAAGGCAAAGAAACCCTTTCCTCCTCCTCAAAAAGAGAGAGAGAGAGAGAGAGAGAGAGAGTTCCAGGAGAGCCAGGGCTACACAGAGAAACCCTATCTGGAACACCCCCCCCCCCCCCCCCGCCAAAAAAAAAAAAACCTCAACCAACCAACCAAAAAAAAAAACAAAAACAAAAACAAAAACAAAAACAAAAACAAAAACAAAAACCGACAACAACAAAAAGCTCCTGGTATCACATAAGGGAACCCAAGTCACCTTCAGCCTCCCAGCTGAGGAGAGACAACGTAGATAGTCTCAGGTGACCGCTAACGCCATCACCTGAGACACGCGCGTGAAGGCGTCTAAGGCCCTTTGGCCCACTTCAGGCATGACACAGCTGCATGAGTCATGAGAGATGACACCATTAGAAGGACGGCCCTGGAGTTGAGCCAGAATGGTGAACAGACCAATGATGCTTGGCGGAAGCCACTTCTAGTAACTAGGTAACCAGGACAAGGAGACATGTGGGAACATTGTGGCTGGAATGAAAGGTGGTATTGGGTTTGCTTTAAAATGTCTGTTAGCGGCAGGGAAAAGGTGCGGGTGTGGATGAAAGCAAACGGAGCACGTGTTAATAACAGTTGTTGAAACTGGAGCTACGTATGTGGTTGCTATCTCCTGTTCTCAACTGCTTTGATTTTTAAGTGGTTGGAGCTAATTCCGACCCTCTCAGGAAGTAGAATAGTAATTGCTGGTGGACAGAAGGGAAGAAAAGAGGAGTTAGTGTCAAATGGGTGGAATTTGAATTTGGTAAGTGTCTTAGGGTTTCTATTGCTGAGAAGAGACACCATGACTAAGGCAACTCTTATAAAGGGAAAACATTTACTTGGAGCTGGCTGACAGTTTCAGAGGTTTAGTCCACTGTCATCTTGGTGGGGACCGTGGTAGAGTCTAGGCAGACATGGTGCTCAGAGAGGGGGCTGAGAGTGCTACCTCTTGCTTCGCAGGCAGCAGAAGGAGACCGTGAGACACGCTGAGCTTAGCTTGAGCGTATGAGACCTCAAAGCCCACCCCCACAGTGACACGCTTCCTCCAACAAGGCCACACCTACTCCATCAAGACCACACCTCCTAGTAGTGCCAGACACACACACACACACACACACACACACACACACACACACACACACACACACACACGAGTCTACAAGTCTACACGAATAGATGAGTTCTGGAGATGGACAGCAATGGCAGCAGCACAACACTTTACAGAGACAAATCCCAGTGACATGTGCATTTAATGGTTACATTAGCCAATGTTACATTGTCTGTTTTGTTTTTTGTCTATTCCCACTAATTGAAAACTTGAGACAAAAGGAGTCAGTGTTACATGTAGTATCAATTTCCTTAACAATTATACTTTATTATGAACTTATTAAACCAGCGTACCTCCCTTATAACCTGACTAGCCTAAATAAGAGGAAAAGGAGATTAAGGAGAACAAGAGCGAAACCTGGCTATCAGTCCCTAGGAACAATTCCCCTGGCGTAGTCAGCAGGATTTCAGCAGACCAGCAAGTCTGCCAAAGTTGCTGCTGGAACCTGGAGCAACGGCAGTCTGGAGCCTCAGCCAGAGCCCAAAGCCTTGAAGCCTTCCCTGGAGCCATTCTCTCTAGGAGCGTCTCAAAGCCCAACAAGTCCCAACAAAAAGCCCAGCCTCCCGTTTTGGGCATATATATATATATCCTCTTAGTCTGTTCAAGGATTTTTTTTTTTCAGCTGGCAACAACCAAGCTCCCCCACAAAGTGATTCAACTTCTAAGTGGAAAAGCACCCTGCTCTCTCACATCTAAGTGGTAAACATCCTGCTCTCTTCCCCATCCTACACTTGGGATCAAAACAGAAACAGGTTCATCTCCCCTACAGTTACAGACCAAGCGACATAACCTTCCTAGTGTAATGCAGCTTTCTTTGTTGTTGTCATCATTTCTCTATTTGAGACGGAGTGGGGGAGGGGTGGAGGTATCCCACTCTGAACCTCAGGCTGACCATGAACTCCTGACCCTCTTGCCTCAGCCGCCCCAGTGCTGGGATTAAAGTGCCTGGCCATGTCCAGCTCAGTTCCCATTTCAATGTGGAGTCTTAGAAACCTCTTAAATCATTCTAAGAAGAGACAATGGACAAACAAAACAAACAAAAATAAAAAAGAGAAGGAAATGACATTTGGTTCTCAGATATGGGCTGAATAGGTTCTGAGACATGTGTTGTGGGCCCAAATGTAAATATTAAATGATAGAAATATTGATAATTTGAGCTCTATCTATCATCTATCTATCTATCTATCTATTGATCTATCTATCTATCTATCTATGTGTGTGTGCCTGCTTGCCAGAATGACAACCACGTGTGTGCATGTGTGTATAGCGCCCTTGGAGGCAAGAAGAGGACGCCTGGTCCCCGGGATCTGGAGTTACAGGCAGTAATGAACAGCCTGAGATAGGTAAGTCCTGGAGACACAGCAAAAAGCGAGACAAGCCTGTTCACAGCTCCTCGGGTCTGTCTGCCTTCTGAGTCACTCCAGTGGCTGCCCCATGAGGACTTCTTGGAAGGTCCCTGAGCCAAGGGAGCTAACCCTTCTAACAACATTCCAAACAAAGCTGCATTTCAGGCCCACTCCTGATAGCGCTCCTGATCACGGGCTTAAGGTCTGAATACTGGCTTGTGAGGGGAAAAAACATCATACGCACAACTTCTAGAGAATATCTGGAAAGTCTCTGTGTTGCTAGACTGGTCCTCACAAAGGAGGGGAATCACTCAAGATGGTATCGGGGCTGCACTGTGATTGCTTGAAGATTCATCCTTTGCCTCTTCAAAAAAAAAAAAAAAAGGGGAAAAAAAAAAAAAAAAAAAAAGAAACCAAAGAAAAAGTGTGTGAAAATTGTGTTTTACTACTGCAATGGAAAAATGGTAAATATAACCACCATTGTGTATACATTAGTATATTAATAACTAATTTCTAACTCGAGGTGCAATTAAAACATTTGCAAGCATCTCTAAAGACACAAGAGGTCTTACCTAAGCACTGTGGCTACAGAGTAACAGCAGGGTTGGCCACTAGTGAGAATAGCCAAGAAGTGCTGTCTCACCCTGGAGCAGAACATTCTGGGTCTCTGGCAGCCAGCTGAACTTTGATACCTCTCTTAGTCCCAGCCGTGGGCTTGGTCACTGGACACCAGGATGCTTCCTCCAGAGGTGACATTACCTGGGACAAATATGGGGAAAGAGTGGAGGTAGTCATGAGACTTAGAGACAGGAAGAGGGAAGCAAGTGCCAGGCTGAGGGCCCACACAGCTGTCCAGCTTCTGCCATTGTCACACAAGGCTGCAGGGTCGGTGATGATCACTCGCATAGCCAGAAAGTTGACTGCATGTATGAAACTTTTGACTTCTCGGTGTAGACCATTAACTGAAACAAACTATGTATGTTCTGTCCAGCCCCTGCTTCTGCTGGGCTCCAGCTTTTGTTTGTTTGTTTGCTTTGTTTTTTGTTGTTTTGCTTTGTTTTTTTCCTGGTTTTTGGTGTTTTTTTTTCCTTCTTCTTCTCAGTCCTCAAAACCAGCAGCTTCCTGTGGGGGCTGAGGGGCTGGGAGTAGCAACGACAAAGCTGGATGTAGGACAGTTAAAAGGCTAAGGACAGCCCTCTTCAAAAGCTTTGACATATTTGGGTTAATACCACTATTGACTCTATGCCAGAAGTTTCAATGACAAAGAGGTTCTGAGTGAGCACAGTGCCTTGAGAGGGCAGGGTGCTAGGTCTGTGAGTGAACTAGTTACTGTGATACTTAGTTAAGTGTGTTTGCATCTTGTAGCTGGACCTGTGATTGCATCCAAAGGCAGCACTCTCTTACCACTTAGTTTAATTTCAACACTTTCCCCTCAAGCCTCTTGACTTGTAGCATTGACAGGACCCATATTTATTTGGGGGGAGGCGGAATGCATTTGTTAACTTGCTTGTGGTAAAGAGTATCTGTTCACTTAAGATGATTGCCACTGTGGTGCTTTCTAGACAGTTGCATTTGCTCAAGCCTTACCATTGCTTTACGCTTAATATAACTCATTGATTTTAATAAAAAGAAACCCAGCCAATATGGAGACTGTACAGTGTCTTACTTGATTAGAAAGTCTCTGAAAGCCTTTCTTCACCACAGAGGGAACCTTCCAAAGGGAAGGAAGTTGGTGGTTCTGGTAACTTATTTTTAAATCCCAAAGCAAATTCAGAATAAGGTAGGCTTTGCAACCTTGGTGAGGGAAAGACTGCTCCAGAAAAAGAAGAAATTAGAGAGGGGGCCTGGGGTTCAGTTGGTAAGCCACTTACCTAGCGTATAGCTGGCCCAAGGTCTGGCTCCCAACATTATATAAACTGGGGACCCATACATCCTGGCAGCATGCCTGTCATCCCAACACTTGGGAGGTGAGGCAGGAGTTCACGGTCATCCTAAACTTCATAGTGAATTTGAGAACAGCCTGGGCTATGTTAGACTCTGTCTCAGCACACACACACACACACACACACACACACACACACACACACACACAGAAGGGCTATGGTTCAAGGGCATATGGGAGTACAAAACACTTCTATGTCTGCCTCACATCCTCCTTGCCCATCTTAACAACAACAACAACAAAAATTCTAGCATTGCCGTGGCAACCAATTATGCCTGTACCCTGTTGCGCAGCCATTTTCTCCAAATAGAAACAGTCCCTTCTGGAATTCCCAGGCTCAAAGTAAAGACACACAAGGCCCCTCACAGACTTATGTAAGCAGCGATAATAGCTGGGAGAAGAGTTCTGGTCCACCAGCTGCCTGCAAGTTGTCAACATGCTGGGCTGGCCTTTTCATCAATACAGTTGACTTTGAGCCATAAACACTTCCATAGTTGACCTCATTAAACTCTCTGGTTCATTAAGCTGGAGTTGGATGGATTCATTTCTTTGGTATGTTGTTAGTACCCTCTCTGGGGTGAGTAGATGTTGATTCGCCACCCCTGGAAAAGTCATGCGACATGCCCCATCAGTACCTTTCCCCAACTGCACATTGAATTGAATTTCTAGATTCTTCTGGGAGTTGAGGACTTGCCTATGGGGACCCACAGAGCCATGAAGCCTTGGGAAAGGACTTGGGAGTTACCACTCTGTCCTGGTTGGGATATGAGGTGTCCTTCCCTAAAGGCTTGAGTGGAAGAAATAATTCACTAGGGAGAGAAGTTTGAAGGACAAATCTTGTCCATAGGCTTTTCTCTGTCTTGTTGCCTTCTGCTACCTGTCACTGCCTCACCCCAGGCCCAAGAGGCCTGCTCAGCATCCCACGGGGGATATAAGTAGCATCCCATACTTTAAACAGAGAGTGTATTTCAAGAAGTGGCTATTTATATGATAGAAAATATGGAGCCCACCAAGGTCAGAAAAATCTCAGCTAGGAATGAGTAGTGACATCTCTAGGCCATAGAAACAAGGACAGAGGTGACATCACCAGAGTCTAAAGAATGAGTTACATCTTGAAATCACAGTGAAACAAAATCTGGAGCCACAGCAGGAATATGGTGTGTGTGTGTGTGTGTGTGTGTGCGCGCGCGCGCGCACGCATTGCTTTCACACATGCCTCTACTGGCTGCATCTAGCCCCCAGACTGTTATAGGATCCTTAATCCCATTGTGATAACTGAGATTGTGAACTATAAAAACCTGTTTTTTGTTTGGTGTGGTTGAGTACTAACACATACCTTTAATCCAAGAGCTTTCTGCACACAAGACTTAATAAAGTTAACCCTAGGTCAAGAGGTGGAGCAAGAAACCAGCTGACAGGGATTAAAGGGGAGGAGGGACTTTGGGGACTTTGAGTTGAGGGGTATTTAAGACAGCGTGTAGAAGTAGGAGGTGCTCTTGGGATTTTAGCTTTTGGCTTTTAGCTCTTTAGCCCTTGAGCTCTTCAGCAACCTGGTCTTTGGCTTTTTGAGCTTTGAGCTAGCAAGCCTTTGGTCTTGGGTTTTTTTGGCCTTTTTCTCCTGGGCTGTCAGCTGAGCGATGAGCCTTTTGGGCCTTTTCTATCGGAATGTGAGCTGAGTACTAAGGCCAGCTGGGTGCTTTCTCTGCCTCTCTGAGCTAGCAGGTTTTCACCCCAGCATCTGGCTTCTGAGTCTTTATTGCTAAAATAGAACGTTTGGGGTTTCATTTAAAACAATATCAGCCCATTGGTGGGGCCTTGAAGGATCAGGACTCGTGATAGGTTGCAGCGCAAAGGAAGGTTTAGGAGTAGCATGGAAGCCCGTATTGGGAAGGGACGTGGAAGAAGCCAAAACAACACAACAAAGAATGGTTCTGAGTTTTAAAATATGTTTTGTAGGATGCAAGAGCCTTTCCAGTCACAGCACCCACTTTATCAGCTGACAAGGCCCCAGCAATCGTAAGCATATTTAGTGCTTGGATCTTGGAGTTTCTGTTAGCCTTCTTAAAAAAAAAATAAGAAGAAGAAGAAAAGAAAAATGAGAAGACAAGAGTGAGTAAAAAGGGCATCTTGGGAAAACAGCTGATTTTGGGGCTGAGAAGGAAACATGCAAAATGGACCAGTGAATCTCCATAATGGTCAGATTATGTCAGAAGGGCACAGGAGTCACTGGAAGAGCTCTGGTGGCCAGAGATGAAAAACTTCAAGCAATAGAATCAATAAAGTAGTAGGGGAATACAACAAAATTTATAAAATAAAAAAGCCACAAGACCATTTGACTAATTGGTAAGTGACTAATAATTAAGTAAATGAGAAAAGACAGACAAATCATCCACATGGAACAATTGCAAGTAATTTAGGTGGCTACTCACCCCTCAAGAGGGGCAGCAGAACCCTAATCTGTGGACTGTGTACAACTTCTTCCAAAGACACGTCTGGGGTGGGGGTGGGGGGCACTGACAACTGACAGACACTCCCTTGGTCAGAGCATCAAGGTCACCATTTATAGAACTGACTCATATGGCAGAAGGTATTCTAGATGAAAGTGTCCAGACTCACTATGCCTTTATGCTTTTCCTCCTCAAGTTGACTCGCTAGCAAATCAGAAGAAGACCATGAGGGACAGTCTATAAAACTCCTGACCAGCTCTTCTCAAAGCTGTCACAGTTGGGCTGGGGAGACCGCTCAGTGAGTAAAAAAAAGCAGCACCGCGCAAGCATAAGGACCCGAGTTCAGATCCCAGAACCAGTGTAGAAAGCCAGGCACGGCTGCACACACCTGCTAGCCCTGTGATGTTGGCGGGACTGATGGCTACCAGTCTGGTTTCAGGTTCTGTGAGAGACCCCAACTCAAAAGAATACAGCCGAGAGTCAGAGAGCAGAACGCCCAATGTTCCCTCTGGTCTTGATGGACACAGACTCATGCATGCATTTTGGACGTTTGCCAAACGCACGTATGGGGGCACGCACACATTTATTTGTGAACACACATACGTTTAAAAGATTAAAAAAAAAAAAAAGAAGTAAAGCATAAATAAACACTTTAAGAAATGTCAATGTCATTTAGTACAAAAACAGTCAGAAACATTCTCATAGACAAGAAAAGCCTCAGGAGACATGAGAACCAACGCAGTGTGGCTCCAGGAATGAAAGCCAGGATGTTAGGCAACGGCCACACAGATCTAAGTACAACGTGGCTGCCAGTGAAAAATAACATACAAAAATCAACTCATTTACTGTGCTGAATGTACCACGCCATGCTAGGTATTGACAATGCAAGTCTGTGGCGGCACATGCTTCAGATCCCAGCACCAGGGAGGGAGGGACAGACAGGAACTCTATGAGTTCAAGGCCAGTTTGGTCTACACAGTGAGTTCCAGGCCAGCCAAGGATACACAGTGAGACCTTGCTTCAAAAACCAGATAAACACAACACAAGAAGCTGGCCTGATGGTACACGTCTCAAATGCCAACACTTGGAAGGTGAGACAAGAAGACGGCCGAGAGTTCAAGGTCAGCTGTTGCTATTTAGAGTAACTTCAACTTGGCAGCTCTGGCTTAGGGTACTCAGAAAGCCTGAGGAGCGTGCCACAAAATCACCTACGAGCAGTAACCAGAACAGAGTGAGAAAAATGAAAAATGAGTGAACACAAGGATGTGTTCGTAATATTTATGAACACTGCATATCGTTATCCAAATGCATCGTGCACATAACACTAACAGAATATATTAAATTATTATTCTCAGGATAAACAACTGATCTGATGGTAATGAAGAGTCTTGTCCTTAATGGTGCTACCAGAGCACAGGACACACCTAGGCTATGTCTCTAGGGCCCTCCACCCAGGCACAAACAGTATACATTTGGGAATACTGGAAAACTAGTAATGCTCCTGTGGTAGTTAGTGTTAATTGTCACCGACAGACTCTAGACATACCCGGAAGCAAGGCCTCTGGGCAAGGCTGGGAGGGGTCATCTTGACTATATGGAAAGGCCGTCTTAACGGTGAGATCATTCCCTAGCTGGGAAACAACACCTAATTTTTTTTCATTATGAGTTTCCAGTTTAGAGTCTAGGAACTGACTCTGAAATGTGACTCGGGGGTGTGTGTGTCACCTTGTTGTGAGTAAGATCTCTGTCGTATAACCACAGGGCTGGCTCTGATCGTGGGAGGGTCACCAAAGACAATCACCTCAGACAGATTAGGTAAGAAGAGACAAACCTTTCTTGTAGAATTCCAGACAGTTACGTAGATTTTTTTTTTTTTTTGCCCTACGGACATGGAGTAACTCCTGCCCTGTAGACTCTGAGTGTAGACTGTACAGAGACTTCTTTCCAGCAAGTGTGGAAGGAAGTAGAGGTACCTACGCACACAACCAAGGCTAGTGTCAACAATCACAGGTCACGCCCTTGTACGTACATTTGCTAGGCTATGATGGCAATGACATTTTGCATCCATGACCAAATCCATAAGTCCCGTCTAATCATAAGACAATTTTGGGCAGAGGACTACTCTGCCAAAGACCTAACCACCCAACCAAGTGCATTTCAGAACTGCCCCGTTTACCAAAACCCGCACAGTCTAAGAAATGTCACATCCAGGAGAAGCCAAGTGACAAGAAGATTGCACAATGTCTTCTGGGGCCTGGAGAGTTGGCTCAGTGGTTAACAGCCACTTGTTCTTGTGCAGGACCCAGTGTAGTTCCCAGCACCCACAGGAAGGCTCACCACCAGCCGTGCATGTGATGCACGGACATACGTGGAGGCAAAGCACTCTTGTGGGTAAAATAAATCTAAAAAAAAAAAAAATATGTAATGTCTTCTAAGGATTGGAGAGATGGCTCAGTTGTTAGAACACTGACTGTTCTTCCAGAGGATCTGGGTTCAATTCCCAGCACTCACATGGCAGCTCAAAACTGTCTATCACTCTAGTTCCAGGGGATCTGACGCCCTCACCAGACGTCTGTGCAGGTGAAACACTAATGCACATAAAATAAAAGTAAATTACATATATATATGTATATGTGTACACACATATATGTGTGTATGTACATGTATATATGTATATAATTTACTTTTATTTTATGTGTATGTATGTATGTATGTATGTATGTATGTCTTCTAGACCAAAAAAGGAGTGTGACCAGATGTTTCCTCTTAGGTTGACAATCAATACTAATAGTTATCTTGCTTAGGTTAACTGAGGTGGAAAGACTCTAAAAATAGGCAGCCACCATTCCCTAAGCTGGGCTTCTAGACTGCACAAAAAAAAGAGAGTTAACTGGGCAGAAGCTTCGTGATAGAGGATGCCATGTGACCAGTTGCCTCAAGCTTCCGCTGCTGTGACTTCACCAAAACAAATCCCTTCTTCCTCAAGTTGTTTTTGTCAGGTATGATGTCACAGCAACAAGACAAGTAACAAGACATATTAAGTTAAAACTAAGGAAATGTGCCTCAAGCAGAGACTTCAGTCAAGACGATCAACACTGGCTTCCTGGGTGTAACCAATACAGCATATCCATGAGGTAATCATGAGGACAACTAGATGAGGCTATATGGGGACTTTCTCTTCTAGCCTTGCAATTTTCCTGTAAATCTAAAACTGTCTTTTAAATAAAGTTATCAACATGGTTCAATAGGTAAAGGTGTGTTGCGCCCTCCCGCCGGCAGGAATGATGCAGACACCAGGATTCTTCTCAATTGCGCTTTATTGGGAGCACCCTTGAAGCTGAAGCGAAAGACCTCGAATGCCCGCGAGCACATCGTTTAAGTATGGTTTGTACGTGGCGTGTCAATGTCTCATAGGCTGTAATTGGATGCCTCATTAGCATGCCTGCAGTGGATAGGGCCGCATCTGAGTGCTTCATTAGCATACCCCTGTTTGGGAGGGGCACGTTGGGAGAGCTTATGCCTGCACACGCGCGCGCGGGAGCGGTAACGGTTGCCGCCATTATCAGGTGCGGCCGCGCCTTACAAAGGTGTTGGCAGCCAAGCCACAGGCAGAATCCACATGGTGGAAGCAGAGAGCCAAGTCTGTTGTGCGTCACCACAGACACCACGGGCATCCAGAGAATCATAAGGAGACATTGTAAAATCCTGTACTCCCAAATTGGAAAATCTAAAAGAAATGGGTAATTTTACTGATAGGTAACACTGACCTAAGTTAAATCAAGATCAAATAAACAATTTAAATAGACACAGAACCTCTAATAAAATAGAAACAGTCACTAAAAGTGTCACAAGCAAAAAAAGCCCAGGGCCAGATGCTTTTAGCATAGAATTCTAACAGACTTTCAAATTAGGAAGAAGTCAAAGTATCTTCATTTGTGGTATAGTCTTTAGTGGCTCTAAAATTTCCACCAGGCAATTCTCACAGCTGATACACACTTTCAGCAAAGTAGCTGATACAAAATTAATTCACAAAAATTATATAGCCTTCCTATATACAAATGACACATGGACTGGGAAAGAAATCAGAAACAATACCTTTCATAGGTAATCTAAAATATCTTAGGGTAACTCTAACCAAGCAAATGAAAGTCTTTGAAGAAGTTGAAGAAGATATCAAAAGACAGAAAGATGATCCATGCTCATGGATTGGTAGGATTCAGAGTTAATAGCCATCCCACCAAAAGCAATCTATAGATTCAAAGCAATCTCCATGAAAATTCCAAAACACTTCTTCACAGACTTTGAAAGGACAGTTCTCAAAAGACCCAAGATTATAAGTGGTCTTTGCTACTTCGGAGGTTCTTCTTTGTCCCACCCTTTATCCCCCCAGGTTTCACCCCTTATCACTAGATAGGAGAGAAAGAATAGAGGGAGAGAGAGATTCTTCAATCTAATTTTTCTTTCCTTGTAGCTGGTCTTTGAGACTTTGTGGGTTCTTGTTTTTTCTCATCCCTTATCCACCCAGTTTCTCCCATCTATTACCAGATAGAGAAAGAAGGTAGAGGGAGAGAGGAGGAGGGAGGGTGGGAGGGAGGGAGGGAGGAAGGGAGGGAGGGAGGGAGGGAGGGAGAGAGAGAGAGAGAGAGAGAGAGAGAGAGAGAGAGAGAGAGAGAGAATCCTTGAATCTAACGTTTTTTTTTTTTTTTTTTTGTTGTTGTTGTTGTTTTTTCAAGACAGGGTTTCTCTGTGTAGCTTTGGCTGTCCTGGACTCACTTTGTAGACCAGGCTGGCCTTGAACTCAGAGATCTGCCTGCCTCTGCCTCTCAAGTGCTGGGATTAAAGGTGTGCCCCACCACCACCCGGCTTGAATCTAACGTCTTTCTTTGAGCATGACTAATAAACAAACCATAGCCAACCCCCCCTGAAATGACCACCAACCACCACCAACTCTGCCTATCAGTGCTCTAGCTTTTATAGACCCTCTGAAAAGACCCCAGACTTCCAAATGTCACACACTCATAGAAATTATCTGCAGCTTGAGAAACCACACCTCTGCTAGAGCATGAGGAAGTAAACCGTACTCAGCTGCAGACAGCCCAAAGCAGCCCCATAGCCTACACCTGGGATTAAAACAAAAACATATTATAACATTTTTGTATTTTTAAAAAGAACCCAAAATTCCAAAATTCTCACTACAGAAGATAGCTAAAACACTCCTAAACAATAAAAGAACTGTTGGAGGTCCTCACCATTCCTGATTTCAAGTTGTACTACAGAGCTATAGTAATAAAAATAAACACATGGTATTGACATACAAATGGAAACATTTGACCAATGAAATCAAACTGAAGACCCAAACACAGATCCACACACCTATAGATCCCTAATTTTTTTTTATAATGAAGCCAGAAATATACAAAGGGGGCAGGGGGGTGGAAGAGCATCTTCAGCAAATGGTGCTGGCCAAACTGGATGGCTGCATGTAGAAGAATGCAAACAGATCCATACTCATCACCCTGCACAAAACTCAAGTCTAAATGGGCCACAGACCTGAACATAAAAGTAAATACACTGAGCCGATAGAAGGGAAAGTGGGAAACGGCCTTGAACGCATTGGCACAGACTTCCTGACTAGAACACTGATAGTGCAGGCACTAGGATCAACAATTAATAAATGGGACCTCATGAAACAGGAAAGCTTCTAAAGGCAAAGGGCATGTCATCTGGACAAAGCAGCAGCCTATAGAATAGGTAAAGTTTTTTTTTTTTTTTACTAACTCTACGTCTGATGAAAGACTAATATGCAAAATACTCAAGAAATTAGATTATCTAAAAGTCAAATGATTCAATTAAACAATGGGCTCCAGATCTAAACAGAGAATTCTCAATAGAGGGGACTCAAATGGCCGAGAAACACCTAAAGACATGTTCAACATCCTTAGCTATCAGGGAAATACAAATCAAAGCTACTTTAAGATTCCATCTTACACCTGTCAGGATGGCTAAGACCAACAAAACAAGTGACAGCTCATGCTGGTAAGGATGTGGAGCAAAGGGAACATTCCTCCATTGCTGGTGGGAGTGCAAACTTGTACAGCCACTATGGAAGTCAATATGACAATTTGTTAGAAAACTAGGAATCAATCTACCTCCAGACCCAGCTATACCACTCCTGGGCATATCACAAGGACACTTGCTCAACCATGTTCATTAATGCTCTATTCATAATATCCAGAGACTGGAAACAACCTAGATGTCCCTCAACAGAAGAATGGATAAAGAAAATGTGGTATATTTACACAATAGAATATTACTTCAATCTTTTTTTTAAAAAATGATAGCATGAAATTGGCAGGCAAATGGATGGAACTAGAAAAAACCATCCCGAGTGAGGCAACCCAGACCCATAAAAATAAAAATGGCATGTATTCACTTATATGTGGATATTAGCCATTAAATAAATAACAACCACCCTAACAACCCATAGACCCAGGCAGGTTAGGAATAGATGAAGGGATCAGGGATCTCCCTGGGAGGAGGAAATAGATTTTACAGGTGGACTTGGGGGCAGGTGGAGATGGGAACAGGAGAATCAGGGGATGGGGAGGAGAGAAAGGGTTGAGGGAAGGAATGTGAGGAGACACAGCTGGACTTGAGGGGCATTTGAGGGATGATATGGAAACCTAGTGCAGAGGAAACTTCCTAAAATATATGAAGATAAGCCTATGAGGTCTGCTAATAATGGGACCATGGAGTCTCATCTGGCCATCTCTTGTCATGGGATGAGGCTTCCAGTCCTGGGAATAGGTTACATACATTTGAGTTGTTGGCCAAGGGGGTCACATTGAAAATGTTTGAACAAGCCAAGCTGTTGCTAAGATAAAGTGTTGCTTTCCTCACAACTGACAGTGGGTGCCCCGTTGCCAAGGACAACACCCCACAACTCATTGAACATGGAAAAGTTGAGCTGGTGCCTATGTGGAGGCACTACATTCCAGTGCCTTTGATGCTGGAAGATACTCTGTAGGCTGCCAAAAGAGAAATGTAAACACCAACCTAGCCACATTCTACCCTGCCTGCAAAATATGCTCGGGCAATGATGACACAAATGCTTGTGGGAGTAGCCAAGCAATGTCTGATTTGACTTAAGGCCCACTCCACAAGACGGAACCCATACCTAACACTGTTTGGGTGACCAAGAACCAGACACTAGAGAGCCCAGAGACCTAGGGGGAAACCAAACACTGTTGGTCTAAAAAATAAAAATATCAATAAAATGACCTGTAATGATATTTTGCTGTTCCCACAGACCATTGCCTTATCCCATCATCATCAGAGAGGCTTCCATCTGTAGCAGATTGGAACAGATCCAGAGACCCACAGCCAGATAATATATAGAGACAGAGAGATAGTCCTTGAAACACACGGCTCTTAATGGGATGTCTCCATCAAATCCCTTCCAGCAAAACTCAGGGAAACACTCAGAAGAGGAGGTAGAAAGACTATATGAGATAGAGGGCATGGAGGACACCAAGAGGACGAGGCCGTCGGAATCAACAAAGCAAGGCTCATGTGAACTCACAGAGACTGAAGCAACAAGCTCAGGGCCTACACTGGTCTGCATCAGGTCCTCGGCGCATGTATCATAGCTTTCAGCTTGGTATTTGCATGGGACTCTTGAGTGCATCATGAGTGAATCTCTGATTCTTGTGCCTGTTCTTGGGGCAATGTTGGGTTGCCTTGTTCAGCCTCAGTGTGATGGTTTTGCTTTATCTTAGTATATTTTTATTTTGTCATGTTTAGTTGTTATCTCTTGGAACCTTGTTCTTTTCTAACGAGAGACAGGAAGGCGGTGGATCTGGAGGGGAAAGGGGAGGGGAGGGGAGGGGAGGGGAAGGGGAAGGGGAAGGAAGGGGGGAAGGGGAGGGGAGGGGGAAGGGAAGGGGAGGGGAAGGAACTGGGATCAGTAGAGGCAGGGAAAGCTGTAATCAGGACATATGTATGAGAACATGTAATTTCAATAAAAGTCAAAAATAAATAAAGAAAAGAAAAGAAAGGAAACAAGGAAGCAAGGCATGCACGCAGGCAGAAAGTTGTCCTGCGACCTGCACAGGCATGTTGTGGCACGTGTGCACTGAACCCCACACCCAAAATAAGTAAACTGCAATGGAATGTTTTATTTTAAATATTTAAAAACTTAAGTTTATTTCTAAAGAAAACATTTACTAAGAAGAAAAACTAATTTTAAAAAGTTAATAGGTGTCCCACTGCAAAAGAAGCTCATGACAAGTCAACGGGAGAGCGCACGATTGCTCTGCAGGTTTAGTGGGGGAAGGGGAGCCACTTCGGTCTAGTTGCCAAGGAAAGCTTGGCAGGGGACAGGGGAGCTTGAAGTGCCTCTTAAGAACTGACTGAGGAGATGTTTGTTTGTAAGTAAATCCGGTTATGGTAGCTGTGATGGTTTTAACGAGAATGTCCCCCTTAGGCTCAATATTTGAATACATTGGTGGAAATGTTTGGGTAGGATTAAGAAGTGTAGCTATGATGGAGGAGCTGTGCCGCTGGGACAGAGCTGTCCTATTCAAAAGTCCACGCACGCCATTCTTTGCCTCTCCTTTTACTTCCTACTTCTTCATCAAGATCTAAGCTCTTGGCTTTTCCTGCTGACCTGCCTTTGCTGCGCCATCGCACACTCTAACCGTCTAAAACTGTAAGCTCCAAACTAATAGGTGGCCTTGGTCGTGGTGTTTTGCCACAGCAATAGAAAAGTGACTAAGACAGTAGTACAGTCTATAATCCAAGAACTCAGGACGCTGAGGGAGGAGAACCCAAAGCCAGCCTTCCCTGGAGGGCGAGACACTCTCAATAAAACAAAGCCACCAAAAGAGTCCCCCACTTCCCACCCTTTAGTTTGGGTCCCTGTAGCTTTGTGGCCCCTATGCCCAAGGGAGAGGGAACGGACTAAAAAAGCAATATCTCTGAATCCACCCATAGCTGGGTGTTAACTGTTTGGCCTTCTACGTTTTCTTTAAGCTATGCCCCTTTGGTTCTGCTATAGAGAGGCCGGGGCGATCAGGGTTGGGGATAACGGGCTCTAACGTGAATATGAGGCTTAAGGAAGGAAGGCTGCCCACTGCCAGAAGGGAAGAGGGACAAAATGTAGGGAAGGGGCAGGCCCAAGGGTACAGCCCCGGCCCAAACAGCCTTACTCTATTGCAGCCTGTTCTGGGTCATCTGTCTTAAGCTCCAAGGAGGACACATGGGAGAGGTGATTCTGCAGAGGGATGGCCATGTCTCTTACTCCCAAGGATGGGACTCTCTGCCCTGCAGACCTGAGAGATCAGGCTACACTCTGTTTACTCCAGACTAAGTCAGGACAGTCACCTGTCGGGACCCAGGCCAGCAAAATCACCCCAGAAAAACACAGCCCTGGGTCTTTGTTATACTGTTTGTGGTTTGGTTTAAAATAAATTGACACGTGGCTGGAGCTTGTTTAGGTAGATGACAATAGACAGGCTTACTGCCTTCTATCCAGTGGTCTGCGTGTGGTCCTGTCAGCAGCGTGTGGGGGAGGCTGCTGCCTGGTGTGGTGAGCGGTCCTGCTGGCTCTTTCCTCAGCCTCCTTAACTGGCACGTCTCGGTAACCTAGTCAGGTGCAGGGTACTGGAGTGAGCAATTACTCCACACCTGATGTTCTGAGACAGGGTCTCCCACTGAACTTGGAGCTCAACCAATTCAGCTAGCTGGCTAGCCCGCAAGCCCCGCCCCTCCCAGCCCTAAGGTTACAGATGGATGTGGCCACATGTGCTTTTTTACTAGGTGCTGGAGATGCAGCAACTCAGATCCTCATGTTGGCATGGCTAACACTTTGCCAAATGGAGCCATCTCGGGCTTCATCCCTCCTCCATATTTGAGTCCTGTCTCCTGACTTAGGGGATTTTTGTAGGATAAGGGCTGTTTGCCAGTGGAATTGACGAACCAGCGGGCTTAGGTCATCATAGTCAATGCTGTTTGTTCTCTGTTCACTCGATGCCCTTCTCTGTTGTAGGCACTGATGATGTGCCTCTGACTAAAACTGACAAAAGTCTCTGCTCTACTGAGGGAAACAAACACACACACACAAAAACATCTCTGGGTAACAAGTGAGCCCCGCAGCATCAGCGTGTACTCTGTGTACCGGGCAATTTTCTTGTGAACAATTTAAGAGAGGAAAGTTCACACTGGGTCGAGGCAGGGAAGACATGGCAGAGGAGTTTGAGGCAGCTAGTCACGCTGCGGCTGCGTTTGCTGTCGTTAAGCTGAGAGGTTAAACAGAAATGCTGCTGTGTGGCTCGAGGTGTCATTTTTTTTTTTTCATTTCAGGACCCCAGCCCACATCGTTCTATGCCTAGATACAACTTTCTGGAGGACTCTCTCAGACATGCCCAGAGGTGTGGTTCCACAGTGAGTCCAAATCCTTTGATGTTGATAACAATGGTTAAACCACCATTGATGGGTAACTTCCACAGAGAAAACTCGGTAGGGAAGATGGGAAGAAGAGATGGGAGGTCAGGGGTTGTATTGACACTACCAGCTATGGTGGCCCACTAGACAGGTGGCTTTCCAATAAAGACCTGAAGCCTGTAAGAACGTGAGCCAACTGTGTCTAGGGACAGAGGGAGTCAATGAAAGAGTTGCCTTCTCTGTTCCTTAGAGGGGCAGAACACTCAGGAACAGCACTCGCGATGCAGCAGAAGAGGAGAAGCAGGAGACGAGACCAGAAAGTCCAATCCCTCCCACGAGCAGTAGATACCCCAGCGCCAGCTTGTGCTCAAAATGCCATTCATCACTCAAGGGAAACAGGGCATCCTTGGGTAATCAATGATCACAGTGTTGCACCAAGAATGGACAGTACTGGAAAGCAAGGATGCTCCACAGCGCTGAGCTGTCTCCAGAAGCCTTCTAGGAGCCAGTGGAAAGACACTCTCACTGTTCAAAGATGGAATAATTTGAGCATCTGCAATGGATTGAAATAAATCAAATATGTTAAAATCCACGAGTTTATAATTATATCAGGGGGGAAAAACCCTCTCATAGGTCACCTTTATAGGTTGCTAGGGAACCAACTCATTTCTCTGAAAACTAGCTTAAAAAGGGAAAGAAACAAGCATTTGTCTTTTCTATATGAGCGATATTTTGGGGGGTAGCTAAACTGTTGTTGCGGGGAAAGGTCTCCTTTTAGAAACAGTGCAGCTAGCAGATGATGGAGGAACAGGAGGGGGACGAGGAGGCCACAATTCTGCCATCAGAGCAGCAATGGAGCTGAGAGATGCCAATATCAAGAAAAGCACCAGAGTCTGATGGCGGCTCTATGCTGGGCAGACCAAGCTGGCAAGACCTGAGCCTCCTGACTAACCTTAACATCACAAAGGCGAGACAAACCAATATGTGTTTCTGATCGGATGCCTCTGAAGGTCAGACCACTACCATCAGTGTTGCCAGGGAAATCAGACCTAATCGATCAAAGTTCTAGACCTAATTGAACACTTCAGGAAATACAGGGCTTAAGGAAATACGCTGAATGGCACCATAGGGGTGCAATCAGCCAAACCTAGAATGTTAGAAACTCAACAGGACAGATGACCTAGTTTCTTCAACAAATAAATTAGAAAGAAAAAGAAAAGAGGCAGGGAAGCTTGTAATGAAAAGAGACCCAGGGGATGTGATTAGCCACCTGCAGCGTGTGGCTCATGTGTGGATATTAATATAAACAAACTTAAAAAAATTAAAAATAAAATAAAAACTGACAGGGCAAGGGAGATGGCTCACAAACACAAAGAACTGAATTCCATCCCCAGCACCAACATAAAAAGTGGGATGCATCAGCGTGCAAGTGTAAGTCTAACGCTGGGAAGGAGGACACAGCCTTGGGGCGTGGTGGTCAGCTAGCTAGCCAATCATCAAGGTCCACGTTCAGTGAACAGACCCTGTCTCAAAAATATTCATAGCAAGCAAGGAAGGAAGACACCTGACACTGCATTGACCTCCAATCTACACACACGCACACACACACACTCACACACACACACACACATCCAGTGAGGCAACAAGGGGGTGAGGGTAAGGTCTGGGAGGGAGGGGAGGTCTGGCTGTTGAGGTTAGTGACAGCCAGAAACATTATTGCCTATTTTGTACGTATTTGAAATGTAGAAGAAGAAGAAGAAGAGAAGAAGAAGAAGAAGAGAAGAAGAAGAAGAAGAAGAAGAAGAAGAAGAAGAAGAAGAAGAAGAAGAAGAAGAAGAAGAGGAAGAAGAGGAGGAGGAGGAAGAGGAGGAGGAGGAGGAGGAGGAAGAAGAAGAAGAAGAAGAAGAAGAAGAAGAAGAAGAAGAAGAAGAAGAAGAAGAAGAAGAAGAAGAAGGAACGAACAACAGTTAGAAGGAGTCAGCCACACACAGGAATCAGAGAGAAAGCTTTCCCATGATAAATCTCATTAATGGCCCCTATCATCCAACTTCGGGTTTTAGCAGTTAGGTCAGCTTTTAGCAGGGCTGGCTTTTCTATTGGTAGCTATTAATTGAAGGTAGACCCTACAAGAACAGTTTCAGGAGAGGTGGTATTTTTCCTATAGGCAGAGAGCTAAAATGTTTGGCATTCACCTTGGAGACTGACTTGTTGAAGTGTAGGTAGACTCTCCAGGTCTCTCGGCAAAGACCGAGTGTTGTGTGACAAGACTTTGAGTGAGGACGCACTACACATACATTTACTCACTCCACATAGGAACCCATCAATAGACCAAAGTATGGATACCACTAAAGTCCTGCTTGACAAATTAATGAGTTTTATCGGGGTTACTCACAGAAGCGTGGATGAGGGGTCACTCACAGGAGCAGAAATGACTCAAAGACAGCGTCATCACCAAAGCCCACCCCAGCATCCATGACAGCTCCACAAAAGCTGGGAACCTGGAGCTCACTGCACAGCCTGTGGGCGGCTCACCAAATTGAAGAGTGCCCCTTCCAAGTGACCCCGTTGACCTGACCCTCTTTCAGGCAGCTCGGCTTGTTTCTGGTCCTTCTAGGATTGACTAGTTTCAGAGTCATCTTCACAGCTTGGCTTGTCTGAGAGTGACCCTCACGCTCCTCAGTGCTTACTCTGGGAGGGTGAGAGCTAGTGGGTCTGGTCAGATTCAGGGACTTCCTGAGCTCTTTTGAGTACTTTACCTCTCTGCTTACAGAGCATTCCTTTGGGATGGAATTTTTCAGCCACAGAGGTAACTGTGACATAACTCCAAGGCACTGGATAAAGCCATTCTTCTCCTCCCTATCTGTCCTGGCTGGTTGTGAGTAAAGTTGATGCAAGCTGGAGTCACCATGGAGAAAGAAGCTTCAGTTGAAGAAATGCCTCCGTGAGATCCAGCTGTAAGGCTTTTTCTCAATTCTGATCAATGAGGGAGGGCCCAGCCCATGGTGGGTGGTGCTCTGTCTGGGCTGGTGGTCTTGGGTTCTAGAAGAAAGCAGGCTAAGCGAGCCATGAGAGCAAACCAGTAAGCAGCACTCTCCATGGTCTCTGCATCAGCTCCTGCCTCCAGGTTCCTGCTCTGTTTGAGTTCCCGTCCTGGCTTCTCCCAGTGGTGGCCTATGATCTGGAAGTGTAAGCTGAATAAATCCTTCCCTCCCCAACTTGCTTTTTGGTCATGGTGTTTTCATTGCGGCAATAGAAACTCTACCTTCAACACTCGGGCAGTTTCCTGCCTGGCTATCCCTCCATCCCAGGAGCAGCTACTTGCACAGACAGGTTGGTAAGCTGTCCATAGGACAACTCCAGAGGAGTGGGGTGTAAGATGGCACCCCTTGGATTTGTGCAGCACCCAACAGGAGCGCAGTCCTTTTTTTGTTGTTGTTGTTGGGTTTTTTTTGTTTTGTTTTGTTGTTTGGTTTGGCTTTTCAAGACAGGGTTTCTCTGTGTAGCCTTGGCTCCTGAACTCACTTTGTTGACCAGGCTGGCTTCGAACTCACAACAATCTGCCGGCCTTTGCCTCCCGAGTGCTGAGATTAAAGGCGTGCACCACCATGTCTGGCAAGCCCAGTCTTTTTGTGCCATCTCTGTGTCTGGACCCCTATGTCCTCATCAGGGAAAGACACTGGCTTTAGTCTCTGTTAAGGATAGTGGGGAAAAAAGGTTAGCGGAAAATAATTGTTTTCAAACATTAGGTCTTCAGATCTGTCTGGTATTTCTAACACTGTATTCTAACACTGTATTCTTTAATAGCAGAATTTCTATATTAGAGTACACTGTACACTTGCAGAATTCAGTAATTTACTCCTGGTCTAGTATAGGGCTTGGGAAGGGCGGCCTTTGGTCCCTTGTACACTTGGGTTCCTTCTGTCTAGCACTTCTATCGTCACTTGAAATCTATCACTGGCTGAAGTGGGAGAAAGGACACTTGAGTGACTTCTTGTCAGAAGCTGCAGACATCACCTGCTGCCACAGTCCGTCAGTGAGGGCAAGGAAAGGAGCAGGTGGCATGATGCTGACCAGCTGCCAACTGCCAGCTGCGCTCAGCTGCTGCCACATGTGGACAATACTGAGTCCATGAGATGCCTGGTGCATCAGCACCAGGAGTAGGAACCCATGGCTTCTTAGAGAAGCAAGGCATTATGGGTTTGCTATGAAGCATCCCCACAAAGGTTCACATGTTGAGGACAGGCAGTGCTATTTGGGGAGACTGGGGAAGCTTTAGGGGATGAGATGTAGACAGAAGAAGCAGGCCAGTCAGCGAGGATCCTTGGGGATCTCCCCCCCCACACACACTTTCTGTTTGCCATAAAGTGAACCGCCTGTTTCACCCCATGTCCCTGATGTGGTAGTCTGCCTAGCTGTGTAGAGGCAAGAGGCCAAGCAGCCATGGACTGCAGCCTCTGAGACCACAAGCCCTTCTTCAATCGAGTTGTGTCTTTGGGGTATTTCATCCCTGCGTCACTGGTACTGTCAAGGATGTGGGCAAGGCCATCCCAGAGCTGAACAGGAAGCTCACTGGCATGGCCTTCCGTGTTCCCACGCCCAACGTATCCATCGTGGATCTGACGTGCAGACTGGAGAAAGCCGCCAATTATGATAGCATCAAAAAGGTGGTAAAGCAGGCATCTGAGGGCCCACTAAAGGGCATCCTGGGCTACACTGAGGACCAGGTTGTCTCCTGTGACTTTAACAGCTACTCCCACTCTTCCGCCTTTGATGCTGGGGCTGGCATTGCTCTCAATGACAACTTTGTAAATCTCGTTTCCTATTATGACAATGAACATGGCTACAGCAACAGGGTGGTGGACCTCAGGGCCTACATGGCCTCCAAGGAGTGAGAAGCCCTGGACCACCCACCCCAGCAAGGACACGAGAGCAAGAGAGAAGCTCCCAGCTGCTGAGGACTCCCTGTTCCAACTCTGCCCCTGACGCTGAGCATCTCCCCTCACAGTTTTCATTCTAGGTGTCAGAATAGTGGGAGGGGCCCAGGGACCCCTGCTCTCTTGAGTACCATCAATAAAGTTCACTGCACCTAAAAAAAAAAAAAAAAAATAAAATAAAATAAAGCCTGTCAAAGAACCAGACAGATTACTTCAACGCAAAATTACTCTTTCACTGCCCACAACATGTTCTTCTGGTGTGTTTGACTTTCCGGGTCCCCAGGAACTTTCTCTATGGAGAGCGGGAAGATGCCAGAGAAAGACAGCCTCAAGCTCACTGTGTCCAGAAGGCTGCTAGTGTGTGTAACTGTGAACAGGGCTCTAGGACCTGGTGTTTCTATCTGGCGATGCTGCCTGGGCAGCTCCAAGTGGCCAGTGTGTGGACTCTCTCATTATTTCCACGTTCCAGTCCAAGTTACAGAGAGTGCAGCCCAGCAAGCAGGGCACAGTGGTGTACACACCTCCCAATCTGCTTCCTTTACTAATGCGTTATTACAACTCACATGCTGGGCATTCTGATTTTTGGGGAAAAAAATTAATTTCATTTTCTGCGTGTGAATGTTTTGTCTGAAAATACGCACACATACCATGTGCATGCCTGGTGCCCATAGAGGTCAGAAGAGGGCACAGAACATAATCGATGTAAACTTTACATTAGATTACTCTGTTGTAGAGTGCTCTACAAATTATTCTATTATCTGAGATAACACACATAAAGCCATGTGCAACCATGGCTTCATAAAAAAGGATCAAAATAGAAAAAAAAAAACCCAATACTGAAACTGACATATGAAACTGTCACTCCCCCCTCCCGCCCCCACCACTAAGCGCTTGAGAGGCAATCTTCCAAGCCCCTCCCATTACTAACCCTTACCCGGCCTTCTTTGACGGAGCTTCTGAATTCCTCCTGGCTCTCTCCTTATGACTCAGGGCTCTTGTTTTGAACCTGAGTGACTGCACTGTCCACAAACCTAGGATGACCTAATGTGGGGCTTTCCTGATATCTACCCTCTCGTCCTCTGCCCACCAGCATGCCCACAGCCTCTGGTCACATGCCCATAATAGCCCTTCAGACACTGAGGCACACATATTTGTTTATCAGACCCCTTGGCCTTGGGCCCCTTGCTGTGGCAGGGCCAGGTCCCCAAGTGTCTGCTGCAGACGGACACAGTCTGGGTCCCACTTGATGGGCGCGTAACCAGCGCTTGGCATCTTACGCATCTTCGTTCAGACGGACATGGGCATGTGTCTGCTGCTGAGTGCAGGAGTTGCCGATCTATTTTGGCTTCCCAAGACAGCCAAGGACAGAAACCGAGTTTCCCCACAGAGCCTAGGATGAGCTTAGTTACCACAAGGCCAGGGAAGTATGCCCTTTCTGGTGGAGTCTCGGCCTATTCTCATTCCTTTTGGCCTCTGATGGGGTTGTTCGGTTTGCTTTGATTGCAGGGTCATTGAAGCCAGGTCGCCTGTGTACAAGTACTCACCTACAATGTGTGTGTGTGTGTGTGCATGCATGTGCGTGTGTATATGTGTATGTCTGTGTGTATATGTGTCTCTGTGTGCTTATGTGTGTATGTGTTTATGTGTGTATCTGTGTCTCTGTGTGCTTGTGTGTGTGTATGTGTCTCTGTATGTATATGTGTCTCTGTGTGCTTGTGTATGTGTGTGTGTGTATGTCTCTGTGTGTGTGTATGTGTCTCTGTGTGTGCGTGTGCATGTGTATGTATGTATGTGTCTGTGTGTATATGTGTCTCTGTGTGCTTGTGTGTGTGTGTCTATGTGTATATGTGTCTCTGTGTGCTTGTGTGTGTGTATACGTGTCTCTGTGTGTGCGTGTGCATGTGTATGTATGTATGTATGTGTCTGTGTGTATATGTGTCTCTGTGTGCCTATATGTGTGTATGTGTCTCTGTGTGTGTGTCTGTATGTATATGTGTCTCTGTGTGCTTGTGTGTGTGTGTTTGCAGATGTGTGTGCATGCACATGTGGAAGCCAAATGTTGACATAAGGTACCTTTCTAAATTATTCTTCACTTTATTTATTTGCTTATGGGTTTTTCAAGGCAGGGTTTCTCTGTGTAATAGCCCTGGCTGTCCTGGAACATAGACTAAGCTGGCCTCAAACTCACAGAGATTCACCTGCTTCTGCCTCCTGAGTGCTGGAATATAAAGGTGTGTGCTATCATGCCTGACTCTCTCCACTTTATTTTTGAGACATGTTTTAATTGAAAATCGCTGATGCTATATTTTTACCAATAAAGACTCAGGAGCCAGATGCTGGGGTGAAAAGCTGCTAGCTCGGAGAGCTAGAGAAAGCACCCAGCTGACCTTCCTACTCAGCTCACGTCCTGATGGAGAAGGTTCCCAAAGGCTCACTAGCTCAGCTGACTGCCCAGGAAGAAAAGGCAAAAAAAAAAAAAAAAAAAAAAAAAACCCTCAATGTCAAATGTTTGCTAGCTCAAAGCCCAAAAAGCCAAAGGCCAAGGAGCTGAGGAGATTAAGAACCAGAGAGCAAAAAGAGCTAAAAAGCTCAAGCTAAAATCCCAAACGTCCAAGAGCTAAAACCCCTTCCACTTCTACATGCTGTCTTAACTACCCCTCCATTCAAAGTCCCTCTTGCTCTTTAATCCTCGTCAGCTGGCAATCTTCTTGTGGCCAGGAGGCACAACTCTAAGGATGAGAACCAACTGGCTGGAGATGGTGTGCTGGTTAGTTTTGTTTGTTTGTTTGTTTTTGTCAACTTGACACAAGTTATAGTCATCTGGGAAGAAGGAATCTCAGCTGAGAAATCACCTTCATCAATCGGACTATAGGCAAGTCTCTCTTGCTCTGTTTCTGATTTTCTTTCTGTGCTGGTTAGTTTTATGTCAATTTGACATAAGCTAGAGTTATCTGAAAATGTCTCCATAAGATCCATCTGTAGGGCATTTTCTTAATTAGTGAGTGATGAGAGGAGGGCCCAGCCCATTGTGAATGGTGTCATCCCTTCACCGGGGGTCCCGAACTCTAAAGAAAGAAGGCTGAACAAGCCATAAGGAGCAAGCCAGTAAGCAGCACCCTTCCATGGCCTCTGCATCAGCTCCTGCCTCCAGGTTCCTGCCCTGGTTGAGTTCCTGTCCTGACTTCCTTCAGTGATGGACAATACAGAAGTGTAAACTGAATAAACTTTTTCCTCCCCAGCTTGCTTTGGCCATGGTGTTTCATCACAGCAATCGTAACCCTAACTAAGGGTGTGTGTGTGTGTGTGTGTGTGTGTGTGTGTCTTGGCCCAGTCTTTGTTTCTGTAAGAGCACCCTTGACGTTCGGTATGGTGGCACACAGCTTTAATGTCCGCACCAGGAATGCATTTCTTCAGTTAAGGTATCTTCTTCTCAGGTGACTGTAGGTTGTGGCACACCAACCAGCCTGGCATGTGCCCACTTGCTACTCTCTTGACCTTTCCTTTCTACCACAGGATTTTGTGTCCTGGGTTTGGGGAGGAAATCCTCCTGTAGTTGTCTCAAATATGAAAACACACAGACACAGAAGCAGAACCTTGACTCGGGGAATGGCAGGCCACCCAAGTGTGACTTTAGTGGTTCTGTGAACTTTGTATCATGAGCTTTAGGCTGCTCAGTACTCGCTGTTTGTTCCAGGTGGGGCTGTCATATGGGTTGATAAGAAGGCTGCCCTTCTTTTGGTACCGGCTCCTGCCATTTTTTGTTGTTGTTGTTTGGTTTTTGGTTTTTCAAGACAGGGTCTCTCTGTGTATCCTTGGCTGTCTTAGACTTGCTTTGTAGACCAGGCTGGCCTCGAACTCACAGCAATCTACCTGCCTCTGACTCCCGAGTGCTGGGAGCAAAGGTGTGTGCCACCATGCCCAGCCTGGCTCCTGGCATTCTTAAGTAGAGTGTGCCCTGCTTCTGAAGCTGCTCACTGAGTGCTTGGTCCACACTGCTCCCACCTCACCCTCTCAGCTCTGGATGCTGCTCTGAAGGGATGGATAGGATAACTTATATGGATTTTATTTCTGAGCTACATGGGGTGGGGCAGGGCAGTAGCATGATGTTTTGCCTCAGTGCTCTGAAAAATCAAACCTAGACAGCTGACAGATTTCTTCTACTGTGAGCATAGACATTTGCCAAGCATGTTCCAGAATTAAATGTCAGGAATGATTTGGGAATCAAGAATCTTCCGGGCCAATTAATGGGCTTAAGCTTGGAATCTCAGCTTCTCTGAGACAACTCATTTTTCTCTGATATAAGAAACAAAAGTATGTAGATATTCTATTATCATTCAATTAGTGAACCCATTAGTTTTTTTTAAAAAGCAGTCTTGCACCACAGCATAGCCTGGCCCCAAGCTCATGACCCTTCTGCCTCCATCACCAGGGTGCTAGGATTGCAGGCGTGTACCACCATGCCCAATTTGTATATTAAATGTAAGTGTGTGTGTGTTTGTGTGTGTGTGTGTGTCCAGCAGTGTTTGCTGAACATTGGGGGTATGAAGATAAAGTTCATGTCTAATTTGAATCTCAACAGTTTTATACAGAATATCTTTTATTTATTCTTTAACAAGTTCGTAGATATAACAATGTATCTTTATCATAGCAACCTCCAACTCTCCCCTCTTAATCCCTGCAAGCACCCCCAACACCTCATCCTGATTTGTGTCTTCTCTTTCTCTTTAAAGAAGAAAAAAAAAAAAAAACAACAATAACAACAAAAACCCATTTAATCCAATTTTTGCCTCCCTTTGGAGGGTTGGCTTGATCTTGTAGAGGTAGCCAGAGCTGCAGTGTGTTCATGGTGTGATGGTTATGCCATGTCCAGAAGATAGCATTTCACAGCATTTGCAACCTCTAGCTGTTACATATTTCTGCTCCTTTATCTTCAGTGTCCCATTGAGGTATGAACGCTCACACAGTCATTAACTCTTAGCCCTTGGACCAGTTATGAGTCTTTGCATGACTTGCTAATCATGGAAGAGAGAAGCTTCTCTGGCCAAGGCTGAGGACGCCACTAAGCCACATGTGTAAGTATAAATATTAGAAGGCAGATTGACACATGTCCATTTAGCAAGACAACAGTAGCATGTTTCCCATTTGGGCCTTTGACCAGATTTATAGTACCAGGCAGAATGCTTTCCTGTAGAGCAGGCCTCAAATCCAATTCGAAACTGGTTGGTTAGCCACCCCCCACTATAACAGCCGTGCCGCTCTTGCTCCACTGGGCACATCTTGCTTGGCAGGTTGGGGCTGTAGCATGCAGGGTTCACCACTAGGTAAGATGTCTGACATTTCTTTCCTCCCATTTACTCACCTTTTGGCACCGTGAAAGCTAGCAGTGGAATGCAAAGGCTCAGGTCTGTCCCAGCTTGATTTTTTTTTTTTTTCTTTTTTCCTATTCCTATAAACAGTGTGCTGTGCCTTCAGAAACAGGGTCTAATCATTTAGTTCTGGGGGCAACCATAGGCAATAGCCTATGTTGTTCTAGGGACCCCTGGAAGAGTTTGAATTTCTGGCTTTTATTCGTTAACAATTTATTAAGCAATTAAAAACGAGTTGGGGCTGGGCAGTGGTGGCACACACCTTTAATCCCAGCACTCAGGAGGCAGAGGCAGGTGGATCACTGTGAGTTTGAGGCCAGCCTGGTCTACAGAGCGAGTCCAGGACAGCCAAGGCTACACAGAGAAACCCTGTCTCAAAAAACAAAACAAAACAAAATACTTCTATTTTATAGTTTGATTGAAATTTTGAAAAGTGTCCATTGTTGAAAATATAAGAAAATATGAAGGTGGAGGGACTGAAAAAATAAAGTTCTTTCTGTCCCTGTGCCTGCGTTTTTTTCTAGGGCAAGCATAGAACTTCTGTGAGAGTATTCAACAGCTCTGCTGCCCAATATAGTGGACAAAACAATACAGAAGCTAGTGAGATCTTGAGATGAAACTGGTATATTCAAGGAGAAATTTAACTTCAGTTAACATACTTAGCCATAGCTGGTAGTAGCTGCCATGGTAGACTACCCATAACATACCACCGCTGCCTGGTTTATGAGTGATCTGACTGTGGAGAGCTCATGGGAGGCTCATGTGACCAAAGAGAGAAGCTAGGGAGGAGTGCCTAGAGAAAAAAGTAACCTTTAAACCAAACTGCACAGCTTAAAAGGGGAGAGGCCTCAAAGTCAGATGTTGGGTTGGCAAAATTTCTTCAGAAAAACCTTCATTGTGGGGGATCCTTTGTTTCTTCAAATAGTATGAAGGAAAGGAATACATTTATAGTGAAACTAGTAAAGCAGCTTTTTTTTTTTTTTTTTTTTTTTTTAATTTTCATGCTCAAATAAGATGAGAAAACAAATGCACCGTAAAGAAGTGTAACCAGGAGCAGTTTCCGGACAAGAGTGAGACAGGAGAGCAGGGGACAGTCATTAGAGTGAGAGGCACCAGGCCTTGGAGGTGGTTATTTTCCAGAGCCAAAGGACTCAGACCCTGATGACTTTAAGGATGTTGAGAGCCACCAAGGATAATGACAAAGAGTGAAAAGGAGCAAGTTAAACCCGAGGAAGACGGCACCCTGCTTTGGAATCTGCTTTTCTATGACATTTCTTGGGTTCTCTTTGGTGGCAACCCTCCCTATGGGTAAAGGGATTATATGGCTCTAGAGAAATCTTTGGGTACCAGGGCCCTAGGTTTCCTTGTTCAAGTAGTCAACCCTGTTTGTACTTCTTAGGGTCTTCCTGGGCTTCCTGCCTGGGCCCATCTTCCTGAGGACACAGCACAGTAGTGCTATGCCCTGTGCCTGAGCAGTGCTCAGACATTGAGGTGGTATATTAATCAATTAGTTAGTTTGTTTTTCATGTTGACAAATACCCAGGAAAACCTTCTTTTGGCTCATGTTTTCAGGGGCCAGTGCCGGCCTGAAAGGCTGGATGCTGTTAGGATATGTGACAGGGCAAAGCACCTTAGGATAGAAAGGGAGCGAGGGCTAGAGGAGGAGGAAGAGGGGGTGGGGAGATGCCAAGGATATAATATGTTACTTTGGCATAACCCATTTCCTCAAAGTGGGTTACACCTTCCAGTACCATCACCCAACAGTCTATTAAAAATTCAAATTCCTCAATATATTGATTCACTCATGAAGCCAAAGCCACTATAATCCAATCACTTGCCAAATTCTCCACCTATGACCACTTGCCTTCGCCAGGCCAGGGGTGGGGTACCTCACATCCAAACCATAGCAGGACACGGGGACTGTAGTGAGAGTGTTGGGAGTGAGTGGACAGGACTACGTCATTGTAGATGGGGCTTACACACACACACCCTTAAAGCCTGTTCCACTGTAGGATGCATCCAGGATGTGGAAGAGATGAGAATTCTTCTAGGTCTTATGACTGAAAAACTTAAAGGGAGGGAAAAAAATTGGTTCATGATTTCAGAGAGTTTGGTCCTCAGTCACTTGGCACCATGTGCTTGGCCAAAACATCCTGTGTGTTGAGAAACAGCTGGGTGGGCCTTTCTTCTTTATCTTTCTTTCCTGGGACTCGCAGCCAGTGAGATGCTGCCTTCAGTTCAAGGTGGTGCCTTCCTTCTCAGTTAATTCTCTCCAGACAAACCCTCACAGGCACACCCAGAGGTGTGCCTTCCCAATGTCCTAGGTGATTCTAAGTCCAGGCTAGCTCACAGAAAACACTATTCTCTGGCTGCTAACTGGGCAAGCATCCAGGTCTACTGCATTGGCATTCTGAAGCAGAATTTTGGTGTTTCGTTCTTTTCTTTTTCTTTTTTTTCTGGGACAGGGTTTCTCTGTATAGCCTTGGCTGTCCTAGAACTAACTTTTGTAGACCAGGCTGGCCTTGAACTCACAGAGATCCTCCTGCCTCTGCCTCCTTGAGTGCTGGGATTACAAGCATGTGCCACCACCCCCAGCATCTGAAACAGAATTTTTAGAAGCCAGTTAATTTAAAATTTAACCCAGATTTCTAGGTAATTATAAGGAAGTACATTTGTCAGTTTCTGGAGTTACATTTTTGTTTAAGTTGGTTAGCTTGTTTCATAGCTTTTAAGCACTTGAACAGGACTTTGATTGGCTCTCTTGCTTGGAGACTCACAAAGGTTAGGAACCCGAGGAATTGTCATGTTAGAAAGGTCTGAGCCGGTGGTGGTGGTGGTGGTGGTGGCGGCGGCGGTAGTGGTGGTGGTGGCGGCGGTGGTAGTGGTGGTGGTGGCGGAGGTGGTAGTTGCAGTGGCGGTAGTGGTGGTGGTGGCGGCGGTGGTAGTGGTGGTGGTCGTGGTGGCAGTGGCGGTGGTGGTGGTGGTAGTCGTGGTGGTGGTGGTGGTCATAGTGGCACTTGGGAGGCAGGGGCAAGTGGATCTCTGTGAGTTCAAGGCCAACCTGGCTACACAGAGAGATCCTGTATCTGAAAGGAAAAAAAGAAAAGAAAAAAGAAAAAAGAAAAGGAAAAAAAAAAAAAAAACAGGTCATTTTTAGCGAGCCTTGAGCGTCTTCCTCAATGCCTACCATACTTACCTCTTTTTTTAAAAAATATGTATATTCTTTATACTTACCTCTTATTACCTGTTTTATCACCTGTCTCTTCTGGCAAAGAAGTGGGGTAGAGGCAGTAACCACACTGTTCTGTTTACCTGCAGATTCTATCATTAGTGCAGTGCCTGACACTTAGAAAGCAGGGGCTGAACACGTCTTGTGTGATCCTAGGTGAAGAGAGGTGGCAGAGAGCGACAGGCAATCTCACAAAGGAACACCCCCCAAATGATGAAGGAAGCCGAGCAACAGTGCACATTTTTTTTTTTCTAGTCAGACAATCAAGCGTAGCAAACCGAAAGTTCTAGCACTGAAGACTGAGCCATTATCTTTATGTTAAGTGATAGGCTAGGATTTTTTGTTTGCTTGCTTGCTTGTTTGTTTTCATCTCCTTCAAAAGAGTGGTCAGACCATGATCAAAGATGACACACTGTGGGCTTGAAGTCCAATGAAAAATGTGAATCAATTAATTTAAGACATAGAAAGAAAAAAGGAAAAGGGCAATTGAAGGGGGTGAGAAGTGCAATTAAAATAGTTTTTAAAAATTTAAAAAAAAATAGAGAAAAGGGAATGCGGCTGTATGTCTTCTATAAGAAAGCACTTCTAGCATCGGGAGACATATTCCAACAGGCCAAAGATGGTCTGAGCCTTTACGTGGGCCTGTACTTACCAGCTGGAAACTTAGGAAACAAGTGTGGGGAACAGCTTGGCCATCAAAAGCCTTTCAGCTCCTGCTGTAGGACTTTAGGTTGTTTTTCTTTTGGAGATCGTCTTAACTGAATTCTTTATGGTATATCTCTCCCAATCTCTGTCTTGGCTCATTTTGATCATATGTAGGATAACACTGCACATGCACTCATATCTACTGAAGATCTGGAGGAAATGTGTCTCAGTTGAGGTGGGCTTTTGAGATCGTCTATGCTCAAGCTACACCCAGTGTGGCACACAGTGTCCTGCTGCTGAGTTCAAGACGTAGAACTCTCAACTCCTCTAGCCTTGATGATAATGGACTAAACCCCTGAACTGCAAGCCAGCCCCAATGAACTGCTTTCCTTCTTAAGAGTTGCTTTCACAGAGTCTCTTCACAGCAATAGAAACCCTAAGTTAATTCAGAAGTGCAATAGTCTCACATATAAACAAAGTACACCTGCTGCAAAAACAAACCCCAACCAACCCAACATAAACAGCAATAACGACAAAGACAATTATTGTTCCAACACGACGCTAAAGGGTTTGCTTGTGTGTTAAGGTGGACTAAGAGGCGTGGGGTCACAGAAAAGCAGGGCTGCCAAAGTGAAGGTTGCCCAAAGATGCTTGGGAGAAATCAGTAGATGCTAGAATGTTATTTTTGGTTTTTTTCGACGAGAACCTACTAAGTACTGTTTTGATCTGACAGATTCTTGAGACCAACAAAGTCTTTGCTCTCATTGAGCTTAATAGTGGTGCAGGAGGCATAAACACACACATCACACTCCATGTATCTGTGGAGTGGAAACAAACCCGCTATTTATAAAACCGAAGCAGAGCAAGAGAACAGGGTTTGAGGGTGGCTGCTATTTGAGGAGACCCTAAAGAAGCCAAAAGCGCAAAGCGTGGCCGTTCTTTTTCTAATTTTCCAAGCTGAAAGGAGCAAGGTGCTCCCCCAGGAGCTCCGCCTCCCGCTCCCTATAGGCCGCAAGGTGCCATCTCCGAGAAGCCTCGCCCATCGCCCCGCCCAGAGGCGGGGCTTCGAGCCCGCGCTCACCCAGCGCCGCGCCGAAAGCAAAGCGCGCGCACAGGCCTCCCGGCATGCTTCTCGTCCTCTCACGGCGTGGCTCACACCCGCGCCCGGCATGCTGGGAACTGTAGTTTCCGCCCTCCGCCCCGCTTTAAAGGTGGCGGTAAAAGCTGCTAGGTCGCGGCCACCATTTCTAGCACATGACTAGCGGCGGTGGGGAGGCTCTACGGAGGGGTGGGGGCAGGGTCACCGCGACAGCCGGCAAGCCAGCGCCTCCGCCTCCCACGGCGCGCGCCGCTCCCCAGCGCCGCCCCCGCGCCGCGGCCACCTCGCGCTCCAGGCGTCACGGAGCGCGCGCTCCTCCCCCTCCGTCCCCTCCCGCTCGACTCGCCGCCGCCGCCGCCGCCGCCGCAGGAGCAGCCGCCGCCGGAGCCGCGCGCAGTCATGGCCGAGAACCCCGGCTTGGAGAACCACCGCATCAAGAGCTTTAAGAACAAGGGCCGAGATGTGGAGGCGAGTGTTCACCGCGGCTGGCCGCGCCGGGCGGCTGGGAGGGGAGGGGCGGGGGCCCGCGGCCGCTGGATCTCGCCGGCTGGCGGTCAGTCCGAGTTGGCCGCCGCCTCGGGGCGCCTGCGGCCCGGGCTGCAGCCGCCCTGTGAGCGGGTTAGCGCGGGCACCGGGGACCGCTGGGGCGCTCGGCCCCGCCGCGCGGGCGCGGCCTGGTGTCGGAAGGGAAGGGAAGGGATGTGGAGCCGAGGCGGGGTCCGTGGGCCGCGAGGGAGGACGGACGGACCGGGATGCTGCCGCCCCGCGTGCTGGCCGCACTGCCGGGGCCCGGCCGCCGCTCGTGCCCGCAGCCGGTGCAGCCTCCCGCGCTGCCGCACATGGAGCCTCGGTCCCAGCGCCTACGGTGTGCGAACCGGGCCCAGGCGGGCGGTGGCAGCCCTCGGAGGGGGGTGGGGACCAGCCGGGTAACTGACTTGTTTGAGGGTGGTGGATGGGGGAGGGTAGGATGCGCCAAGACCATTTTCTTATATTCCAGTGCTGTCCTTTGGACCAGTCTTGCCGAGCTGTTGCAGCTCGTACGTACCTCTCTGAGTGTTGGCATTTGGAGCGAGGTGGACAATAGTTTACCATCCATTGTGCTGAAGCTTTGGGAAGGAGGTGGTGCAGACCTCCTGATTTTTTTATTTAATTTAATTTTTTTAAAGCTCATCTTGGAGTGCAAGTGTGAATAATAAGGAAAATAATTTCTTTGACCCGTTTTGCAGAAATAAATTGGATACATAGATTTCTCCGTCCTTATGTATTCCACATGCCACCAAACTGGTACATTTTCCAAGTGGTTGCAAAACTGTAAACACTCATTGTGGTCACTCAGTTAGCTGCTACTCAGCATGTTGCCATTGTCTCATTAAGGTGACATTAGCAGTTACTATTTGCAAACTCTGCTTGTTGGGGGAGCGCTAGAGGTCTCTCTGCTCCTGCTAAAACCAATGAAGTGTTATAGCATAAACTTCACAGGGACTCCACCCCTGGATTTGATGGGGCAAATTGTATTAAGCCCAGACCCTCCTCTCTATTCTAATAGTGGGTGATATGATTTGTGTCCTATCATTTTTGATAAGAGGCTAGGAAATACAAGATTTGCTTTGGTAGGAGAAGCAGATGAAGCTGGGCCGTTTCTCAGAGCTGCAAAGTTAAGTATGAATTGGGAAAAACCTGGGGGAATATCTGTGGAATTCCCATTCGACTGAGACTGCCTTCAGGGTCTCTATCTCTGACCGGATCACGTTTAAGTTTTCTTTTTGAGAACTACTTCCAAACAAAAGTGAAAACTAGCAACTACAACAGCCATCAGTCTCTTGTTTTGTTTGTTTGTTTGGTTGGTTTTGGTTTTTCAAGACACGGTTTCTCTTGTGTAGCCTTGACTGTTCTGAACTTGCCTTGTAGTCCACAGGCTTGCCTTGAACTCAAAGATCTGCCTGCCTCTGCCTCCCTGAGCAATGGGATCACAGGCAGAGATCTGCCTGCCTCTGCCCCCATGAGCTGGGATTGCAGGCATGCACCACCACGCCCAGCTCAGACTCTTGTTTTGTTTTATCAATTTTTTCCATGTGTGTGTGTTCCACCAGTAATCTCTTGCTTTTAGTTTTGTTTTCTTTTTGAGACAGGTTGGTTAAGAGCCTCAGGCTCCCAAGCGCTGGGATTACAGACATGAGCCACCACACCCAGTCCCACCAGTCATTTTTCTTGAGGCTGTCTTTTATTATTGTAAGCGAAACTTGAATAGTTTGGATGCTCGTATCACTGTACATTCTTTCCTCTTCTTAATGTTGGAGTAAATGTGTGCCATGATTCACTTGAGCTTGTGTCCTGTTTGCTTAATGATTCCTATAGTTGCCAACCCATTCTGTCGGGTTTTGTTCACAGCATTGCATTTCTGCGGGTATGGCACTATACCTAGGACGTGAACTAGGCGTGCAAATGATAGTTCTTTGTGGCAGACACTATACTATACCAAGAGCTTGGCACCTCATTTAATCCTCTTGAGTTAGGTGTGCAGTGTCATTGCTAGAGGGAAAAAAAGTACTTTGATATAGAATCTCACATTATGTAATGTGCTGGTCATATGTGAGCATTCATTGCTGAACGACTGACTATTCAGTGCCTAGAATGCTTGGCCTTGCTCATTCAGAAAGCCTAAGATTCAGTCTGTGCCTTGAGCTTACTACACAGTCTGTAAGAAAACGCTACACTGGTCAGGGAAGTTGGCTTCCACACAGCAATGAAATCTCATTGATTCCTTGTGGATAAATCGGAATAAACTGCTCCAGAAAAGCCAGTAATCCCAGCACTTGGGCTGGGGAAGCAGAAGGTTAGAAGTTCAAGGTCATCATGGGCTACATGACACCCAACTCAAAAAGTAATCAGCTGAGTGAAGTGGGGGAGGATTAACTGGGGAGGGGAGGGGCAGGAGAAGGGGGAGGGGCAGGGGAAGGGGGGAGGCATTTGGAATTTGAGGAGAACTAATTGAAAAGTTCCTAGAAGTGCAATAGGACTGTTTTTACTGAGGGGCTGCGGGTGCTGGGGTGGTGCCATAAATTTAGCTGAAGAGTAACCTGGGATCAGGTCTAATCTAGGGTCCTTACGGTGGGTTTAGACAGAACTAAGAGGAGATGCCATATCAGATTTAGTTTTTCCCATTAAAAGCTGTGCTGTATTTGAGTCATACTACACTTCCGTTCTGTAACTAGGAAGTTGTGCTTATTAGTGTGTTTGACATTGTTTCTTTCCTACAAATAGGGTAGACAAAAGATAAGCAGTTTTCAGTCATGCAGTCAGCTGATAAACAAGGGAAATAAGGAAGCATTCTGTGAGGGCTGGTGAGTGAGTAGGAAGAGTCACAGTGAGACACATCTTGGAGACATTCTGTCAGGAGTGACTTCATAAGAGCTTTGAAGAGACAAAATGATCTTACAGGAAATATGTATCAGACTTGACATGGGCAGGTAAAAATTAGTGAATAGTCACAGGTGCAAAGAACACCCGGTCACATTAGGGCGAGAGCCAGAGGCTTCCAGATGACTTCTGTCGGCCTGCCTTGTGTCAGTGTCCCTTGGAAGGCTTTTGCTTAGGAGGGAGATCTCACGAATGGATTCAGACAAAGAGCAAGCTGGTGTCATGGTGCGAGCAGTGGGAAAGGGGAAAGACAGCAGCCCGCAGGGTTAGTCCGCTGGAAGTGCTGTCTGTAAGAAGGGGGTTTCCAAAAACTGAGACTGGACGGAACAGTTACAACTTGAAATTGGGACTTGATCTTCCTCATCTCTTTTTCTTCTTAGTCTTCCTCTTCCTCATCCTTTTTTTGTGTAAAGGTTACAGAAGATAACGTGAGCCTGAGTGCACAGGTGGAGGTAGGTGAGGGGCTAAATTATCACTGATAGTGATTTGAAGGTAAGGGAATCAGATTTTTATAGCTAACTTAGAAAGACAGTTGAAGAGGAAACAGGTCTGAATTTGTCTCTCAGTAGTAGATATTTTGATCCTTAAACTCTCCCCCCCCCCAATAGGGTTTCTCTGTGTGATAGACCTGGCTGTCCTGGACTCATTTTGTAGACCAGGCTAGCTTTGAACTCAAAGAGATCCACCTGCCTCTGCCTGCTGAGTGCTGGAATTAAAGGCGTGCATCACTACACCTGGCTGATTTTTTTTTTTTTTTTTAAAGATTTGTTTATTTATTATGTATACAGTGCATATTAGGTCACATTATAGATGGTTGTGAACCACCATGTGGTGCTGGGAATTGAACTCAGAACCTCTGGAAGAGCAGTCAGTGTTCTGAACCGCTGAGCCATCTCTCCAGCCCAACTGGCTGATTCTTAACCTTTTTTAAAAAGAAAGTTGTTTTCTCTTTTCAGATATAGAAAGGTGTACAAAACAAGAATATTCTGCTTAATGAATGATTCTAAAACAGACATTCAGGTAACCCAAACCCAAGTGACCTTGTCTTGTTTATGTGGGTATATATAACCTCAAGAATATGACACTTGTTTTTGTTTTTTCAAGACAGGGTTTCTCTGTGCAGCTTGGCTGTCCTGGAACTAACTGTGTAGACCAGGCTGGCCTTGAACTCACTGAGATCTGCTGGGATTGAAGGTGTGCGCTGCCACCATCTGGCTGACTTTTGGTTTACTCATCTATTTTTGTGCATGTGCCACACATAGTAATACTTGTGGAAGTCAGAGCAGTTTGCGGGAGTTGATTCCTTCCTCCACAGGTAGGGATCAAACTTAGGTTGCCAGGCTTGTGGCAAGTGCCATTACCCACTGAGCTATCTGGATGACATTTTTGTCATTTGTGAATAATATGAAATTAAGAAACTGGTGGTTTAGCTGGGCGTGGTGGCACATGCCTTTAATCCCAGCACTCAGGAGGCAGAGGCAGGTGGATCGCTGTGAGTTCCAGGACAGCCTGGTCTACAAAGTAAGTCCAGGACAGCCAAGGCTACACAGAGAAACCCTGTCTCAAACAAACCAAGAAAAGAAAAAAAGTAACGAGTGGTTTGTATGAGATTGCCTGAGTGCCAAGGAAGGCCTTAGAGGTGAAACCTTGCTGGAGTGTGTCACTGTGTCGCTGGGGTGCAGTGCCTACACCAGACCTTGCTGCATTTTCTTTTTCCTTCTGCAACTTGCGAATCAGATGCGAGCTCTCGCTGCTGTTTCAGGGCCATGCTTGCCTGCCTGCCTGCCTTTGTGCTCTGGGCCGCCATGGTCATGGTCTAACGTCCTGAAATGTAAGGAAGCCCCCAATTAAAAGCTTCCTACTGTAAATTGCTTTGATCATGATGTCTCATCACAGCAACAGACAACAACTAAGACAGAAACCTTAATACTTAATGAGTTTTATGGTGTTAAGTACTTTATATGGATTATTTATTGGCCATGGCCGTCCTCTGAAAGTAGGCACTGTTGCAGTTCCTACCTGCTGTGGAGGAAACAGAGGCCTGCAGCTCTGCAGTAGCTGTCGGCACAGCGTGCTGAGGGGCTGAGCCCTGGCGTGTGTCCGAGCACCGGGACTCTACACTAGAGGTCTTGCTCCCTCTGCTCCCTCCACTGAGGGAGGCTATGGCTTGATGTGAATGACGCGTGCCTGCAGGTTAGTGAGCCAGGGAAGGTGTGAAGAAATGGTGACCACATCCCAAAAGTCCTATGTCGGTGCTTTAAAACCTTACTCATAAACTATGTGCAATCTATCATTGAATTTATTTGCCCTTTTTCACTTCTGTAAAGTTTCATTCTTATTAACAGAGAGTTAATTTTACCCCCCCCCCCCAAACGATTGCCCATCTTCTTGGGTTAACAAACACTGGAACATTTATCCTTTAGGTTTAGTACCAAGAATAAAACAGGTTTTTCATTTACAATTCAGTTAGTATTTCCACCACTGTTCTTTCTCTGTAGACATCCTATTGGTAAGTGGTTCTCCGGACTTCCCACACACAGTTCTGTTGTATACACACCACTGGCTGTCTTTTCAGTTGGACTTACTCTTGTCAGCTCTTCTCAGACTCCTTCAGATACCTCTGCAATCAGTAAGAGTATGCTTCTAATTAAAGCAGACCCTTTAGAAGAACCCCAAAAGGGCTTTGTGACTGACCTGTGTTCTGTACCATCACTTGCTATTTTCAGTACTTTCCTAAGTGAGTTTCTTTTCACTCGTTTGGGATAGAGTTGTATGACGTTCAACAGTCCACACGTGTGTATAGTTGTGAAGTGGTGACTATTGGAGTGTCACTGGTCGTTACTGATTGGTTGGTAAAATTTCATGCATACTTTTTGAGAAACGGACTGGATAATGTATTTCTTAAAACTCTGCATTTAGGGATGAGAGAGAAAATAGTGTAAGATTTTTTTTAAATATGAGCTTTTAAAAAAGATTTAAAATTTTCAAAAAGGTGTGTCTGTGTATGTGCATGCGTGTGTGTGTGTGTGTGTGTGTGTGTGTGTGTGTGTGTGTGTGTGTCTATGTGCAAATAAGTGCATCAGATGCTTGCTCTGAGAACCCAGAAGAGGGCACTGGATCCCCTGGAGTTAAGAGTTGCAGGTCGGTGTGAACTGCCTCACATGGGTGCTAGAAACTGAATTCTCATCCTCTGCAAAAACAGTGCTCTTAACCAGGAGCTAGCTTTCCAGGCTCTTACTGTAAAAAATATTTTTTTGATCAAACCCAATCTGTTTTGCTTTAGTGTACTTTTGTAAGGGGAACAAATTCATGTTTGAATGTGCACTAGAAGAAAGATTAAAAAAAATAAATCATACTAGTCCGTGTTTATTTTTACTAGTGCATCAACATTGAGCTTTTCTAAATAATAGCAATTGAACACAGTGTTTTTGGTATTCACCCATTCTTTTTTTTAGCTCTGTTCAACCATATTCAGTGCCTTGAAGGTGCTTATTACTTCAACTTTCCTGATACTTTTTCACTTACTAAATTTGTAGAATGTGATTTTATTTTTTTCAGGAGTCCCTATGTCTTATGTCACGCATTAATGCTCTTGAATTTCCTGATGGAGGCGTGTGCTTCTCCTGGTGCCTTCACTCTTGAGTCCCTTTGGCTTTGCCAACTCCACCGCCTGTCCACTGAGTGTGGGTATATGCTGTGCAGTTCCCTTTAGCTTTAGCACCACTTTTGAGGTGGGGAGGGGGATGGCAAGGCGGGAGGGAGATCTGGTTAGTTACCTATTGCAGGGGTTCACATGGGCACCTCAGCAGCTTCTCGGCAGCTTCTTGTGCTGAGTGAGTGGTAAAGCCACGCTCTGCTGTTGGGTTCCCATTGCCCTAGCTGTGACTACAGTTGAAACCTGACGCCTTCTTGGACTCCTTCCTCACCTTCAGTCAGATGCCAGTCAGTGTAGTCTCAACCTCCGCAGCGCCTGGATTCTAGCCTCGCCTATTTATTCAAACTCTGCTTCCCTGGACTTGAGGCGTTATTGCCTGTCCCCTGGCCATATAAAAATCAACCTCAGAGTCGTGCCTTCCTTTAGCACGTTGGGAATCTGTCAGCCAGCGGACGCTTTTTCCCCCTCCTACCCCTCCCCTCTCACCCCCTTAAGCTCTACAGACTGACCGTCTTACATGCTTATCCATACTCTGGCATCCTGCCCTCCCTCTGGCCAGGGCCGGTCTGGTCTCAGGGCCAGCTTGCTGTCCTTCCTTGCCTCCCGCTCATTGACCAGTTCCTACCTCTTAAAAAGACTGTAGGGCAAGGCGCTTTCCTTTGCTCCTGAGAGGATCTCTGTAGTTGTAGTAGAGCTCAGTTGTGCTTTGTCGGTCTCCCAGCTTGATTGTTAGGTTTGGGGGCACCAGCTCTAGGTCTTTAGTGTCTGCTCCACGGCATGGCTGAAGTAAAGTACCAAAACAGTCTAACGAGCACGCCATGCCAGACACCAGCGGCAGTCATTCCCCAGGTGTATGTACACATGTGTGGTTTTGTTTCTGTTTTTGTTTTTTGAGACAGGGTTTTTCTGTGTGTGTCTTGGACTCACTTTGTAGACCAGGCTGGCTTCGAACTCATAGCTTTCTGCCTGCCTCTGCCTCCCGAGTGCTGGGATTAAAGGCGTGCGCCACCACACCCGGATATATGTATGTATGTATATATGTATGTATGTATGTATATTTTTTAAAATTAATTTTATGCATGTGAGTGTTTTTCTTGCATGTATGTCTGTGTACCAAGTGCATGCCTGCCGCCTGTGGCAGAGAGGGTGGTGGATCCCCTGAAACTGGAGTTACAGACTTGTGGACAATCATGTGGGCGCTGGGAATAAAAGCCAGGGCTTCTGTAAGAGCAGCACGTGTTCTTAACAGCTGAGCAGTCTCAGCTGCCCTGCAAAGTGTGAGTGAGTGTGTGTGCGCGTGCGTGCAAGGGGGTCTTGAGTTTTATTGTTTGTTGTAAATGTACAAAGACTGGCATGCTCTCTTACCTTTCTAGAATAACCTGTTCAAGAAAGATCACTTAGTACAACTTAACCTAACAAAGCTTATGTTTTGCATGTTGATGGAACCAGCCTCTGCAGGAACATATTCGGCCTATATTTCCTGGTGATTTGAGGAGAGAAGCAAGAGTCAGAACCCTGGTGAAGCTCCCACAGGGGACTTGAGCTGCTAGGAACCATGTTGCCTTCAGACAAGCAACAAGGGAAAAGGCATAGTACATTTTTGAATGGAGACTATTAATCCTATACTGCCCTTCCCTTCTTCTTTGAAAATAAAATCCATACATTTTATTATGACAGGTAAAGTGTTAGGAGATTGAGGCATGTGTTTAGTGGATTAAAATTCATACACAAGCTGTTTGATATTGGCTTATTTTCACTTTGTGTAATGTTTTCAAGGCTTACCATATTGTAGCATATAGAAAATTTCCCTTCCTTTAATATTCCATTGTAGGTATGTACTGCATTGTGTGTGTTGCAGTGATTCTCAACCTGTGGGTCGTGACTCCTTTTTGGGAGAGTGGTGGAATGACCCTTTCACAGAGGTAGCCCAAGACCATCAGAAGACACAGATATTTATGTACATTATAATTCATAACAGTAATAGTTATGAACTAGCAATGAAATAATTTTATGGTTGGGGATCAGCACACCGTGAGGAACTGTGTTATTAGGAAGGCTGAGAACCACTGGTCTATTCATTCTATCAGTGGGTTATTTGCTACACTTTGGATGTTGTCTGTCTACCATTTTATTTATTTTGGCCTTTTTTGTTTTAGGTAGGGTCCTCATGAATCTGCCCAGGTTTCCTTTGAACTTGTTATGTAGCCAAGAGTGACCCTGAACTCCTGATAGTCCTTTATGTACCACTATGTCCAGTGCTGGGGATCTAACCCAGGGCTTCTAGCATGCTGGGCAAGCACCCTGCCAACTGAGCCACAGTCTCAGCCTTACAGTGTGTGTGTGTGTGTGTGTGTGTGTGTGTGTGTGTGTGTGTGTGTGTGTCTCTCTCTCTCTCTCTCTCTCTGTCTCTCTCTATCCTCTCCCCCCAACTCCCTCTTCTGAGACAAAGTTTTGCTGTGTCGCCCAGGGTGGCCTAGAACTTGCAGTGATGCTCCTGCCTCCTTGTAGTGCTAGTGTTAGGAGTATGTGCACCCTGGTGTTTCCCGACATTTATAAGTGTTACTAATTTTTTGAAAAAACCAAAAGCAAAAAAACAGGTCAGTGTTCTTACATTGCATTGCACCATGGCGGATTGTCATTTTGTGGTTCAAAACAAGTATCAGCAGTCTCATGGCTGAGCCTAAGAGACGGTCCAGCACAGTCTATCTCTCCTCATGGTATAGTTTAATTTGTTCCTCATGTTCTGCTCCATCTTTAGGCTCTTCTGTAAACTGAACACTAAACACACAGGGTTGGTCAGCTTCAGATTACGTTTGCTTGTGACAAGACTTACAAGAATCACATTGGCCTTCAAACTCCCCATGTAGCTAAGGCTGGCCTTGAACTTCTGATCCTACCACCCATTTCCTGAGTGTAGGATCACAGCTGTTTACCACCATTCTCAGGTCAGTATTTTTTAATCAAAAAAGTTAATGGATGCTATGTGTTTTAGAATATATGGATGCTGATGATATTATTTGATCAGAGGGTCACAAATAAGAAAGTTACTGGTATTTGCTGAAATAAATTTTAGTTATTTTGGTGAGTTAAGACACACTGGACAACACTTTAAGGAGAAAAAAGTAACATGAACTTTTGCTATTAAGTAAAGGAGTTGCACAGTGTATTTCTAGAAAGCCTGGCTTTAGAGTCGGTGGTACTGTCTTGTGTGGCTGGCACCATTCCTAAATAAACAAGGAATGGCGGTAGCATCCTGGGGGATAGGAACATTGTAAGGCTGATGTAACTATCCTTTCTGTGGTTTTGCTATAGCCTCACCATGTCAGTTATGATATAGAATTAATTATTCTAAAAGAAAGATTAAAAGGATGAAAAGTGATTTCCTCCCTCTCCCCTAATCTAGGGAGTTTCAGTCAGACTGGTGCTGAGCAGGCTTTCAGTGTGCAGCTTGCCAGGCTCTAAGAGTGACCTTTGCCAAGTGCTGTCAGAGCAGAGGAGGGACTGACGACTGTCAGGCTTTCTGGGTTATAGAATTCTTTATATGCCAGTTTTTCTTTTCTTTAGAATGCCATTTTAAAAAATGTCTTATACTGTCCTCTTTCGTTATAGTTTCATTTTCTTGGTTCTTAAGAATACCCATTATGCATATGGATATTAGGGTGTCCTTTTTATAAGTAATGCCTTCAGTTAAAATTTGGGTTTTTATTCTGGGGCTGTGAAGTTTTTTGTTCCTCACTTTTGCGGGGTTTGAGTCTGCTAATCTTCTGATATTGTCAGCATGCTTTTCTGTAGTAGCCTTCCCTTCTTTTATTTGATTCACAGACCCTAGTGGTTAGAAAACAGATTTAATAACATTTAATGCTTCCCTGTGTTCTGGGTAGAGGTTTAGTCATAAAGTTTATAAATATGAGGGACTGGAGAGGTGGCCAATGGTAAGGAGCACTGGCTGCCCTTCCAGAGGACCTACGCATGATTCCCTGCACGAATATGGCTGCCAAGTCTTGGTAACTTTAGTTGTAAGGAATCTAGTGCCCTCTTCTGGTCTCTGCAAGCATAAGGTAAAAATGAATTTAAAAAAACAAAAACCTATGAAATATTTTTCTCTGATGTAGGCAGTTTTAGTGGGAAGATTCTTCCCTAGGCTTATGCTTAGTAATTGAGTGTTGGGTGCTGAGTTGTCTGATACCTGTGAACAGTTTGCACTGTGCAGCTGAGTGTAGACAGAGGTGATGCTTGGCCATACCTGAGGGAATAGAGTGGCTTCAGGATGCTTGTACTTGGAACAGTTCTGGAAGTACAGCCTTCCAGGCCTAGCGTTTGCAAACAGCTGCAACAAGGGCATTACATTTATTACACCTTTTTGGTAACGATCCTTTGGAAGCTACTTCCTGTCGTTGGGTGTCTCTCTCTCTCTCTCTCTCTCTTTTAACCCCAGAGCTGAGGACAGCACTCAGGGCCTGGCGCTGGCTAGGCACGCGTTCTACCACTGAGCTAAATCCCCAACTTTGGGTATCTCTTGGTAGGTTGTTTTGTTTTGTCCTTTGAGAAAGGTCTTAGGTAGCGTTGACTGAGCTTAAATTTGTGATCCTCTGGCCTTCATCGCTACATGCTGGGATTATAGGTGTTTACCACCGTAGCCAGCTTTCTTGATGGGATTCTTCAGTCTGCGTGCTCCTGTCTCTTGTATGTAGTTAATGTGCCTCACCTTTTTCTGGCTAACACAAAATAGACCAATCAAGTTCTGTTCTTCATGTTTATATCTTTTTAAGAGAACTGAAACGCTCTATTTGGGGTAGAGGATGCTTTTGTGTGTGTTTGTTAGCACGTCATATTCTGAAAACACTGCAGCACAAGTGCTGTGTGCTCCTGGTGTAGTAAACAAGGCTAGGGAGCAGTAGGGCACCCGGAAAGACAATCTTCAGGAGTCTGTCCTCTCTTTTTACCATATAGGTTCCTGGCTCTGATTTTGGGTTACAATGCTTGTTGGCAATTGTTTTGTTTTGTTTTTCCCCCACGAAGCCACCTGCCTGGCCCTAGGTATTTACATCCTGAGTGGGCCCTCCCTTGAAGGTCTTGCTAAGGAAGCTGTCCTTTAGGTCCTGCCGTCTCCGTTCATGGGAACTACTTCCATTCCTGTCTTAGCAGACAAGTCTTCAGAGTGTCTTAGTTCTGTGGCTTGCTCTCTCTTACCAGTATGTTCTCTGCCTCCATTCCTTCCTAAGTTGACTCAAGTCTGTTTGTGGTCTCTGTAACATTCTTGTTAGGTGATCATCTGTCTTGGTTTGTGTGGAATTGGAGGACACGGGACTGAATGTTAACATTTCGATTGAAACACTTGAGTGTAAAGACGAGGTCTGGAATGTAAATGTTCCTATAGAAATATTAAGTATGCAGGTGAAAATAATGTGTGCTGAGACGCTTTCTGTAGTTCTTCACCCACTTAGCAGTTAGCTATTTGGATTCTGAGCTGAGTTTGAGGGATAAAACATTCAAGATAACGATTACCTGCAATTGTGGAACACTTAACTAAGCAAAACACTCCATTTATAAGAATACTCTTAATTGCCGTAAGTGTTCTGTTACACGGATAAGGAGAATAAGTTAGGTAAACTGCTTAAGAACATGAAAGTAAGAAGGGGCAAGACCAGCATTAGTCCCCTTAAGGAATCCTCCTAGTCTGCCTCAGGGTTCTTGCTTGAAGACCAACATTATTAGTACAGGGACTGTGGAAAGCAAAGAAATACTTTCATGGAAGGAAATGTGTTCTCAGTACAGTGGGCCCTTAGGGAAAGCAGCTATCTAAGCTGGCCTGGGGGAGTCAGGGAACGCTTCATGAACGTGATTGTACTTAAGTTTAAGGTGGTAAACACAGGTGTGTCTGTTGGTGGTAAGTGTTGGGTGGGCCTGGAAGAGGCAATGTGCTCTATTTAGGGAACTAAATAAAGGAGTATTTCTTAAATGTGCAGTGGTTAGAAGGTTAAGTAGGATAGGTAGGGGCTAGGTTGTGGAAATCCTCTTCCCTGGGTGGTAAGTGGGGCGATTATGCATACAGAAGTGTTCTTTGGTTGCAGCAGTTCTTTGGTGTTGGTGAGAGCACAAGACAAGTTGGGAGTAATACAGTTAGAAATACCATAGATGGCCTGAAACAGCCTTGGCATTGGGACTTAAAAGCAGAAAAAGTTATTAGGACTATTTACTTGGTGTATTTTACATTGTAGAACAAGGTTGACAGGCTTTTTCTGTAAATAGCCATAGTCTTTGAAACCTGAATAGTTTACATTTTGGAGAGCTATATTTCATCTGCCGTGACTACTCAACTCTGCTTTGAGCACAAAAGGAACAGTAGATAGTTGGTAAGTAGATGGGTCGTTGCTGTGTTCTGATAAAGCTGTGCTTATAAAATCAGGTGGTTACCAGATTTGGCTTATAGGCGCTGTGATAAGTAGTTAAACTTCAGAAGTAGTTAAAGCAGCGAGAGAGGGGATAGGATGATAATGTGGGGACCAGGGAGCTTGCTTAGCACAGCGGTTCTCGGCCTGTGCGTTGCAGCCACTTGGAGAGTTGCTTAGCAGATGTTTACACCATGATTCACAGCAGTAGCAGCATTACAGTTATGAAGTAGCAATGAAATCATTTTATTTCACCACACACAAGGAGTTGTATTAAAGGCTTGCAGCTTTAGGAAGGTTGAGAACCACTGTCTTAGCAGTTAAAGACCTTGTTACCAAGCCAGACAGCCCAAGTTCAGTTACCAGGAACCTCTATGGTAAATAAATGAATGTAATTTTTAAAGAAAGAGATAATGTTGATGGGGTCTTTAGCAGTAGTGATGCAAAGGGGGCCAGGAAAGGAAAGAGCCCCTAGGACATACCATTTAAAAAACTTAGGGGGAAATGTAGCCACCTAAAGATTGGAGCTCTTGGAAGCTTAGCTGCAGCTCAGAGATAACAGAACATTAGCGCCAAAGAGTTCCCTGGAAAGGAGTACTTAGTTGGAAGGCCACTGTCTGATGAGCATTAGAAGTACAAGCCAGTTGTTGGGCACTTAGGGACCAGTGAGAGAGGGAGAACTGGGAGAGTGGCTGTGTGCTGTGTGCTGTGTGCTGTGGCTGTGTGCTGTGGCTGTGACTGTGGCTGTGTGCTGTGGCTATGTGCTGTGTGCTGTGGATGTGGCTGTGTGCCCAGGAGCTGAACTAGTTTATTTTGACTTTGCTTTGAATACTTGGTGGTGACGGGAAGAAGAGCCACGCCACAGAGAGAGAATTAGGGTTTCCTCTCGTTTGTCTAGTGTGGTGGGATTTACTGCAGCCTGAGGAAGTAAACACAGAAAGAAGCAAGGGCTTGACTAGAAAAGGAATGAAAGAGGGTGTGCTCAGGAGGAAGTGTGCGAGGGGTGTGAAGGGGCCCCAGGTGGAAGGCACCTGGACACGACCACCGCAGGGAGGTGACGGCTGCTCAGTCACCTTGGCAAAGGTGTTTCTGGAGCAGGGCTTGTAAACTTTTCCCATCCTATGTGTATGGTGTATAAAATAGGTATAGAAATAAACATTTACTAATAATTGTAAAGAAATTTATTTTAAATAAGTTCTTTGGTATAAAGTAACAAATACCATATGTTGAAGACAAGGCAATTTTGCATATTAATGAAATAGATCATCAAAACTGAGAATGACACTTCACATAAATAATGTAGCATACATAGAATGGCAGAAGTATGTTTGAAGCTATCCACAAACTGTTGGAAACTATACTAATCCTAAGCCCCAAATCATTTGAAGGCTTTTTAGGGAACTCAGACCAGCAGTTCACTCAGCAATTTTTAATTTTAAAAAAGTTTGTTTATTTTGTGTGTGTCTATGTAGGCCAGAGAACAGCTTCCAGAAGTCAGTCCTATCTTTCCGTCATATGGGTCCTGGGATTTGACTCGGTGGTCAGGCGTGACAGTAAATGCCCTTACCTAGTGACCTGTCTCACTGGCTCCTCAAATAGCAATTTAATTTTGTTTTCTTTTGGAATTCTGTTTTGTTTTGTTTTTCTTTTTTGGTTTTTTGAGCAGCTTTTCTCTATGTAGCCTTGGCTGTCCTAGGCTCACTTTGTAGACCAGGCTGGCTGGCTTGTGTTTTGTTTTTCGAGACAAATTTTCTTCTCTGTGTACCCTGGGCTGTCCTGTAGACCAGGCTGGCCTTGAACTCAGAGATCTGCCTGCTTCTGCCTCTTAGGTGCTAGGATTAAAGTTGTGCACTACCACTGTCTGGCTTGGATTTAATTTTGAATTAAATTTTTTTTTTATGAGTATGACTGTTTTGCCTGCATGTATGTGCAGCATGTGTGTGTGCCTGGTGCCTGTGGAGGTGAGGAGGAGGCTTGGATCCTGTGACTGGAGTCAGGGTTGTGAGTTGCCATGTGGGTGTTGAATCCTCTGCCAGAGCAGCAAGTGCTCTTAACCACTGAGCCGTCTCTTCAGCCCCCTTTATGTTTCTCTAGAAGAACAGAAAACCTTACAGTTTGTAACATAATAGTCTAGAATCTGAGTCAGGTGTTTCAGACATTAAATATTAGTTTTTCATGGAGTGCACTGCAAAGTGTACAGGTGTTCAGAACTAAGGATGGAGTAAAATCATGGTTTGACATGGCTGAGCAGCCTAGAAACACCTTGGACTTACTGAAACATTTTGTTAATTTTTATTGTTGGACATTTGAAAGACTTTTATTATTGCTATATTTCTTGTTACCCCAGGGAAATTCAGCTAAAAGACCTCATAGAGGGTCCCAGCCCACCCTTTCAGAAGCCGGGTTACACGTAGAGAATGCTCTAAGAGCCGATGTCTCAAGAAAAGACGGTTTGGGGAATGCAACACAGGGCCTTTCCAGGAGTAAGGGCTTTACGTTTAGCTGAAGAAAATACAGAAATTGTTTCTTGACTTAGGATATTTCAGTTTTCTAATTTATAGTTTTTCAACTTTCCCATGATTTGAAAATATACTTCAGTTTTAAAGTTAATCTTCCTGAGCTGATGATATGTTCCTGCCCTGCCATATTGCCCTGGGCTAGCTGCACTTAATACCCTTGAACTGAACTACTGTCATACGTGATGGCTTTGCCAGATAACTGTTGTAGTTTGAAGAACATTTGTACTATTGTGTTATTTTGTGTTGTTAGTTGTGTCAGTTATATTTTATTTCACTTACATAGTTAGAAGTGTTAACCAAATTTCAAGTGTATACTTCATATTTAGTTAAAAAAAACTTTAAAGGAACTAGCAGGAACGTTGGTGGTTTAATGGTTCCAACCTTTTTTCTTTTGTCACAGAGGTGAAACTTAGGCCTTTGCGGTATGGTTGTTATCCACTCACCCAGTTGGCAGCTTTGTCCTTAGTTGCCAAAAAGCAGAAGTTGGTTCTGTTTTTAGAAACTTTTAAAGAAATATAAAGTAAAGAGATTACGAAGTTGAGCTTCTATGTACACTTAAAAACAATTATAGTTTAAAAACTATCTTATTTCTAACCCCAGTTTATACACCTTTCCCTGGTGATTTTGAAACACAAACTGTTACGTATTACATATATAATTTGTGTGTGTGTGTGTGTGTGTGTGTGTGTGTTCTCCCACATGTGTGGAGATCAAAGGTCAACTTTTGGAAGTCACCTTGTAGGATCTAGGGACTGAAATCATCAGACTTGAGGGCACATGTTTTTTACCTGCTGAGCAGTCTTGTGTCTAGACTACCTAAAACATGCAGTGCAACAATACAACATTAAATTAGTTAAAAAGGGACAGGTTTGAATAGGTCATTCCCCAAAGAAGGTATGAAAATGACCAACAAGCACAAGAAAAGATGGTGAACATTATTACTAATTAGCAAATAAAAAAGCAGTGAGGTGAACTGTACAGTAGGATGCTTACAGCTAATAATAATAATAAGCCTTAGGAAGATGCAGAAATTGGAACCTTCATATACTTGTAGTAGGATTGTTAATGACTTTGGAAAAGCTTCTCCAGCGTGCTGACCTAAGATCTTACTGCTGTGTGTATCTAAAAGACAGGAAAGCATACATAGACGTGCATAAGTAGTAGCAGTGTCACCTTTTCAAAGGTGTCCCCTGCCTGAAGAATGAGTGCCTGTGCAGTGGGACAGTGCAGGTGGTACAGTAGATGAGTGCCATAGATAGCAGTCTAGGGCTGGGATTGCAGCTGCACGAGCATAAACACCTGAGTTTGGGCACCGAAAACTCATGTAAAAGGCCAAGGTTATGGAGTTGCGGAGACAGGCAGACCCTGATTGGCTCAGCCAAGGTGGTAAAAGATCGTTTCAGTGAGAGACCTTGTCTCATAAAACAAATGCAGAGATCAGTAAGTTGACTCAGTGGACACAGGCACTTTGCATGCAAGTGCTGTATCCTGGAAGCCATGTTCAGGTGGATGGAGAGAATCTGCCACAAGTTGTCCTCTGACCTCCACGTATATTCTGTAGTGTATGTGTCCCTCATACTCACATGTACACACAGTAATAACAAATGCTAAAAAATACTAAATTTATTATCTTTTATAGTACTTTAAAAGGCTGAATTTTGTTATGAATTACACATGAATAAAAGCTGTTATTACGAAAAGGAAAAAGATAGTTAGGCCTAATTGTGCATACCTGAGGTCTCAACACTGGAGGGAATCAGGAAGGTGGGGATTTCAAGATCAGCCTGGGCAGCACGGATGTACTGGCTAGTTTTATGTCAGCTTGATACAAGCTACAGTCATCAGTGGAGAGAGCATCAAATGAGAAACCATCTCCGTAAGATCAGGCTGTAGGCAAGCCTGTAAGGCATTTTCTTAATGAATGATTGATGGGGGGCAGTCCATTGTGGGTGGTGCCACTCCTGGGCTGTGGTCCTGGGTTCTATAAGAAAGCAGGCTGAGCACGCTAGGGAAACAAGCTAGTAAGCTGCACCCCACCATAGCCTCTATACCAGCTCCTGCCACTGGGTTCGCATCCTGTTTAGTTCCTGCCTTGACTTCCTTCAATGTCAACGATGGACTACAGTGCAGAAATGTAAGACAAAAAGACCTGCCTTTTGGTCTTGGTGTTACAGCAATAGTAACCCTAACTAAGACAGCACGTAGTTAAGACGGTTCAGTTTATGAAGGCAAAGTAGTGTTTGGAGTTCTGACTCCAAGTGATTATTATTTCCCAAAGGTACCATCCCTCATATAATAAGACCTTGATAAAATATATTTATTTAAAATATTTTAATGCACTGGAGGATTAAAAAGCTTGCTTAACTTTGAGTGGGTCCTAGTCTTAAAGAAACAAACTGCTATTTGAAATTATAAGTTGGTGGGGGTTTGTCTAGGGGTTCCTTCTAACCCTGCTGTCTAGGAGAGAGTACACATGTTACTGGATTGAACTATAAAACTCGCGTTCTAGAGACAGAAAAGTAGAAATCCTGGAAAAGAAGAACAAGTGTCACTCTGCAGCACTGTGTGAGCACTGGTGCTGGCTCAGTGGCTGTGTACACAGCGTGAATGCCAGAGCCTTAGAGGTGGAATATTCCAAAATGTTAAGTTGCAGATGGTAGTCTCTAATGAGGAAACCTAACATGAAAAGCCAGCATAGGAATTTAGTGGCCACTTTAGATTACCTTACAAGAAGACAAACACTGATACAATAGAACATTTAAAAAGCACCACAGAATGTCTCTTTAGACTGTAATTTTTCATAAAAACAGGTTATTAAACTGTGAGAAACATGTAAGACAAGCACTTATTAGTCAGTGCTGGGGCTTGAACTCAGGGCCTTATCACGCAAGGCAACCACTAACAACTGAGCTCTGTCTCCAGCCTAAGTCAGCATTTTTGCTTATGTTCTCTGTGTCTCTTGTGGCATGGTCTTACTGTATAGCCATCCCTCGCCTGGAACTCACTATGTAGACTAGGATAGTCTTGAACTTGTAGAGATTCACCTGCCTGTGCCTCCTAAATGCTAGGATTAAAGGCATGCACCACCACACAAGGCCTCCAGCTAAGACATACTTGTTGTGGGGATGCTAAGCTAGTGTAAATAAACCTAGCATCCTGTCAGTTGGATAAAGCATAGTATGTTACAGTTACATAAGGTACATTACTGGTCTGTAACTTTATTTGACTAGTTTGTGTCAAGTTGACATAAAAACTAGCCAGTACACACTGTGGACCAACTTCAGAGTAACTGCCTTGGTGGTAGATGAGAGGGATTTTTGTTTCCCTTGTATGTTACAGAGTGAGCACCAGCTGTTGCTGTATTATTGTGTGTTGCATGATTATATATTCTGGATGTTTTTTTTTTTTTTAATTTAAGTTCTATATCATCTGCCTTTTGGTCTAATTACTACTAGAGGCTAAATGTTTAGATTTTTGCACAGTCTCATTAGCACAAGCAAAGAATATAGAGTGTACCAAGCTCGTAGCTCAAAATTAGGAAACACAAGAAACTAAGCCTAAGTAATGGGCAGATACTGAAACTGAAATAGACCAGACAGGGTTGCTAAGAATTAAAAATAAAACCAGGAAGATTAAAAGCTTAATGAGCAGAAGAGATGGCTCTAAAATTGGGTTTCCAAGAGTCAGACTGGAGAACAAACAGGAGACAATAGACATTGATAACAGCCTACTTTGTAAAAGTAACAGATGCTTTTAATTAATGTTTAATGCTTCTCAGAAACACCTTTTAGATAGTTTAATATTCCACTTGTGTTACTTACAGAGAGGGCAAAATAGATGGGATGAGAGAAAAGTGATGAGTTCAGTTTGGAATATCATGGGATTTGTGGCCATTTCTGGGTACTTTAGTTAGCTCAGGGGAGAACTATGGGCCTAAATTACTTAAGATTTTGGATTGGTGGAGTACTCCCAAGTGTGTTAACATAAACAGCAGTTTAGTTAAAGGAAGCTGCACTTAAAGAGATGATTCAGGTCTGTATTACAGAAGATCTGAAATCTGTCCATGTTTACAAATACGTAGAACCCAAAAGTAGATTACTGGTTTATAACATGGGGACTGTTAAAGGACACAAGTTTTATGTAGTGATGGGAATATGCTAAAATTGATTGTGGTGGCAATCCAACTTAGTAAAATACTAACAGGCACTAAATTTAGGTATTTTAGTGGATGAATTATATGGTATGCGAATTATATTTCAGAGGAATTAAAATGTTTTCATATTTTGACATTGATTAAACTCTGGAGATTATTGTCATTTATTAGGAAATTAGCTAGATGTTTCCTAGTAAATGTGTTCTGTTTATAAGCTACCTGGAAAATTTATATATAACTGTGCAACTCAGAAGTCATCAGGAAACCTCCAGATTGTCCGTGGTTATTGGGATGTAGAGGGTATTAAAGTATGTATGCTATAACCTGGAATGGATTTTTAAAAGATTTATTTATTATTATGTATACAATGCTCTGCCTGCATGTACACCTGCCTGCCAGAAGAGGGCACCAGATCACATTATAGATGGTTGTGAGCCACCGTGTGGTTGCTGGCAATTGAACTTTGGAAATGCAGACAGTGCTCTTAACCTCTGAGCCATCTCTCTAGCCCCATGGAATGGATTTTTAGGGCCTGTGAGTTTTAGATGCAACATAGGGAAGAGCAGTCAGGATGGATGGAGGAGGAAGACCAAAGGGAAGAAAGTCAGATGTGGTTATTATGAAAGTTAAGGAAATAAAACTAATGAGTGAGTGATTTGAACTCAGTTGTTGAAATGTGAATCCCAAGTAAGGATTAAAACCCTCAGTTACAAGGTCAGTGGAATTTTGGATACAGTGAAATGAAGGCAGTGTAGGCATGGTTTTATAAAGAATTTGACTGAGGAGAACAGTAATCAGAAAATTGGAGTAATACTGTGTTTTAAATGAAAGAAACCTGGATATACTTAGGATGATGAGCGCTGAGGATGACAAAGGAGAGGGGTAATTGATAAGTGAGGGGACAAGAGCGGGTATTGATTTGGAGCACAGGTAATCACCCCATGTTTTCTGTTTGGTAGGAGGAAAGAAAATGGGTGTGTGGGGAGGAGATCCGGGGTGCCTGATAGAATGTTAGTTGAAGTACTTGCTACTATATGGCAATTTCTGTTTTCTCAAAAGGAGGCCTTGTGGCTGAAAGGACAGTTAAGAGCACTTGCTGCCCCAGCAGAGTACCATAGTTTAGTCCCCGGCACCCACATCGGGTGGCGCATAACTGCCTGTCGCTTTAGTTCTGGGGCTGTCTGATGCCTGTGGACTCTCCAGGCGCCTGCACTCGTTATGAACATCTCTCCCCCTCCCACACACCCCACATATACACACAATTAAAAATAAATCCTAAGAGCCATAGGAGGCCTAGTCTTCTGCTATGGAGGAGGAGGAGGATATGGGAATGGCAGTTTGAGAAAAGTGGCTTTTGTGCACAATCAAATCAAGAAAGTCTGCAGAGATTTCCCAGCAGTGAGCTTTAGCAGTTTATGAGGCTAAAGACCTGCAATGTAATACTAAGTGGAAATTAAGTAACTTCTTTTTTTAAGTTGGGGTGCTTAGCCCAGCTTTTGGAGTGAGAGTAGAAGCAGTCTAGGGCTAACTTTTTGCTGTAGCAACAAGATAAAGTAGAGACGCAGAGGTGCTGACGTGTGGAAATTGTAAAGGAGGCAGACAGGACACACTGGAAGGACTGGGAGGCACTCAGGGCGATAAAGGTAGTCTTCACCCGTGTAGGCCAATTTGCCACATGCTAATTAGCAGGAAGTTATCCAACACCTTAAATTTTATTTAGAGAAGTTCAGTGCTGCTTCTAAGGACAGGGGCTCAGGCCAAAGTAAACAATGTTCAGCAGTGTTTAGTAGAAAATTACCCATTTCATGTCAACTATTGCACACATCACAGTTTGTGAATGAAATGCAAAATAAACAAAATCCGTCATTGGAATGACACATCTTTAAGTGGTTTTTTGTTGTATTTTTAAACAGCATCTCACTGTGGCCTCAAACGTGTAGCAGTTCTCCTGCGTCCACTCTGCCGGGGATTACAGCTGGTTGCTTGGGTTTTGAGACAAGGTCTCTATTTCAGTCTGGCTTTGAGCTTGTGATCTTCCTGCCTCAGCCTCCCAGGTGCTAGTCGGTTCCACGTATACATCGCCATGCCCTGCTGTAGCTGGTTCTTTTTCTCCAGGTGGGGGTGGGTTGACAGGATCTCTTTATGTAGCCCTGGCTGGCCTTGAACTCGCAGATATCTTCCTGCCTCTGCCTCCCCCGAGTGCTGGGTTAAAAGCATTGCACCACGATGCCCAGCCTGTAGCTGTTTTTTGTTGTTGTTGTTGTTTGTTTTTTGTTTTGTTTTTTTTTTTTTTAAGGAAAAATGTTGCCACAGAATTTTGAGTCATAGTGAAAATTACAACTTGAAGGAGAGGAGTGGATGTCTGCATCTGGCTAGCCTCTTGAACAGGCTGTTTGAATAGTGTTGAAGACTCCAGTAACATAATCAGGACTCGATTGGAAAAGAAAACTAAGCTGAGCCACTTGGCAAGTCTTTAGTGAATGTGAGGAGCCGGTGTCAGAAATGAGAACGAACACAAGAAGATGTTGGTAGATAGTGCCAGAGTGTGTGGAGATGGAGGAGACATGGCTGTCACAAGTGCAGTGAGTTGTGGCTACTGCAGTGACTGGAGTTAGTATTTATTGGAAGCTTTCAGCGTGTCATGGGTTCTGCTCCTGTTAGCAACCTTTGCTATGACCTGATAGGTCTCAGGAACCTTATGAGGAATGCCCATAGAGAAACAGAGGGGAAGGGGAAGAGAGGGGGGAAAGAAGAAGAAATGGAGGAGGGGAAAGGAAGGAAGGAAGAAAGAAAGGCAGACAGACAGACAGACAGACAGACAGACAGACCCCTGTAGCTTTCCCCCAAAAAGAAAGCTTGCACCCGTGGGGCATAATGATTGCAGACCTGGGCTGAGGTGAGAGCAGACGTGTCACCCTAGGGCCGTGCAGTAATGTGCTTGTCTAATACATGCACACTTGGCCTGTTGAATAATTCATTCGTTTTTTAAAGTGGAAAACTGTTCAGTGTGATTTGATGCTGTGTAATTTGGTGATGGCTGTGTCATATATTTCTTGTGTTAACCTAAAGCAGCAGGTAAGTGTGTGATTCCTTAATTAGCAATATCAACGTCTTTACTTGATCGGTTTTATTTTGCTTTTTAAATTTTTATTATTTTTAAATTTCATGGACTTTATGGTAAAAAACCTTTCAAGTAAAAACATTGCACATGGAAATTAACCAGACCAAAGACTATACGACTAAATGAACAGTTATGATAAACATTTGCAATGGAATCTGTGGAGCTTGGCATTAAATTTTATACTTTCAGTATTGAATATATACTTATCTACTTGGTTTGATTTGTTTTGGCTACTGAGATCTTTTAAAAAACATAATTTTTACACTGCTCCAGACTTGGTGCTTGAGAAATACTCTGGATTGGAGCTGGTAGTCTGTTTTAATAAGCCATAGGATTCTGGGATAGGCTAAAGCTTGAAAATTACTAACCCAAGCCAGGTGTAGCATAGGAGGATGACACTGGAGAGGCGTTATCAGTGGGGTTCTGTTGTTGCTTGTGTAGCACTGCACTCTGGGTGCCTGTTACCATTACTTTGTATTTTGATAGCTGTAACTTGTTGGTGTTACTGGGCAAAGGCATCTTTGTTCATTTGTTTTCGGGGACCTTTTGGGGACTGAGTGTTGAGCCCAGGGCAGTTGCATGAGCTAAGTTCCAACACTGAGCTTCTCCAACCTAGCCCAGAGCACAGTGCTTAACACAGAATGCATGGTGGTGTGTTAGTAGGTGCTATTTTTCCCTTTATGTGATGGTCATATACCAAAACAGGCAGCGTAGACAATAAGCTTTGAGGCGCACACCTTTAATCCCAGTACAGGGAGCAGAGAGCGAGTTCCAGGACAGCCAGGGCTACACAGAGAAACTCTGTCCTAACAACCTAAAGAAATAGAATAAGTTGAATAGATTTCCATGAATCCAACACCTGATTTCAAGACGAGAGCCAGTAAGCTGAAATCTAGCTGTATTTTCCTCTGTGGTCCTTTAGCTGCTCCCTCCCAGAAGTAAGTACCCATAACAAATTTGTTTAAATCATTACTTTGCTTTTCTAGATTTATCATATATGCTTAGACACAGAAATTATATATAGTATTGATTAGTTTTGCTTTTTTCACAAAACATGTGAATAAAAGCTTCATTAATTCTCAGTATTGAAAAATAACTGGTAATTTATTAATTTTGTTTTTATGTTTTGCTATTACATACAAGTGATACCCTCAAACTGTTCATATATGTCTTGTGTCATATATATGCAAGAATTTAAGTAGAGTGGACTGTCTTTTAGGGTGATTTTTTAATCACTAAAAATCTTTACCAAATTTTACCATTGTTCCTGAAAGTTGTTTTACTGACAGATGTATCAGTTCCACCACATTTCCTGAACACTTGGAGATGTTACTCTTACTTGCTGAGCTGTAATGCGCACTGTAATTGTTTATGGAACTTTAGTTCACATGCTGTTCAATGGGCTGCTCAGCAGCTTTTGATGTATCCAGGAGTCATGAAGCTGTCACCACAGATGTGAAAACCGGTGTTTGCAGAAGAAATCTTAACATCCTTTAGCTCTCAGCTGCCATTTCCTGTCCTTCTGCCCACTCCCCTATATGTAAGGATAGTAATCTCTCTGCCTGTGGCTTGCCAGCGCTGCATACTTACAGAAATGGCATTGTAGTGTTTGGCTCAGAGTTCTTGGATGTTACTAGTATGTTTTTTTTTCTTTCTGTTGCTACATAGTTAATGAATAATATGATGTATTTGTTGATCAGTTTCAGTTTCTCCAAGTCCTTCTCCTACCTGCTTTTTTCTCTTTGTACTAGACAGCAAACCCAGGGCCTTGCACATGGTAACCAAGTGCTCTACTACTGAGCTGCACTGCTGGGTCTCCCTTTAAAAAATTAGTCATCCTATAGTCTGCATCTGAGGTGAATGCACATTTATTTCTCTGATATATTTACTGGTCATTGCCTCCCTTTTTTGGAGAAATGACTATTTAGCATATCTGCCATACTTTAATGGTGTCACTTATCTTTTTATTACTGTGTCAGCTGTAAAGATCCATTGTCTCGTCTAGTTACAAGTCCCTTATTAGATTTATTTGACATACAAACCTCTCAGTATAGGGGTGTGAGATGTAACTCTTCTGTGGGGTATATGTCAGATGCTGTTCCATGATGCTAGCAATCACCTGGACCCTTGAGTTCACTTAGTTGTGATGGCATTGGAACTCTGTCCTCCTTCTTTGTTACAATTCTGCATTTGAAGAGAACATGTTCTTTTAGGAGGCTAATGTCTCATTGCCCTGTGGCTTTCATTGCTCTTCAGAAGTAGCTTTGTCATGACTATGCCATGGGACATGAGTGCCTGCTTGGTGGCAGTCCTTAGACGGCATCGGCATCGGCATCGGCACAAGATAAGAGAGCATTTGTTTCCTACCTGTGACTCCTGGAGAGGACAGTTTGTGTCCTTACATAGTCTGCAAAGCCAACTTGATCTGGAAGTTATTTTGCCTCTCACCTCCCTTTCCTCAAGTAAAATTAAAACACCCCAGTTGCTTGGGGGAACAGTTGATAGTTAAGGAACAAGTAGACTGTAACTGTTCATGTTTACTTATTACCATACAGTTTTTAATTAGCTTTCAGGTGTGTGACCCCTGCTGTGATTTGTATTTTTCTGAACTGATTTGTTTTCAGTAGATTTTTATGTTGGGTTTGTCAGAGGCTTCTGATGCAACGGAACCACCTGGGAGCCTATGCTGTGTTTTTACTTTAAACTGATACTCTTTTTTGTTTTTTTCTTAACCAGTTTTTGTTAAGGGCAAATATTTTTTAAAAGGTAAAATTGTTAATAAACTAGACAATAAAATGTAAGATAAAATTTATAGAGCCCATTTATAAGCAAATAAATTAACAGCTTTTTGGATATAGTTTGTTTTACTCAGACTCCTTTTAGAGTCCTTTCGCCTGATGTACTGCAGCCCATGTGCACTTGTTTTTGTCTTTGTACTTGGGCTTGTTGACTTCTTCTTTTTTAAATGCTTGTCTTTCTGGTTTGTTTTTGTTTTGTTTGAGACAAGGTTCCTCTGTGTAGTCCTGGCTGTCCTGGAATTCACTCTGTAGACCAGGCTGGCCTCAAACTCACAGGGATCTGCCTGCCACTGTCTTCCAAGTGCTGACATTACAGCCCTGTGCCTCACAGCTGGTGTGTCAGATGCAGAGTTCACCAGGCTGTTAACCACATCCATTCCCAGGCTTTTGGGTGGAAAACGGATTATGCATCTCTCCCTTTGCAGAGGTCGCCCTGCATGCTTAGCACCCTCGGTTCCTCAGCGCTTACTGTGAGCACAGGGCCGTGTGCTCTCTACAGGTCTAGGGATTGAACGTAGGTACCAAATGCTTTTACCTGTCAAGTCATCTTGTGCCCTTTTTTTGCTAAGTTGCTGTTTTTGTGGTTTGTTACTGTTTCCAGCATTTTGTTTCTTCTGTTTTTTCAAAGTTATCAATTATTTCTGATAATTTCTTACACCCTGATATTTTAAATCGTTTGTCTCTACTTTAAATATTGGCTGTGGTCACTTTATATTTTATAACTTAATTCTGGCATTTCATATACAAAAGGGATGAGCGCACACTCTCGTGTTCTTCCATCCATTCTGATTGTGACCCTGTTTACTGTGCTTCATGTCCCAGCGCCCAGGGACATGACTGATGTTTGGAGTCGGCGTTTTTGTAGTAAGTGTGCGGTCTGCCTGCCTTTGAAACAGTCTTGTGGGCCATTTTGAAGTTCTAACTAAACAAGTCTTAGTGTTTAGCTGGGATGGGACTCCTGTTCCCAACATGCAGTGGGTGGTTGTTGTCATAACTTCCTTGTTACTTGGTCTTATAGTGCTGCTGTGTAGGAGTTCAGCATATTACAGTTTTGTTGTTTCTGTTGTTTGTTCTTAGACACAATGTAGTTATGGAAAAGTAGCCCTCTCGGAACTTTTACCAGCAGTTACTGCTTTTTTTTTTTTTTTTTGTTTTTCGAGACAGGGTTTCTCTGTGTAACTTTGGCGGTCCTGGACTCACTTTGTAGACCAGGCTGGCCTCGAACTCACAGCGATCCGCCTGCCTCTGCCTCCCGAGTGCTGGGATTAAAGGCGTGCGCCACCACGCCCGGCTAGTTACTGCTTTTTATTAGTATTATTTTTTTGTTTTTCGAGTCAGGGTTTCTCTGTGTACCCTTGGCTGTCCTGGACTCACTTTGTAGATCAGGCTGGCCTTGCACTCACAGCGATCCGCCTGCCTCTGCCTCTTGAGTTCTGGGATTAAAGGCATGTGCCACCACACCCGGCACTGCTTTTTATTATTAAGAAGATGATTTTACTTAAAATACAGGCTTTCTTCAAACTCACTGCAGTAGCGTTGCCTCACTTCCCTTTTCCCACAGACACAAACCTCAACCCTGACAGTAACCCTTCAGACGCTCGGCTGCCTGGTGTGCACTCAGGTTTTACTTGGTGAAATTTAAGTTAAGGAGAGTTTCCGAATAAGGTGCATTGCAGTGGGCTGATGGGAGGTACGGGAAACAGCTGGGAGGAGATGCGCTAGGGTCATTGGCCTCATTGAGAAGTTAGAGAGCCAGGGAGGCCAGTACTGTGCCTCAGATGAAGCTGTAGGCCCCCAGGTGAGGCAAGGCAGGTGGAGGGCTGGGAGTACTGCTGTAGGTCCAGAGCATGGGAGGTGTGCTCATAGGCAGGCAGGGTCTCTCTGTGTAGCCTTGGCTGTCCTGGACTCACATTATAGACCAGGCTGGCCTCAAACTCACAGCGATCCCCCTGCCTCTGCCTCTGGAATGCTGGGATTAAAGGTGTGTCCCTCTGTGCCTGCAGGAACTGTTCTAAGCCTGTTCTGATGCCTGAACCCATGGGCAGTAGTACACTTTGTTTACAGCTTACTTCCCCCATATAGACTGATGATGTGAGCTTACCTTAACAAAATAGGAACAATAAGAGAGTAACAATGCTGAAAACAGCTATAACAATATATTGCAATAACTTTTATGTGACTTATCTCTCTCCCAACATACCTGATATCGTACATCCTGAGAGGATGATTTGCGGTGGTTCACTGCCTACATGGTGAGACTAGATGAAGTAAGATGGCGTCAGGGAAGGCTGTTGGGCATTTTGACAGAGCTTTTAAATAAGTGTTACCTGAACCTAGCAGTTAATGTGACAGCTAACATGGTGTTAAGTAATGACCAGACAGATGGTGACAAAGGGACGACTTGTGTGATGGCCGAGATGGTGACATTTTATCATGCTGCTCAGGAGGGTACAGAAGGGTTTATTTTTATGATTTTGTGTATTGTATGTGTTTGTGTAAACGTGTGTGCTTATTGGCAAGTAAGTAGGGGCCAAAGGAGGACTTAACATGCGCTGCTCCTACCACTGGCTGCTTTACTTACTTGAGTAGACTCTCTCACCCAACCTGAAACTGGTCGTTTCAGCTAGGCTGGCTACTAAGAGTGAGATCTGGGGTTTTAATTTCAAGTCCTTATACCCACTGACGCATCATCCCAGCCCCACTTAATATTTTTAGACTGCAGTTGACAGTGAGTAGCTAAAGATTTGGAAACGAAGAACTACTACTATATGTCGAATATTCTTTAAATCTTTTGCTAAGAGTTCTCACATCTATACCCACAGGGAATAATTGGCTTGCAATATTCTTGATACTACCTTGTCTTACTTTATTTATTTTTTGGAAAGATGTAGATAACTGATGTTACAGGTCGTGTCTGTTCCCCCCCCCCCCCCCACCGCCCCCCAACTCCTCTCCCCTCCCAAGGCGGGAGAAAATTTAAATTACAGATTGAATTTTATTATTAGTTATAGTAGTGTTAATTTTCTCTGTTGGTTAAGACAGTTTTTCAGAAGCTTACTCAGTTTGTCTAAATTAACAAGTTTATGTGCGTCTCTAATTATTCTTTATTCTTGTGCTGTAGCTGGCTGTAGTCTGTCTTTTTGATTTCCAGTGTGAGTAGTTTGTGTCCTTTGTTTGCACTTTTGGTGTTTACTTTTTTCCTTGTATTTTCAGTTAATTCTGTTTTGTTTCATTGTTCTGCCTCTCCCCCCCCCCCCCCCCCCAGCTTTCTCAATTTTTATTCTTTTTTTCCTGTAATTGTTTTTCATTCATGTATGGGTGTTTTGTCTGTGTGTGCAGCACCAACAGATGCCAGAAGGGGGCGGTGGAAACCCAAGACTGAAGTTGCAGACAGTTGTAAGCCCCAGTGTGGGTGCTGGGAATCACAAGTGCTGCTACCCACTGGGCACCTGTCCTGCCCCTGACAGCTCCGCCTCCTTTTCGTGGTCCCCCTCTCCACCAGAGTCTAGCAGCTCTTGTGTAAGGGGGGAATAGCAAATATTTTAAAGCTCATCTTTATCTTTAAATCTGAAGTAGTCATTTGTAGTCTATAACTAAATCATTTTTAAAGATTTTCCTGGCTTATTTGGAAAGTTAAATAGTAGCAAACTGAATTTAAAATTATGAGATTGCTGAAAACATCTCATACTCAAACCGTAGCATACTGCTAGTTGGCTCATCATAGATTTATGGTGAAGTTAACTTTCAATCTACAAGTGATGCAGTAAACATTTCTATTCCAAAAGGGAGGAATAGAGACAGCATGGAAATACCAAAAGACTGAGTCCTGATGGTGGATACCACGCCCAGCAGCTTCTTCATGTTTGGTACCTTGAGACTTTCATGTGGGCTTCCCTGGGCTTTGGGTGGCCCCACTCTACAGCTCTGCTCCCTGCAGCACACGTGGTGCCTCTCTTGAACCAGCTTCCCTTTGTAGACATCCTGTGCCCCTGGAGTTGCCATTGTAACTCAGGATTTACCTTAGCTTTATATAGTGGCCTCACAGCTTCTCCCTGCAGTGAGTCTGACCTTGGTACACGGTGCCTGACTTCTTCTGAAATGTTGGCATAAGTCTTCATGAACTTTGAGCCCTTGTATTTTTTTTTTTTTTATGCCTGCATGCAAAATAGGGATTTTTCCAAGTCTCTCTTGGACCATGGCTGTAGTAGCCACATGTCTTCACAGTTTAATTCAGGTAGTATATTCCTTTTGGCAGCAGAGAACTCTTACAGACGTATTCTTGTTTTTCAGGCACTCTGTTTTCAAATGAAAGTTTTTCCAACAGGTTTTAGTTTTACAACATGGAGCATTTGATGGATGGGATCTTGCCATTAAGGCACCATGGGTGTGTAGGTGTCTTCAGAGACCAGAAAAGGGTTTCTTGGAGCTAGAGTTACAGGTGGTTGTGAACTGCCCAATGTGTGTACTAGGAACCAAATTCTCATCCGTGAAGATCAGCAAACGCTCTTGACCCATGAGCCAATTCTTAAAACTGAGAAAAAATATTTTTATTGTGTCAGTATCCTGAGCAGCTTGATCTTTAATGCCCTCATCTTCTTAACATGTCTAGCACTATTGTCACATCTCTGTCACTTTATGTTTAGCACCCCTTTCCTCTCCAAACTGCACATCTCCCCGTTATTTCTGCTGTATTTTCAGCTTGTAGTTCTTGTTATAAACCAGGCTAAAGGCAGTGAGCACCATTCATGACATAGCCTGAATACTAGGATGTCTTGGAAATTGTTTCTCTAAATAACAACATTTTCCCCAGACTATAACATGAATAGCCCTTTGGCCCGGTTCCTGTAGACGCTTTGTTCCCTATGGAACTTCATGACTACAGTGCTTACTGTCCGCGTTTCTGCTGGCATTCTGATGTCTAATTTCCTGGGCTCTTTACAGAATGGCTGATAGCTCTCCTAGCACCTACTTCGGGTTCTGTTACATCCCTTCTGGAGACCAGTTCCAACCGTCCGTCTACACCACATGGGTCGTTACAGTAGCTAGGATCAAGTACCTCAAAGAAGTAACTTAAGTGGACAGGATTTATTTTGATTCATGGGTTGAGAGGATACAGTCCATCATGCTAGGGAAGGCATGGCAGCAGAACATGTGGCAGCTGCTCATACATGAGAACTATGTAGTCAGAAAGTAAGTTGATTGTTACTTTAAAATATAAGTAGTTAAGAGGCAGAAGTCATTGGCTATACGTCTCATCTGACTGACTTAAGCTAAGCTATACTTTACTGGGAGAGTGAGGTGGCCTATGGATGAGGATGTAGACATTGTTGGTTCTGTGCTCAAACTCTTCTTTGAGAATTTAATGGGGCCTTGTTGCTTAGGATTCAGTTATTACAGGTGATTGTTCTGCTTTGTTTGTTATTTGTCAGGAGACAAGATAGGAGGAAGTGAGATAATTTAGATTTCCTACAGAAAGTACACAAAAGAGAGGAAATAACTACACAGACAGACAGACAGACAGACAGGCACTCCCAGCACCAAAACAAAAACCTAGTGCAAAAGCTAAAAATACTGTCAGCTTTTTAGCTGATTATAGCTCATTATTTAAAAGGCCTGGTCAGGTAGATGCTGTGGCATGTGCTGTGATCTTAACCACGTGGAGGGAGCTGAAGAAGGAGTTTGGATTCCAGACCAGCTTGGCCTATGTAGTGATACCTTGTCTCAAAAGCAAACAGTAAATAAATAGATGACTCAGTTTTAAAATTTAAATTTAAGACTATGTTAGGAGGCTGGAGAGATGGCTCAGTAGTTAAAAGCTTGGATCCGGGGTCAATCCCTAGCATCCACATGGTGCTCACATCTTTCTGTAACTCTAGGGCTAGGCTCTCCAGTGCCGCCTTCTGACTTTATGGTGACTGGATACATGTTCTACACAGACATATATTCAGGCAAGTGTACATAGAAAATAAAAAAATAAAACCTCAAGACGTTGCTTAAAAAAAGATTAAGTTGGTTTTAAAAAGAGACCAATTTGCATATTAGCAGTATTAATATTTTGACACTAAAATAATCTTTATTTTTCTTTTTAGACAATGCGAAGACACAGAAATGAAGTGACAGTTGAACTCCGGAAGGTAAGGGCAGTTTGCATTTAAAGAAAACCACTTAGGATGCTGTGCTGGCTAGGGATGTGGCACCTCGCTCCTGTGACCGCAGCCCTTGGGGGTAGAGGCAGGAAGACTGAGGTCAGGGTCATCTAAAGTCACCAGCTGAGAAGTGACAATGCTATTAACTGTTATGTTATAATATGTTTGTGAATGTTCATGAATAATGCTTTATAAGTTGAGAATCAAATTAAAACTTGTTACTGGTATTTCTCACCTTGGCATCTGGTGGTGGTAGTTGATCAGGCAGGTAATTTAAAAGTGAGAAAAGTTAAGGTCTTACTTTAAGAAACCACTAAAATGCCTCACTTGGCTACTCACATTCAATATTTATTTCAATTAGTTGTTTGACTTCTTAAAATACTCTTTTAAAATATATTCCATGTTGTGGGCCAGTGCGGTAGCTCAGAAAGTAATGGTACTTACTACAAAGTTTGACACCTGAGTTTGATCCTCAGAAAACCCCTATGTGGAACGAGAGAACCATGTCTCAGATTGTCCTTCTCCCTGAGGCATGTACACATACCCTCTGCACACAGAAATAGTACACACATCGAACTGGGCATGGCAGGTCACACTTCTCATTCCAGTATTTGGAAGGTTGATACAGAATTGCCGTAAGTTCAAGGCTAACCTGAGATTGTGGGGCACCTGTCTCAGAAAACTCCTGAACAGGATAAAACAACTGTCTTATTCAGTGTTGTATTGCTGTGAAGAGACACTAAGACTGGACAACTCTTATTTAAAAAAAAAAAAAAAAAAAAAAGGCATTTAATTGGGGCTGACTTACAGTTCAGAGACCATCCTAGGGACGTGTGTGTACAAGTAGATACGATGCTGCGAAGCCGAGAGTTCTACTTCTGGACCTGGAGGCAGCAGGAAAAAGAGAGAGCCAGTGGGCCAGGCTTGGGCACTTGAAACCTCAAAGCCCACCCCAGTGACACACTTCCTCCAACAGGGCCACAGGTCCTAATCCTCTCAAACAGTTGCCGCTCCCTAAGCATTCGAGGACATTCTTCTTTAAACCACCACGACCTTGCCCAGAACTTTCTCCATAGTAGCAAGGTATACAGAAAAATCCTAAGATTATATCAGTTAGTTTGGGCAAAGCATGCTACAAAATCTAGTGCCCATTCCTGATTAAATGTCCAAAGACATTAGGAATGAGAGGAATTACCACATTTTGTGAAGAACAACCACAGATTTCATACTTAACAGTGAAAAACTGAAAGCTTTCCCCTAGGATTTGGAGGCAGATCAAGAGGATCTGTTTTCACTGTCGTCCATTTCTATACTGCTGGAAGTTCCAGCAATGCTGGAAGAGAAGGCAAAGAGTGCTAGAAGATGTCGACAGTCTGTAGATGACTTTGATAACCATAATATTCAGTTCATAAAAGTCAAGATCATAGCATACTAACAGCATGCAGAAGCAGAATGAAAAACAATACCAGTTACAGGTACCCCAACGGGAAAAAACACCTTGAAATAACAAGATGGCTTAGTGGGTAAAGGCATTTGTTGGCAAGTCTGATATGTTTAATACGTAATCTATTAAATTTTAGCAAGAATTTTTGAAGACAAAGAAAAGCTTATTTTAAAATGTACGCTACAATAGCTAACACAGTACTGACAGAAAAGGAAAAGGAAAGTGGAGTTGCTTTGCTCAGTGTAGAACCTAAGCGTATACAGGACAAGCACACACATTCATGGAACTGGAGGTAAAACTGAGAGGTAGATGCAAACTCAGAAGCAGGTCCCTAACAGATTGCTTGCTTGTATATGTTTTTAATTGTTTTTGTGAATAGAACCTATGCAGAACATGTTAAGCCTCTGCTACCAAGCTGTAGCTTTAGTCCCCAGCTGGTTTTGGTAATAGTGCAAAACCATTTCATTGGAAGAAGAGGCACCAAGCAATTGAACATCCATACAGTGCCTCAGAAGCTAGAGAGATGGCTCAGTGGTTAGGGGCACCGGCTGCTCTTCTAGAAGATGGCAAGTTGCAGCACCCGCATGGTGGATCACAGCCATCTGCAACTGCAGTCCTAGGGAACCTGCTGTGCCCTCCTCTGGGCTATGTGGGAACCAAGCACATGACGCAGATGTAACATTCGAGCAAAACATCAAGAGCAACAACAAAAGGTGTATCTGAACCCCAAAATCACATTATATGCAAGAATATAGACTCAGATAATATATTTAAAAATGAAACAGAAAAGCATTAACTTGTACAAAAAAATCCATGAAGGAAATTTTTAGAGTCTAGGGCCAGACATAGCCTTAAGAATAAGCCACAAAAACAAACTATAAAGAGACAAGCTGTGGGTGAGTATCTCTGGCATTCCTATCCACACCTTCTTCCAACCCAACAGATTAGCCTGTTCCCCCCATCCAGTACCCCAGCCTAGGCTGGCCACCCATCTGTGCTTGAAAAGACTTCCTGGCTTCCACCAGAACACACCCTACCTGCCGCCACCCATAGGTCCCTTCTGTACTACACCCAGCCACTTTACCCAACCAGCACTCCCATTTCCTTTTCCAGGATCCAGGTGAATCTCCCTGACCGCCACATACAGTGCCCAGGTCTAGTCTGGCCTCACCTGCCTGTGCCACACTGGACCCTTCTTCCAGGACCCTGCCTACCTATTCCTCAGCCCATACCCAGCTTCTCCACCCACACTCCAGGAAGCACATCCTGTACACCAGCCACGCCCCTCATTCTGTCTAACTTCATTCTACCCAGGCCAGTTCTGACCCCTAGGCCCAACCTGCCTACACATCCTCTCTTCCGCCCCAGCCTTTTCTGTTTATATTAGACTCAGAATTAACAAAAAAGCCCACATGCCCATTGTAAAACTACCAATATAATGTGGCAGATCAAACCAGTATCTTCTCTCCAAGACTTACCAGTCCCGTACAAATGTCTGCCAATGGAAATTATTACCTAGATGAACGCAGAACAAAGATTTTAAAGAACAATCATAAACTTTATTAAAAAATTCAAGTAGTTAATGAAGATTCGAAGCTCAATGAAATTAAGGAGGAACAATTTAATGCCTGAGTGATGCCCAGGGAAATGCAAATACAAGCCGGAAGGGAGTGACAGAGACAGGCCGAGACTGGAGGAGGGACGCTAGAGAAAGAAGTAGGAATGAGGAGATGGCAGTGGAATTGAAACACTTAACAGCCCAACCAGGAAACTCAAGGAAAACCTTAAAAATAGAACGAGTCAAGCAGAAGAAAGAACATCAGGACCTGTAGAAGATAGGATATCAGAAGTGGAAGATAAAATCAAATAAGCAATGAATTTGGAAAAAAAATTTAAAAAGAAAAAAGGAAATATTAGGACATACAGGAAATGTGGGAAACAAAGAAAAAAGTCTTTGAATCACAGTTGTAGATGCGGGAGAAGAAGCAATTCAGAGTTTATGACATAGAGCAGAACTTCAACAAAATCACAGAGGAAAACTTGTCCAAACTAGGGAAAGACACACCATACAGACACAAGAAGCACACAGAACCCCAACCAGACAAAATCAGCAATAAAAATCACTATGGCATAGTATATTTAAAACACTTAAGTATTTAGAACAAAGAAAGTATATTGATTCCCAAATGTATTCCTAAAAACTGTGCTGTCCATCCCAGACTAATAGAGCCAGCAAAGCAACCTGCCATAGTTGAAGGAAAAAGGTTTTTTTTTTTTCATCATATAAACAGCTGAAAAAGATTTGAAAATACAGGAAGCAATTATTTAGGGGTGAAGAGAGGAATGAACATACCAGAGACATTGGAAAGACAGGAAACCATATTATTAAAGCACAAAGTGCTACTGAGGACAGAAGCAACACCAAATTTATCAACAACACAGTGAGCACAATTAATATACGTACTGTAGTGATAACTTTACATGTCAGTGGCCTTAATTCTCCCATTAAAAGTAACAGGCTGACTGAAAGGATAAAGAAACAAAATCCCATCTGTCTGTTGTACACAGCTGTAAAGGTAGGCGTCACCTTAGACTAAAAGGATGCACAAAAGCACCAATCAGATGGGACCATTTAACAGGCAGATGTCCGTATCCCAATATTTAATAAAATAGACTTGAAATTAAAACTAATCAGAAGAGATGAAGAATACTTCATTCTAATCAAACACTTAACCAAGAAGACATTACTAACTTTAATATATATGCACCAAACAAACTCTGGTGCATTTAATTTAATTTAATTTTTTAAAAAGCTACTACTGGATTTACCGGCACAATTTAACAATATCAATTCATTAATAGTAGATGATTTTACTACCCTACTTTCTCCCATAGACAGGTCATCTGGACAAAAGGAAACAGAAACATCAGAATTAATCGCCACCGTACAATAAATGGACTTAATAGGTATTTACAGAAAAAGTCACACAAACAAGAATATCCATTTACTCAGCGGTACATAGATGGTTTTATAGAATAGACCACATCCTGGAACATGAACCAATATTTTTTTAAAAAATAAATCAAGAAGATTGAAAACACTTCCTATATCCTATCTGACCACAGTACAGTAAAACTTTAAATACATAGCAAATCTCTAGTAAATGCACAAACTTGTGGAGATTAAACTACGCATTGTTGAATGATGAATGAATGAAAGAAGAAATGAAGAAAGAGATGATTTTTTTGGAGCTAAACAAAAACGTAAATAAACATGAAGTCTCTCAGGGACACATTGAAAGCAATCCTATAAAGACAGGAGTTTTGATCTCAGCCGTTCTGGTGGGTGTAAGATGGAATCTCAGAGTCGGTTTGGTTTGCATTTCTCTGATGACTAAGGATGTTGAGCATTTCTTCTAAATGTTATTCAGCCATTCGATATTCCTCTGTTGAGAATTTTCTGTTTAGTTCTGAGCCCCTTTTCAGGTTATTTGATTTGGTGGTTTTTAATTTCTTGAGCTCTTTTCCCAGTCTGTAGGCTGTCGCTTTGTTCTCTTGACAGTGTCTCCTGCCTTACAGAAGCCTCAGCCTCATGAGGTCCCATTTATTAATTGTTGTTCAAGAGTCTGGGGCTGTTGGAATTCTGTTCAGGAAGTTGTCTCCTATGCCAATGAGTTCCAGACTCTTCCCCCACTTTTTCTTCTAACAGATTTAGTGTCTGTGGTTTCAAATGACAGCATATGCTGGCGGGGACGTGGAAAAAGGGGAACACTGCTTCATTGCTGGTGGGAGTGCAAACTTGTACAACCACTTTGGAAATCAATCTGGCGCTTTCTCAGAAAACTGGGAATAGGGCTACTTCAAGACCCAGCTATTCCACTCCTTGGAATATACCCAAAAGATGCTCCAGCACACAACAAGGACATATGCTCAATCATGTTAATAGCAGCCTTATTCATAATAGCCAGAACCTGGAAACAACCTAGATGTCCCTCGGTCAAAGAATGGATAAAGAAAGTGTGGTACATTTACAGTATGGAATACTCCTCAGCTATTAAAAACAAGGAAATCCTGAAATTTGCAGGCAAATGGATGGAACTAGAAATGATCATCCTCGTGAGTTAACCTAGACCTAGAATGATACACATGGCATATACTCACTTATAATTGGACACTAGCCCAACAGGGATGTCCTCTGAAAGTCTTCACTTAGCTGGAGATTGGGATAGATACTGGGACTTCCTATTGGGACTCTAGGTAAGAAAAGTAAGGAAGAATGGGGAAATAGAAGGATCCAGAGGGTCCTAGAAACCTACAAGAAGACCATTAAGGCTGGTGGATCTGGACTCAGGCAGGTCAGCTCAAACTACTGTACCAACCAAGGACAATGCATGCAGTAAACCTAGAAGCCCTATCCAGATCTAGCCAATGGACAGCACATTCTCCACAGTTGTGTGGAGAGCAGGGACTGACTCAGACATGAACTCTGATGCCCCCTATTGGACCACTTCCCCTTGGTGGAGAGACCTGGTGACACTCAGAAGAAGGGCAAGAAAGAGGCTACCAGGAAGAGACATGATAGGCTGTGATCTTATAGTGGGGGAGGAGGTCCCCTTCTGTCACAGACCTAGGGAAGGAGAATAGGATGAAGGGGGGGGGGGAAGATACAAGTGAGGTGATAACAAATTAGATATAATCTGAATAACTTAAATAAAGATTTAAAAAAAAAAAACAGTAGTTCTAAGTTCCTACAATAAGTTATTGCCCAGTGTGGTGCCTCACCTGTAATCCCAGCACTAGGGGGAGTAGAGGCAGGCAGATCTCTGAATTTGAGGCCAGTGTGCTCTATAAACAAGTCCACCACAGCCAAGGCAAAAAGGAGAAGAAGAAAGATTCAGAAAAAGCATAAATTAATAAATGGCTTAATGATGCAAGTTGTAAATGTGGAAAAACAAGAACAAGGCAAATCTAAAACCAGTTTAAAAATTAGAGCAGTAATTAAGATGTGTAATACAAACAAAGAAAACAACAAAGAATCAACAAATCTAAGAGCTGATTCTTTGAAAAAATAGTAAGATTGACAAACCCTTGGCTTGAGATGGAGCCCATGCCCAACACTGTCGAGGTGGCCAGAAACCTGTGAGCAGGGGAGTACCATACACCACTGCTCTGCTAAAGGAGCAGAACAATAAAATGGCTCCTAACGACATTGTGCTGAACCTTTAGTGTCTTCCTCAGCCATGATGAGAGAAGCTTGCTCTTGGAGTAGTTGGAGCCAATTCAGAGATGCACAGCTGGACAGTGTATAGAGTGAGAGATTTGGAGCACTCTGTCCTAAGTGGGGTGCCTCCATCCAGGGCTCATGGGAGACAAGGCCTTGTAGATACAGCAGGACTGAGACAGAGTGAGCTCGGAGATTGTGGCAGCAAGCACAGGGCCTGCATAGGTGAGAACCAGATGGGGGATCAGTGCGGAGAGTGGAAGTGGACAGGAACCCCCACCCTAACCCAGAAGCCAGCTCCAGCTGTTAACTTTCTCCAATGGAGTTCCCTAGGGAGTACAAGCCACACTTAAAGGCAGTTCCCGTGCTCAGCAGTAGATGGCTAACACAAAACAAACTCAGTGGGATTTTTTGGTGGTATTTTGTCTCCTAATGCTTTGCCTAGCCTTCCCCCTGCCCCTTACAGATCTTTTGCTTATATACTGTGTTTTCCTATTTTGTGTTTTAATGGACTATCTGTGCGAGTATGTATGATTCTGCTTCTGTGTTTTCCTTCTCTTTCTTTTCTTTCCTTTTTCTTTCTTCCTTTCTCTCTTTCGTGTGTGTGTGTGTGTGTGTGTGTGTGTGTGTGTGTGTGTGTGTGTGTGTGTGTGTGTTGAGACAGTCTCTATATGCCTGGGTATCCTAGAACTTACTGGATAGATCAGACTGGCCTGGAACTTGGAGATCTGCCTGCCTTAGTTTCCAGAGTGCCCAGTTACTACCTCTTGGTTACTGATACCCTGAAAGGACCACATGATCCCTTGGAGAAATGTTCATTCAAGGGTTGTGAAGGTGGAAGTACAGATAAGCTTGAAAACCTAATTTGAGTGCTATACAAGGCCATTTTCTTTAATGTCAGCACAATTAAGCTAGACATTGATAAGTCACACTTGGCAGTATATTTCTATAATCCTATTCTGAGAGAGCGGGAGATCACCATCAGTTTGATCCCAGTCTCACTGAGTTCTTGGCTAGTTGGGGCTATGTAGTGAGACTGTCTGAAAGACATCAGCCACAACAAAAACAGAAAAAGAAAAAAATGCCAGCGAAGAAGAAAGAAAAATGTGATAATTGGTGAAAGTTTTCTTTTAAACCCCCCTAAATAACTCGAGCATCAACAAGATCCCATCCCACATCAGATCTTGTAGAATGCTGTTAGTGGTGCTACATTTTAAAACGTTAAGGCAAGTTGAATTAAATACTAGAATTCTACAATTTTAATTCTCAAATTCTAAATTCTGTAAATTAAAATCCAACATAGATTTAACAAAATGAGTGTTTCACTTGAAATTAAGTCCTTGGAAACAGAAGTCATTTTATTCCTTGTCTGACCTGAGAGTGGCTGCTTGCATATGGGTTTACTCTATCTGGGTTAGTAACTGATGATCTGGGGTCATCTGTGTAGTGTCTGGGTGTTGGCTGCGACCTTGCCTGTTCTCCTCATAGCCTCGCCCTTCTCTCCTCTGCTCAGTGCTCACATGGTTTCAGAAGGAACAGCCTGAGAGGACAGTCTCCACCACCTGAGTATTTTCGAGCTTTCTTGTTCAGTGTTCCATTGGCAAGGCAGTGCACGGCTCTGCCTCTGGTTAGTGCAGGCTGTACCACTGCACGCGCGGACTTGGGAAGGGAGATGTTGTGACTAAGCCACCAACCCCTCACACTTCAGTGAATTGGGCAGTGTGGGTGTGGATTACCCCTTCTGGTTCAGGAACATAGGAAAAACCCTGTGAATTCTAAAACCAAATTAATCAGTAGCTAAGAATGTCTATAATTTCTCCCATCTTCTTTTGCAAGGCAAAAGTAGTATTGTGATAGGTGAATGCCAGAATACATTCAAAGAAGCCGGTAAGTCCAGTTTCTTACGGGATTTCAGGTTAAGAAAAGAGGACACACTCCTCAGTTCCTTTTATGAAACAAGAAATATATTACCTGAGCCCCAGATGAGATAGTTCCAGAAAAGATGCTTGTCAGCCAGTTCTACACGGGGAAAGAGAGGAAGCAAAATTCTAAATGAAATCTTAATAAACTGAGTCCAATAATGCCCACTTTAGAACGGTTTTAGGATGCTCGCTCAAGAACTAAAAGGGTACTTTAACATTGAAAATCACCACACTTGCAGAGGAAAGTGGAAAGTTGATACAAAAGGAACATAATTAATGACACTAAATATTCATTCATGATTGAAAAGAAATATAATAACTTAGGAATAGAAAGCTGCCTTCTGCCCAGTATGCTGTTGTGTACCTTTATCCTGGCCCTGGGAAGGCAGAGGCGGGCTATCTCTGTGAGGCTGGTAGGGATAGCAAGTCCTAGGCCAGTCAGGGCCACCTAGTGACACACTGTTGCCCAAAAATCAAACAAACAAAACCATATCAGGAATATTCTTCCTAAGTAAGGGTACACCTACCAAAGCAGACACGTGGTTGTATAAGATGACCAAGTGCTGCCTCAAGGTTGGGGAGTGTATGTCTGTACCTCGAAGAGCAGGAGTGATGGAGTGAGGTGCCTGAAAGGCTTTGGAAGCTTAACTTCTCAGGTGCTAAGAAGCTGGAGTAAACCAGGATGAAAATAGGAGGGATCAGGGTAAGAATAGTTTGGGGAGAGGGTGTGTCTCAAGGTTTCTAAACACATGATCAAAGCAACTTGGGGCAAGAAGGTTTATTTCATCTTCCAGCTTGTCGTCAGCCACCCAGGGAAGTGGGCAGGGGCTGAAGCAGAAACCGTGAGGAGTAGGTTGCTCAGCGCCAGCCTAGGGGCAGCATTGCTAGCTGCGACCTGGGCCTTCTCAAGACTTGCCTCCAGACAGATCTTCAGCAGGAGGTATTTTCTTAACTGAGAGTCCCTCTAGCTTGTGTTAGTGAGCCAGGGTGACAGTTGTGCTGAAAGTTGATTTGTTTAAACTTTTAATGGGAGTAAGTTGTTAACTTTTGGGAAACAATTTCAAATTTGTAGTTTGAAAGTTAAAGTTGCAAGAATAGTACAGAAGCTATTTTATACCTCTGTGGCGCCTAGCTTCACTGGATTGTTAGCATTTTTCCATATTTCCTTTTTAATTTATATATTATACACACATACTTTTTTTTAAACCAGCAACAGGTAACAGTAGGGTTTCCTATTGCCTTTAGTATATCAGCTCATATTTCATAAAAAAGAGACTTTTATGTAACTGTACATTTGTCAAGTTAATGTAGGATTATATCATCTCGTCAGTAGTCAACTCAGAATTTCTTAATTGTAAGTGAAAGAGCCCATCCAAGATAGACCCGCATTTTGTTGTGGAACTGTTCTCCAGGCTTTCTCATCTTTAGTGACTGCGTCTTTGAGGCATATAGCCCTCCACCCCTGTGTTAAGTGAGGGTTTGTTTGACTTTTCACAAGAAATTTTACTTCGTTTAATCAGGAGTAATTCCTGAGGGGTGTTGTTCTTTCTCTGCATCAGGTCAGCGAGCACAGTTACTTTGTCCTTTACTGCTGGTAGTACATTTTGGCACTTGGCCAGAATGCCATCTGAGGGCTGAGGCTGAGACTTAGTGGTGGAGTGCTTGCCCAGCGTGTGCAGAGCCCAGGTTCACACCAAAGAAAACAAAACAAAAGCCGAAGAGTGCCACCTACCCTGTTCTTCTCACTGTATGTTAGCGCATAAGGAGCCATTAGAGGTCTATAAATACCTGTGGCTTTGCCGTTGTGAGACGGTGCGTGTTATTTGTTAGTGGGAGTAAGCTAATGACTTTATAGACACCGTGGTGTCTGAAACGTGCTGGCTTGCACACAGAGCAAAAGACGATGTCATCCAGTGGGTATGTCGTTTGCATCTTCTCTTTGACCTAATTTTGCCAACTTCTTTAATAATATTGTAATCAAATACATCCACAAATACTGGGCCCTAGAAGTATATTCAAATTTTAAGTTGAGAAGTTACTTGCTGTTCAATAATACTTGAAGTGGCATAGCACAATTTAGGTGCCATAAAATGAAGGATTGGAAAAATCCTTGTTTGTAAAATTAAGGTTGCAAGAGTTTAATCTGGCCTGGCAAGATGGTTGGGCAGTGAATGTACTTGTAGCTACTGATGCCACAAGCCCAACCACCTAGAACCATGAAGTGAAGAAGAAAGAACCAAATCCTCAAAGTTTTTCCCTGACCTCTTCCATATATGAACTGCGGCTCCTACCTTCACTAATAATAACTGATGGTAGGAGTTGTTGTACTGGTAATAGTGATAGTAGTAGTGGTTGTGGTGGTGGTGGTGGTAGAAGTAGTTGTTGTAGTAATGGTGGTAGTAGTTGTAGTAATGGTGGTAGTTGTTGTAGTAATGGTGGTAGTAGTTGTAGTAATGGTGGTAGTAGTTGTAGTAATGGTGGTAGTAGTTGTAGTAATGGTGGTAGTTGTTGTAGTAATGGTGGTAGTAGTTGTAGTAATGGTGGTGGTAGTAGTTGTAGTAATGGTGGTAGTTGTTGTAGTAATGGTGGTAGTAGTTGTTGTAGTAATGGTGGTAGTAGTTGTTGTAGTAATGGTGGTAGTAGTTGTAGTCGCAGATGAGTAAAAGTTTAGTCTGAAGTTGCACTAATTTACATGACATTTAATAAATTCCTATTCCTTGTACCCCAGCTTGTGCTTAGGCATTAATATTTATTCTTAAGCTCTTCTTGTTGTCTTCTTAATAAATTGCTTCAGCAGCTCTTAGCAATAGGTAGATGAAAGCTACTTGATGCATACACAGTCTGCACCCCAGGCAAGCCCTCACAGTGTTGGTCAGGCAGTTGGTGCTTAATGAGCTGGGGGTGGGAATGACCCACTAGCACTGGAGTTAAACCAGCTCGTTGTTAATTCTGGCACCAAAGACAGCTTCATTAACGGCAGCCTTCATGAGCTCTTAAGCATTTATTGGTTCCCTTTCAGAACAAAAGAGACGAGCACTTACTGAAAAAGAGAAATGTTCCCCAAGAAGAAAGCTTAGAAGATTCAGATGTTGATGCTGATTTTAAAGCAGTAAGTTACTATGTTTTCATAATGTGCCTGTAAATATTTCTATTATAACCAGGAGAACACCACTTTAAACTTAAGAAAAAATTGATAATGATAATTATAAAGGTTGACTAGTAAGCAGCTTTGATACTATTCTCTTCTGAACTATCTTTCTTTCTTTTTAAGCAAAATGTAACACTAGAAGCTATATTGCAGGTATGGTATTACTTTAATACTATCATTCTGAAATGTTTTGAAATAGTTTTTATTTTTTTAATTGCCTAAAATGCATACTTATTGTTGCAGAACGCCACAAGTGATAACCCAGTAGTCCAGTTGAGTGCTGTCCAGGCGGCAAGGTGAGAGCTGGGCTGTACATCCCTCGGGCACTGTAGCTGACTGTACAGTGGGGTAGTGTAGAGTATTTATGTTCATGGGTTGGAAGCCATAGCAATTAAATTTTTTTTTTCTTTTCTTTTTTACAGGAAACTATTATCCAGTGACAGAAATCCACCAATTGATGACCTAATAAAATCTGGAATTTTACCAATTCTAGTTAAATGTCTAGAAAGAGATGATAAGTAAGTTTGAACTTGCCTACTTATTTTTTCAGTTAACTTAAATTTTTATATTGATATTTTAGCAAAGAGTTCAGTAGCATTTTGTGTTTGCTAAGCTTGGATTTGTTTTACTTTTGAGGTGCTATAGATCAAACTCAGGCCTTAAGGAGCCAAAGCAGGAGTTCTGCCACTGAGCTGTATTCCTAGCCTCGTGCTTTTTAAATTGTCATACATTCCTGTGTAAGTTTCTTACTCTGCGCTGGTGTTTAAACGTCACAAATAGTAGTTGAGTCAGTGTTTGCCTGTGGTCTATATATAGAGGAGTCTCATGACTAGTCAGCACGGATGGTTTTCAGAGCCAGGTGACTCCTCCTTTCCCAGGAACAGTCCAGCGGGTCCCTGCTCTCTGAGGAGTCTGTAGTGCGCTCCAGCCTTGGTTAGTAGGAGAAGGGTAACCTTGGCATCCTGGTGAGCTTCTGTCCCCGTTTCCATTTGTGTATAGATGTTTCTCATTAAACTCCGCCAATTTGAAGTAACTTTGTTTGAAACCGAAAACTCTAAAATGAGTACTATTTTTGCATCTAGAACATAAAGACCAAAACAAGATATTTTGCTAAATGTGTAAGACATTTTTAGTTGATTAAGTAAAAATACTGGTATATAAGTGTTGCCGCCAAGGGCTTTTTATACTTAAGACCATCTTATATTTCCACAGTAGCTGCAGTCCTCCCTCTGCCTCTGGTCCGTAACTGTGTCTGTTAATGCATTCAGGAGAACCTCAGCAAACACTAAAATGCATTGATGGTGCATGAAGGAATGAAAACAAAGCCACTTCTTTTACATTACTTTGGCCAAGGGTCATCCCAAAGTTGAATTTTCCATTACTCTGCCCAGGCCTTCCATCTCTACACTGTGGTTACCACCTGTCTGTAATCTGCCTGTTGTGTGTGTCTGATTTGTGCCTGTTGCCTGGTTGGTCTATATGTGTCTGAATCCACATCCTTGTGTCTGTCTCTAACAAAGTGCTTTCCTCTGTATTGATTAAACAGTGCAGAGCATAGGCATTGGGAAGCGGTGAGGGATTCTCTACAGAAGTCTTTAGCACGTTTACAAAGGCAGAAGTCACTTTACTGCTCCCAGCTGACCCAGGCAGACAGCGCTGCAAACACATTACCAAGCTAAAGCCGCAAGTTGTTTCCAACATTTATGGTGGATATTCGTTGTATAAGTTTGCTTCCATCCTGTCAGATACTTTCAGCAAATGATTATCGTAACACGCATGTACGTGCGTACAATTCTGGGTCAGGGGCATGGAAGAATATATAACCTAAAATTGAAACTGTGCATTAGATTTAGGTTGTAAAAGCTGATTGTATGGAACATCCAAGGCATAGTAAGGCTGGTTATGTTCTCTTAGAGGTAAGTTATATTTAAGCAGCCTGAGCACATATTAGGACAGCAGGCCAAGCACATAGCCTTAAGTGATCCCAAGGGACATTATAAATTTTGTTGTGAGGTCTGGAAAAATCTTAGTCTTTTTGGGACCAAGAGATACTTTCATCAAGTGTATCTCTATATACTTAACACCTTAAAAACTGTCATATATTCTCCACAGCAGGGCTTATTTGAGTGAAGGTTTTTATTCCAGCTACTTAAAAGATTAAATCCCATCTTACATGTGCCAGTAAGGCTCCTTTTTGTTCCTGGTTCCCAGCTCTGGTCCTCCCACTCCTGCCTCTGCTTTCCAGGCTTTGGCATGGATTTATTTGTGTGGATGTGTCTGTGAAACAAAAATATAGGAAAAACAGGAACAAGGAATAATTTCAGAACCATCATCCAAGGTGTGGCATGAATAGAAAGTTGCCAGTGCTTCAGATAACGGCTCTGTGATTTCCCATGGAAAGCTGTGTTACAGTGCACAAGCTCGTGTTAGACTTCAGAGCCACAGACGCTGGTGTTGACCAGAACCTAACTGATCTTTTTTTAGCACCTAACTGAGTTTTGAGCCTCAGGCATTCCATCTTAAAAACTAGGCAGTTGCGGGGAAAAGTACACAATTTACACAAAGTATTCTGTACTGTTATTCCGCACTCACAGCCCCATTACTAACAGCTTACTAACACTTCCCACTTCCAGCCTGTGGTATCATTGTCACTTCTTACCTCCTCATCCTTTCAACGGCACCTGACCCCCAGTCAGCCTTTAATGCCTCTCATCCCCTGCCTTCTGCAGAGTTAATCATGTCAGCTCCTTTCCTTCAACTCCATTTCTGTGTGCTCTTTCTGACATGTAATGTGTATTTTCCATCTGCACTGCTGCTATAGCTTAACTTTTTTTTTTCCTTCTTCAGTGTTTACATACAGATTTTTCTTATTCCCTAGTCCTGGCTTGTTTTAGATTTTTCTGGTGTTATGTCTTCCCATTCTAGTATTATTTCTGACATTACACTCACCTATCTATCTATCTATCCATCTATCTATCCATCTATCTATCTATCCATCCATCTATCTATCTATCTATCTATCTATCCATCTATCTATCTATCTATCCATCTATCTATCCTAGACCTCTCCTATTCCAACCTGTAACCCTTTTGCCTATTTTGTATGCCATTGACTCGGACTCCAGTCCCTCCCCTCTACTGGATCCTTATCCAGGGCAGCCAGGTACTCCAGCACTGGACCACATCTCCAGCCATTGCTTTTGCTTTTGAGATGTGGCCTTACTCATTGACCTGGGTAGGCCCCTGGGCCTCTGTGGCTCACGCAGCCCTTGACTTCCTTTGTAACTAAACTTTTAGGCCTGCACCTGGCTTTATTCCCCCCCCTTTTTTTTCTATTACATTTTTTTTTCTTCTGTCTTTCTCTGTCTTTTGTCTCTCTCCACAACCCCTCTTTTTTCTGGAGTCAGAGTCCTCACTGCATAGCCCTGGCTGGCCTGGAACTCACTATGTAGATCGTGGTAGCCTTCAACTCACAAAGATCCACCTGCCTCTCTCTGCCTCCCAAATGCTGGGATTAAAGGTGTGTGTTCCATGCCTGGCTTTACTCAGTAGAATAAATTCTAAGTTCTGAAGCATAGAATTTGAGATAGACTGTGCTTTAGCTTGCTTGATCTGCTTCTTATGATCCGTACATGTTATCATTCCACCTGTGGTACCCTTTTACTGTAGATTGTCAGTGCCTACAATTGAAAATCCAATTAAGGAAAGTGGATTCACTTTGTACTTTCTTTGTTAGATTTCATGACTGTCTCAAATTTTAATGCTTTATTGTTGGAATTACGCAGCCTTGAAATAGCTAGCTTGTAATGTAACCCAGATGGTAGTGTACTCAGGTGGGTCCCAGTTTTAAGACTAATCTGGAGGCTGCAGCTGAGACTAAAGTGAGACTGTAGTGACTGGCGTGGAAAACCATGCAGGTGGTGAAATAAATGCATGCAGCCGGTGATGGAAATAGCAAGGTGGAACTGAAAGATGGTTGAGACTTACAAGTTAAAGTGGCAGTTACGTGTCTGTAATGATGTTTGTTTGTTTGTTTGTTTAACAGTCCTTCATTACAGTTTGAAGCTGCTTGGGCACTAACTAATATAGCATCAGGAACTTCTGCACAGACTCAAGCTGTTGTACAGTCTAGTAAGTCAAATCTTTTATTTTATTTTTTAAAGATTACAGAAGGTTTTAATGATTACTGAAAACTAAGTTTTATCTTAGAATATTTTAAAGTTACAGCATAAATTTTTATGTTACTTTAATGTTTTTTAAAATCTTTTCTGAATTATTAAACTGTTACAAAATAATTGTAATTTTGGTACCAAAAAGGGAATAGACTTTTATCTTTCAGAATAGAGACCCTCTGATAGTAATAGGACTTGAAATGCCTTGTTTTTAATACCTAAGTACGCTGAGTAGCTCAGGCCTCTCACGGTATAGCATATCCTTGCTGAGGATGGGGCTTGGTGGGGAGGGCCTTGCGTAACCAGGTCTGGTCTCTGAGGTTTCTGTGAACTTCAGCCTGACCTTAAACTCAGGACACTCCTGCTTTAGCTTCCTTGGTGCTAGATTTGAGGTGTGTGTTACACTTGGCTCACAGTCAGTGGTTAATTTTTTTTTAACTTTGAGACAGGTCCTCGCTATGTAGCCTTTGCTGACCTGAAACTTGTTCTATAGACCTGATTGGCCTTAACTCAGAGAGATCAGGCGGCCTCTGCCTCCTGAGTGCTGGGGTTACAGATGTGCATCCCACACCTTGTTTATTTCAAGATAAGTTACTATAATTTGGTGGCTGAAGTTAGCACAGCTCTTAGAAACCAATTTGACATTAAGTTGTAGCAGTGAACAAGTTTTTAACAGAAACTAAAAGGTAAGGTTAACTACAGCATTTTATTTTCGTTATTTCCATTGTAAACTGAACTTCTCAGTGGTAGAAATAAAAAATTCTTTGCGTATTAGTTTTTTTTTTTTTTTTTTAAGTTACATTTGAGTTTACCACGTGTCCCCAGTTCTACTTCTAGATGAAACGGGAGAGAAAACGCACATACAGTGGCTGGGCACAGATGCTCCCAGCAGCCTCAGCGCTCACAGTGGCTGGGCACAGATGCTCCCCGCAGCCTCAGTGCACACAGTGGCTGGGCACAGATGCTCCCAGCAGCCTCAGCGCTCACAGTGGCTGGGCACAGATGCTCCCAGCAGCCTCAGTGCACACAGTAGCTGGGCACAGATGCTCCCAGCAGCCTCAGCGCTCACAGTGGCTGGCCACAGATGCTCCCAGCAGCCTCAGTGCACACAGTGGCTGTGCACAGATGCTCCCAGCAGCCTCAGCGCTCACAGTGGCTGGGCACAGATGCTCCCAGCAGCCTCAGTGCACACAGTGGCTGGGCACAGATGCTCCCAGCAGCCTCAGCGCTCACAGTGGCTGGGCACAGATGCTCCCAGCAGCCTCAGCGCTCACAGTGGCTGGGCACAGATGCTCCCAGCAGCCTCAGCACATACAGTGGCTGTGCACAGATGCTCCCAGCAGCCTCAGCGCTCACAGTGGCTGGGCACAGATGTTCCCAGCAGCCTCAGTGCACACAGTGGCTGGTGCATAGATAGATACTCCCAGCAGCCTCAGCCATAGTTTTTCAGAAGCTCACTATTCATGGAAAAGAATAGAATTTATAAAAATAAAGCATTGAGAGGCGTCATAGGTGAACGTAAAAGTCATGAAGTGAAAGAAGCCACACATTAAAAAACAAAAACAAACCTGCAGTTTGATTTCCTTGCCCTGAAATGTCCAGAATAGACAAACCTGTAAGCAGATGGCCTGGGTTTGGGGTACTGAGTGAACGGATAGTGATGGCTAGAGACAGGAGAGCTCTTTGACGGGCGATGGACATGTAAAGGTGATTGGAGTCGTGACTGTAGTTCTGCAAAAGAGCCAAAACGTAGTCTGCTGAATACTTACCGTGATGTAGTCTGTGAATGTATGAATTGTTGTGATAAAAAAGTCAGGTGAAGTATCTAGGTAGTGTACAGGTAAGGCCACATATCCTAGAGCTCGTGCAAAGTAGAAGTGTAAGAAAAAATGGCCGTGAGCTGCGATTGGGTATAATGTATAAGGTGTACTGTGTAAGAAGTGTGGGGCTGGGGAGATGGCGCCTGCTCCTCCAGGGGACCTAGGCTCCATTCCCAGCACCCACACGGTAGCTCACAGCCACCTCTCACTCCAGTTCTCGGAGCTCAGACAACACTTATGCATAGACATACATGTAGGCAAAACACATGTTACATGTAAAAAAATTAGAATACAAAATATGATTACTTTAAATTATTTGGTGAGTCTTATGATTAATTGGGTTTGGTTAATCCTATATTAGGCATTGGAATTACATTGACAGTGTGTATTATGTTTTAAGGATACATATTTGGCCAAGTGGTGGCGGTACATGCCTTGAATTCCAGCACTTGGGAGGCGGAGGCAGATGGTCTCTGTGAGTTCAAGGCCAGCCTGGTCTACAAAGTGAGTCCAGGACAACCAAGGCTACATAGAGAAACCCTGTCTTCCCCCCCCCCCCCAAAAAAAAAAGAAAGAAAGGAGCAAAAAAAGATACATATTTGGGATAGGATCTTTAAAAAATAATTATAGGGAAGATTTTTGTACTGCCTTTTGTTTTTTGTTAGGTTAATGACATTTAACCTTTTGCTTTTGGTATTGCTCAAGTACTAACAAGTTAAAAGTGCTGAAATTAACTATTTTTGTGTATCCATGCAGTGAACTGTGTTTGTGTAGCTGTAGTGACTTCCTTGGGTTGAAGTCTGTGAGCGCATTCGCTAACCCTGTTTTCCTTACATTCAGATGCAGTACCACTTTTTCTGCGACTCCTCCATTCCCCACACCAGAATGTGTGTGAACAAGCAGTGTGGGCTTTGGGAAACATCATAGGTAAGTTGAATTTAGGTTTGAAAGGCTTTAGTTGAGAATCTTAAATTAACTTTTCCCCCACATTGGCATAGCCATTACATACTATGTTTCCTCTGAATTTCATGTGAGTTGCCTGTATTGATAAACTCTTCTAAGGTGGTGCTTTACTGTAAAGGGTATAAAGGGCTGTATAATTGTGTCAGCAGTGGTTAAATGTGTTTCCCAAACCAAATTCACGGGAAGCAGCACTTGACGTCTGACTAATGGCGAGGAAACATAGAGCACCGGTGTCCTGACATGCACCATTGCACACATTTCAGACTTTCTCATCCTGAATGTAATTTTTTTTTTAAATACAATTTTCATTTCTGTAGGTGATGGTCCTCAATGTAGAGATTATGTCATATCACTGGGAGTTGTCAAACCTCTTCTGTCCTTCATCAATCCCTCCATCCCCATCACCTTCCTTCGGAACGTCACATGGGTCATTGTCAATCTCTGCAGGAATAAAGACCCCCCGCCGCCTATGGAGACAGTTCAGGAGGTAAACACAGAATTGTAAAGGCGGGATGGTTCATTCCCTGCACGTGCTTAGGTGTTCCTGCACAGGGAATATAGTGAGCATCTGCTGATTTTGTTGAATGTATAAAGGTTCTTCTGTTTTTAAGTATAACACACCATACGTCAAGGTTGAGTGTTGTTTAGAAGCAAAAAGAATGTCAGTCCAGGCTGGAGAGATGGCTCAGAGGTTAAGAGCACTGTCTGCTCTTCCGAAGGTCCCGAGTTCAATTCTCAGCACCCACAGGGTGGCTCACAACCACCTGTAATGAGATCTGGTGCCTTCTTGTAGTGGGCAGAATACTGTATAAATAATAAATCTAAAAAAAAATGTCAGTCCATTCTAATGCTCATTTTTTAATGACTGTTTTCATGAAGAGAAAACAAATCCAAATAAGAAAGGGGAAAAAAAACCAATTTTGCTGTACTGCCTTATGGATTTAATGCTAAGAAATATGAAATAATTTGAGTGAATTTGCATTCTGTCTATTGATTTCTTACAAAATTGTTATCTTTAGAAATGTAGTATACTTTAAATTGTAAGAGATTCTATAAAACTTTACTCACTTGACCGTATAGAGTTGAGTGACTGTGTCTGTATAGTCTGTGTCTTTATCCAGTGTCTGACCTTTGTTATGACACTGGTACTTCGTGTGAGACCCATGGTTTGTAAAAGATCTAACAGACCCAGGGTCAACAAACAAAACTTATACCTTGCAGTAGTTGTAATTTTCTTGACTAAAGCTATTGATTTATGCAGTCGGCTTATTGAATACAAATTTAGCCGATGATAACCATGGAAAGTAATTTCTCTGAGCTGTCAGTAATGTGTGTCTGTGTGCTAACATCTCCAGGCTGTTCACCTGACATGTGTGTCATAAATGATAGTTCTGCAAGTAATTGACTTTCTGTTGGGAACGTTAGTCTCTGTCATATTTATTTAGATCTTTTAGTTAGACATTTGAAATATGCTTTTTTTTGTTTTTTTAGGTTGAATTTTAAAATTTGTATTCTAATAGATACTTTAAATTTTCACATTGTGTTTTAATTACTGCTTTTTTTGTGTCGCCGTTTGTTTTTGCAAAGGTGTCTATCAGCTCTAGCGTTACTGTTTATCTTCTTTCCTCAGATTTTGCCAGCGTTGTGTGTCCTCATATACCATACAGACATAAATGTGAGTAAAGTAGTCCCATGTGGGGTTTGCCTCTTGATGGGGTCAGGAACGTTTTTTTTGTTTTTTGTTTTTTTTTTTAATGAGTGCTGGAGTAGTTTTTCTCTGTTTCTCTTTGTCTTTCTCTGTTCCCACCCCCAACCCCCCCATCCTCCCTCCCTCACCTGCCCCTGGTTTTGGAGAATGAAAATAAGTTTAAATTGGATTGATGTAATTTTTGTTTTTAATCTTTCCGTCAGAAGACATGCTGGTTTCTTGATCTGTGGAGTGATTAAAGGCAACAGTTCTTTTCTGTGATTTCAGTTGCCAAAGTTTCAGTCACCTGTAGTCAACTGCACTCTTAAAGTGTTAAATGAAAAATGCCAAAATAAATTAATAGTTTAAATAATTTTATAGTATATGGCTATAATTGCTCTATTTAATTTATCATTAATTATTGTTTATCTCTCAATCTGCCTAATTTGTATGTTGAGCTATCACAGATACACATGTATAAGAAAACATAGCTGGTGGGAGTGCGCATTTCCTTTATTCTCCACACTCTCCACACTGCCAGAGCCAGGCAGATCTCTGAGTTTGAGGCCAGGTTGGTCTACAGAATGAGTTGTAGGACAGCCACGGTTACACAGAGAAACCCTGTATTACACCCCCACCCCCGAAATAGAAAACATACATACATACATATGTGTGCGTATATTTTAAACACACACATTTATATGCATGCATGCTGTCTCAGACATCCATGTGTGGTCTTAGAACTTGTTCCGGGGCTGCGATAGTGTTTTTAAAAGTACTAGTATTTAGAGAATGCTAAAATTGTGTAAGCCACTATGGTCATACAATCAATAATTTCCATGACAGAATTGAAGGCAGACCCACGGCCTATATGTATACATGATCTTACAAACACAATATGGTGTGAAAGTATAATAGAGAAATAACAAAAATGCTGACTATGGAAGCACATATAGCCAAAGATACACAGAGAAACCCTGTGTCAACAACCAAGCAATCACCAAGGAAGTGACAGCTGAAGTGAGCACTGTAAGAGCCAAGTGTGGTGTTATGGCCTGTAATCCGAGCACTTGGGAGTCCGGGGTTACCTGAGACCTGTCTCAAAAGAAAGCAAACCCCACAAAACAGTGAAAACTGTAGCTTTATAAGTAGAAGGAAGTTGCAGCAGAAATGGTCATTTGATGTCTGTCTTTGGTTTAAATGTATGGAGGAGTTTTACACACTTGCTATATGTCAACTCTCTTAGTTTATAAATAGTCCTATGAGACAGTATTTCTATCTGAAGTCACAGAGTTGCCTCGCGTAGTTTTCTTGCCAGGCTGAGCATCATTTGAGGAACACTATGAAAGGTGCTGGAAAACCTTGGAAACATGGAGGTTTTAGAAAGTGCAAGTAGACAGCAACTCAAAAGCTCAATGTGGAGTTCATCTGCAGTCTTGGGACCTATGTTCAAAAATTTGGGGTTTGCCTGGTAATGAGTGAGGCCTATAGGAGGTTTTTGGCTGGATAAGTGATACATTTATACGTGTAACATATGAGAACTGATATTTGTAACAGACAGCTGAGAAAATGTATGGCTGTAATGGGGAAGTTTTATGTAGGCGGAGCTATTTTCTTAAGTTGATAAAAGTATGGACAGTAGTAATAGGAGTTAGCCAGTGAAAGGAGAGTACTTGAATTCAGAACTTGTTCTGTGACAGTAGTTTCCAGCATAGATTCAGGATTTGTAGACTTTGAGGGAGTGTTGAAAATGTGGATGTTGTATACGATTTCACAGGTGAGGCCTTATTTTAGAAGGGTGCTAACATTCATCCCTGAGGAATTTCTTATTTGAGCTTTGGAAGCAAGGGAGGCAGAACCAGCTTTAAGGAAGCATCACAGGTTTCAGACCACAGACCTGCCAGCTGCATCCCTCTCGGTCACACCCTCTGCTGTCCTCCTTCACTGCACAGGCACCTGCTGTGCCTCCAGCCCCTCCCTGCCGCCCCTTCCCTCGCAGCTGCAAGATGAGTCTATGGTTGTGCCTAGTGCCTGCCTGTGTGCCTGCCCCACCAACCGGCTCACATGACACGAAGTTTACCCACCCCTCTGGCAACCTATAAGAATCATAAATTCCCTTTGTTTAAGGCTCTTTGTGCTGGGGACTCCCCCTCCCCCTGCCATACTTTGTGTCTTTGACTCTCCTTACACTCCTTTGGGAATTAAAGGGAGGCTCTCTCTCTCTGTTGAAGGTCCCATCATGCTGCACTGTCTCTTCTAATGCTTTGCCACTTCAGGGCCCAGCCCCCCACCCCCACCCCCACCCCATTTGTGGTTCTGAGGCAGTGCATTCAACCTATAAGCATGTTATGTAATAACTATATGCTGTGCTCTGATATCTGCTTGTGTACTTTGATCTTTTGAAATAGATTTGCTTTGCTCCTTGTTCATGTGTGCTGGTCAAAGAACTTTTTGCTTCGTCTCTATTTTTGCATCTGTAGCTTAAGTCATTTGCACATATGAGTGCACTTTCTGCCATTGTGACCATTTTTCTTCAACTCTGCTCTTTTTTTTTGTAGTAAATAGCTTAAGTATTTTATTTGTTTGTAGCTAAGCTTGTTAACACTATAATGAAAATAACAATAATGTTGCAGTTTTTAGTTGGATTTAGGTTCAAGGAATTCATTAATAAATGTGAACACTCCCAGAAAATGTCCGCAAGCCAGCTGATCTCAACAACTGTCTGAATATCATCATACTTTGGAAAGTATTGACAAACATTTGAGTTGGAAAATCAAGGATTTTCTAAAATAAAGCCATAATTAATAAAAAAAAATTCTATGTTCAAACCAGAACAGTTTTAATAAGACTTTCCTTTCCAAAATAATAGTAAACAAGGCATTTTGTAACATGCCCATTCAGAACACACCACACATCCTAGCCCATTCTAACACAGACACTACCCCTCTTTAAAAAATCATACCCACAGGGCCGATTGCTGCTATTTTCTAGCTGAGTCGGAAATCAGTCACTTTTCTCCCTCTGCAACCCTCATAAAAGGTGTCTCCGTGAAAACAGGTGTTTGGGTGTGGTGATCCAGGGTCTGGGAGGGAGCACTCTGCTATGTGCAGGTTCCTTCACTGAACATACTTTCAAACAGTAAGATGAGCACGTCGTTATTTATAGGGTCTTCTGGACTTGAAGCAGCACCATGCTTTGGCCTCATGCTGTACATGTACTATAGTACAGTTACTTTGGTAGCTAAGTTTTGGACCTGGGGAGAATTTTCTGCTTGTTTAACAATTTTTATTCATTACTGTTATTACGTCTATGTGTTATGCATATGTCTGGGCCTGGTACCTGTGCGGGGCCAGAGGATGACTAGGTCTAGTTGATAGTCTCCTTCCACTTGTGTGTGGCTTTCAGGGATTGAACTCAGCTCACCAGGCTAGCGTGTAATCTCTTTGCTTGTGAAGCTGTGTTGCTAGCCCATTATTTTTATTTTTTTATCTATCTGGTACATAAAGTCAGAACCAGGAGAAGAAGCACCCCAGACCTCTGCCTCATGTTTCTGAAGGGTGACTCAGATAAGCACTGACAGAGAGGTAGGGTTTCTATCTGTCAGTAACGGGTGCCTTGCCACTAAGTCAGAACAGAAAACGGTCTGTCTGCTGCAACTCCTGTAGGGTCTCTTCCCTGTTTTTACTTCCTGTAGATTCTTGTAGACACTGTCTGGGCTCTGTCGTATTTGACGGACGGAGGCAATGAGCAGATACAGATGGTGATCGATTCGGGCGTGGTTCCATTCCTTGTGCCCCTTCTGAGCCACCAGGAAGTGAAGGTGCAAGTAAGTGTTTTCTTCTTTTTTCTCATTCTTTTTATGACCAACTTTCCACAATCAACCTTCAGTTAAGTTCAGCAGCGTGTACCTCAGTATTGCCATAGCTCATCTCCTGAATGCGCATTTATATATGTGCTTAATTCTTTAGTGTTTCGGTTATATAAGCCACAAAACTGCTGATCTCCACAGATGGCTTCTCTTCTAGTATCTTGTTAGGAGACAACATGGTGCATGTCTGGTGCCTGCGTTCTCCTCCTCCTCCTGCTGTGTTCCTGGGTCCCTCCTCCATCCTTCTGTTGGATGCGGAGGCTCTTCCTCCGTCCCCTTGTGTTACAGGTCCTTGCTCTGGCCACTCCAGCCTGCTCCCTCCCTGTGTGTCGCCCGTGCACCCCTTGGCCCTGCTCTGACTAGGGTGGCCATTGTAGTTCGCCTCCTCGTGCTTCTCTGCCAGTTTTTTCTGCATACAAATAAACGCTGGCCCAGGATGACATTAAATACATTAAAGGATAAGCACATGCATGCTGATTCAGGGTGCTGGTAAAGTCTGTGGTACCAGGCTAGTAATGAGTAAGAATAGCTGTTCTAAAGGGGGGGGGGGGGTTACGATTTTTAGCTTTTACTATGTAAAAAAACTTATTTCTAGTAAATTTTCACTTAAGTTTTCTGTGGCGATCCATAATTTTCCACAAGAAATTATTGCTTAAAAGCCGTTGCTTGGAGCCAAGTGTGGTGTTGCACACCTTTAATCCCAGCACTTGGGAGGCAGAGGCCACTGGATCTCTGAGTTCAAGGCCAGCCAGGGCTACAAAGTGAGGCCAGGGCTACAGAGAAACCCTGTCTTTTGGGCAAGGGGGGTCATTTCTTGGTTTGCTTATGGATGTGTTATAGGGATGAAATAAATGTTAGTCATTTGTTTCTCACATTCTCTCCGAGTTATGAAAACTACAGAAACAACAATTTCATTATAAACATTCATGAAACATGTTATTCTGTCTCTAGACTGCTGCACTCAGAGCAGTAGGGAACATAGTGACTGGCACTGATGAGCAGACCCAGGTGGTTCTCAACTGTGATGTCCTGTCCCACTTCCCAAACCTCTTGTCTCACCCGAAAGAGAAAATAAATAAGGTAAGGAAGGCGTTCACTGTTTCTCCTTGGTCTGTGACTGATTCCTTGTTGCTAGCCATTACTTGTTTTCTCATCCAGAGTCAAGACACTCAAGATGAAAACGGTTTTAAGTATGAATCTTTTATAATTGCTTTAACTTCTTTTTCCTTTAGTCCTACTTTCATTACAGAATAAAGAATGTGCTCGGGACTGTTTTAGTAGGTTGAGCAGTTTCTGTAATGATTAAATTTAGTAGCCAACATGCAAAAAATATATAGAAACTCTCCCAACTGGTATTTGAAAAATAAACAAGTAATTTAATCCCCTACAAAATTAGAATAGACTAGGGTGCCAATATCTCCTTTCAGAGATCATAAAAATTTATTCTTTTGAAACTTAAATATATTTACACATTTACTATTAGTTGGATAGTAAATAATTAAATATTTAAGTAGTTTTATGGCTTGTTTCCTTTCACATCGCATGTTTTTAAAGTTCATTCATGTAATAGAATATATTACAGCTTGTGTGGCTGTGTATGTGTGTGAGAGAGAGAGGGGGAGAGAGAGGAGGGCCAGAGGCATCGTCAGCGCCTTCCTCAGTTGCTCTCTACATTGAAGTTTTACAAATTACTTTACTGTCTTTACTTCTGTGTCTTTCTCTATGTACGGGTGGGTAGTTGTGTGCATGTGAGTGCAGATGCCAGTGGAGACCAGAGGCAGCAGCCCCGCCTGGGCTGGAGGCACAGGTGCGTGGGAGCCGCCCAGTGGGTACTAGGAGAGGAGCCGCCCAGTGGGTACTAGGAGAGGAGCCGCCCTTGTTCTTTACCATGAACCTGAGCACTACAGACCTCACCAGTGCTTCGGGCACAGATAGCGTGCCACTGAGCTTCGCTTGTACGTGGAAGGTGGGGATGTCGCCAGGTCTCCTGCCTGTGTGGCAGACCACATTTTTCTCGTTTGCCTGTTGAATGACCGTGGGGTCGTTTGCACCTTAAGGCTATTGTGAATAATGCTACAGAAAACACTGGCATGTCAGTAATCATTAAAAGTCCTTGATTTAATATCCTTTCTCATGTAGCTAGAAGTTGTTGAGTCCTGGTTAGTGGTGTGGTAGCTTTTTGAGGAACCTTTAAACTGTTTTTCCTAATGATTGTACTTTACAGTGTATTTCACCTTCTCCAGCTGAGTGCTATAGATGCTGTCACCATGTGTCTCACCTGTGTGTTTAGCACCTGAACCCAGGTCCCCATGCTCATGTGCGAGGCACCTTACCCACTGAGCCTTCTCCCCACTGCATACTTTAAAATAAACTAAGTCTCTTACAGTAGAAGTAGTTTTGACAAGTATTGGGAAGTTCCATTCTTCAGGCCTGCCTTTCAAAAGGAGCTACTCTAACTCTATGGGTAAAGATTTGGGTCTTTTATTTGCTGCTGTGTCCCCACTTAGAATAATGCCTAGCTTATAGCTTACTTATTATTTACAGACTACTAAGTAAATACTAGATTAATAAATAATAATAGACAAGTATTATGAATGGTTGCTCCCTTGCTCTTAAATGGAAAGTCTCCACTGACTAAATAGCAGGTAACAATGCTTGCTATATAAACCTGACAACCCGAGTCGGATCTCTGCACCCACACAATGGAAGGAGAGAAACAACTCCCAAGAGTTAGAAGTCCTCTAACCTGCACATGCGCACCGCGGAGTGCACGTGCACATCCCTTTCCTTGTATATAAATGCCAGACTCACATAAAATGATAGTAAGTGATAAAATGGGAGATCTTACACAGCAGTCACTTCTTAAATACGGCCACTTTAACATTACTCAGGAGATTTTGTTATTAAGTGTTTAAAATATTAAAGAGAAAAGTAAAAACATTAAAGGTAGCTTCTCCAATAAACGTGGCCCCTGTTTTGTTCTACAGGAAGCAGTTTGGTTCCTTTCTAATATAACAGCAGGCAATCAGCAGCAAGTCCAAGCTGTCATAGATGCTGGGCTGATCCCGATGATTATTCATCAGCTCGCTAAGGTCAGTCATATTATGAATTCAGTATTATCTTAATTTATTGCAACTCAGGCTATTTTGATAAAGAATTTATCCTGTGAATTTGTTTTTACTCTTCAGGGGGACTTTGGAACACAAAAGGAAGCTGCCTGGGCAATTAGCAACTTAACAATAAGTGGCAGAAAAGATCAAGTGAGTTTGAAAAAATTTAGCTTACCACCATTACTAATTTTACCAAGGGCACTTCTTTCTTACTTTAGGAAGTTACTGAGTGTACTCACCTCTGTACTGCCGTCTTCAGAGGGAAGAGAGTCACACACATAAACACGCTTGTCGCCCCGTGTTGTGTAGGTTGAGTACCTCGTGCAGCAGAACGTGATACCCCCATTCTGTAACCTGCTGTCGGTGAAAGATTCTCAAGTGGTGCAGGTGGTGCTCGATGGCCTAAAAAACATCCTGATAATGGCTGGTGAGGAAGCAAGCACAATAGCCGAAATTATAGAGGAATGTGGAGGTAAGCAGCTGAACACTGGAACGCTAGAGCACTGGTTCCTCTGAGCTCAGTTTATTAGAAACTTTCTAAAATACATTGTTATTCTGCAGTCTTATTCGCCATATTAGCATTACTAAGCGATTTAAAAAGCAAACAAAAAGAAACAGTAGTTCATACTTTGGAAATACTGGTTATAAAGCCAAGTTTCCTGGAAATTGATGGATTTCAGGAAGTACTCATTATATTGATCTGTTTTCTATCATATCAAAAATATCTGAGGCTGAGTGCTTATTTTTTTAAAAAAGGGTTTAAAGCTCAGAAATTTGGTAAGTGAAAGTCAAAGTGTTTCAATTTGTGTGTGTATATGAGCACTGTGTGTGTGTGTGAGCACTGTGTGTGTATATATGAGCTGTGTGTATGCGTGTGTATGAGCACTGTGTGTGCGTGTGTGTGAGCACTGTGTGTGCGTGTGTATGAGCAGTGTGTGTGTGTGTGAGCACTGTGTGCGTGTGTGTGAGCACTGTGTGTGTGTGAGCACTGTGTGTGTGTATGAGCACTGTGTGTGTGTGTGAGCACTGTGTGTGTGTGTGGGCACTGTGTGTGTGTGTGTGAGCACTGTGTGTGTGTGTGTGAGCACTGTGTGTGTGTGTGTGTGTGGGCACTGTGTGTGTGTATGAGCACTGTGTGTGTGTGTGTGTGGGCGAGCACTGTGTGTGTGTGGGCACTGTGTGTGTGTGTGAGCACTGTGTGTGTGTGTGTGTGGGCACTGTGTGTGAGCACTGTGTGTGTGTGAGCACTGTGTGTGTGTGTGTGTGTATGAGCACTGTGTGTGTATGTATGAGCACTGTGTGTGTGTGTGAGCACTGTGTGTGTGTGAGCACTGTGTGTGTGTGAGCACTGTGTGTGTATATATGAGCACTGTGTGTGTGTGTGAGCACTGTGTGTGTGTGTGTGTATGAGCACTGTGTGTGTGTGTATGAGCACTGTGTGTGTGTGAGCACTGTGTGTGTGTGTGTGTGAGCACTGTGTGTGTGTGTGTGAGCACTGTGTGTGTGTGTATGAGCACTGTGTGTGTGTCAGCACTGTGTGTGTGTGTGAGCACTGTGTGTGTGTCAGCACTGTGTGTGTGTGTGTCAGCACTGTGTGTGTGTGTGTCAGCACTGTGTGTGTGTGAGCACTGTGTGTGTGTGTGTATGAGCACTGTGTGTGTGTGAGCACTGTGTGTGTGTATGAGCACTGTGTGTGTGTGTGAGCACTGTGTGTGTGTGTGTGTGAGCACTGTGTGTGTATGAGCACTGGTGTGTGTGTGAGCACTCTGTGTGTGTGTGTGTGTGAGCACTGTGTGTGCGTGTGCGTGAGCACTGTGTGCGTGTGTGTGAGCACTGTGTGTGTGTGTGAGCACTGTGTGTGTGTGTGAGCACTGTGTGTGTGTGAGCACTGTGTGTGTGTGTGAGCACTGTGTGTGTGTGTATGAGCACTGTGTGTGTGTGTGTATGAGCACTGTGTGTGTGTGTGAGCACTGTGTGTGCGTGTGTGTGTGAGCACTGTGTATGTGTGCGCACGTGTGTGTATGTGAGCACTGTGTGTGTGCGTGAGCACTGTGTGTGTATGTGTATATGAGCAGTGTGTGTGTGTGTGTGTGTGTGTGTGTGTGTGCGCGCGCGCGCATGCGCACACGAGTGCACGCCCCTGCGTGTCCACCTGCTAGAGCTTTACTCTAGTAAGGTCCTCATGGTTGGGTGCAACAGGACAGAACACACTGCAGAGAACACACCAAAGAGAGATTCAGGGACAGATTGTGTGTTTTGCAAAAACTTAGTATTATAAGATGCAGCTACTGGAGGGTTCTAAAAAATTTCACTAACTCTTCTAATAGCCAGATCCCCGGTTCTGAACCTTCAAGTGGGCCCCACTTCGTAAAGCCCTCCCACACAGATCACAGCATGCCTCTTGATGTCACAGTGCACAGGAACATGCTACAGGCCGTGTGCCCACTAGAATAGGTAGACACTTTGTTTAATACAGCATTTCTCAAACTCTGCACCAAGCGAACTCATTTTTTCTTGCTACATGTATTTCCATGGGACTGAGTGAACCCTACTCTAGGAAGTTGCCCAGTGTGAGCCCTGTTTCAGTTCGGTAAGCTGGAGAGGCTTTGAGGATTGCCACAGAACCATGCTGAAGTTGGTAGGACAGACATTGGTAAATACTGTCATTTCTGAATGAATGAATGAATGAAACTTGTATTTAAAAGTTCTGTTTTTAAAAGGTATCTGTTCAGTGTGTACTAAAGTTTCCAGGCATTAAGAAGTTTCTTTACTACAGTTTAATGCTTTGTTTGCATTTTTTGTTAACTATATGGATAGTTTATCCAGCTCATGCTTTAATGAAAATAAATGCAATAGCCATCACAGATCAGTAAAACAAACAGGTATGTGGGAGTTTTGTCCAAATTCGTATAAATAGTATTGGTATATGCAAAGCTAACATGGAGATTATCTTACTATTAATTCATGCTCATATTTGTGTTAAGATTCTTATTTTTAAGATTAAAATTAACTCCATCATTAAGTTCACAATTTAACCTAGAAATTCTTTCTCTTTAGTGTTTAAAACTGTATTTGTTTCTATTGGAGTAAAAAAATTTAATATAATCTTATAAAGCAATTTGTATTTATTACTGTTAATGCCTATTTCCCCATTTTTCTGATTTGTATATTATGTTTTAAAAATCAATTATTTCAATATGTTTTTTAAAAACATATCTCCAGATTGAATATTAAGATTTTAAATTTGCAAACTTGTGCATCTAGTACATGAAGTACATGGTACACTGGAAATATGAAAGATATTCCGAGGGCTGGACAGATGGCTCAGAGGTTAAGAGCACTGACTGCTCTTCCAGAGGTCCTGAGTTCAATTCCCAGCAACCACATGGTGGCTCACAACCGTCTATAATGTGATCTGATGCCCTCTCCTGGCCTGCAGGTGTAAGCAGGCCAGGACTGTATACATAATAAACAAATAGGTGTCCAAGTGTGACACCTATGTGCAGCACTTAATAGAGCAAGAGGATTGCAAATTTGAGTCCAGACTTGACTGCCCAAGCCTTGTTTCATAACACTAGAACAGAGACCAGTGATTAGTGTTCTGAAAAGTTCCTTTTTCTGTTCCCTATACCTGTAGAACATAATCTATTCACTTTTTTAAAATCAGTGGTTGTGTGTGTGTGTGTGTGTGTGTAAAGCTTCTATCAATTATTAAGTTATGAAAACTCAAGTTTTACAATCATGTGAAATATTCAGAAAACAGTGGGAGATAGAAGATACTGTGTAAGATATCATGATAAAATGAAACATTCTGGGAGGTTTTCAGATCTTGTACTAGCACTAACTTGCCATGCGGCCCAAACCTACCATGTCTGTCAGATGGAGTGTGTGGTGATTGGTTGGGTTTTTGTTGTTATTGTTATTGTTTCGTTTGTTTGTTTTTGCTGTTGCCTCAGAGACCAATCTCAAATATTTTTAAGGAGAAAGGAACTAATATGCTGCTGGTTGGGTTTTTACCTTTTTTTTTGGGGGGGGGTTGCCGTCTTTGGGTGGAGACAGCATCTTCTGAGGAGTTTTTCTATAATTAGAGGAGACAGCATCTTCTGAGGAGTTTTTCTATAATTAGACTGTACAGATTATTATCACCTTAATTATTTTATATTCTTTGTCAGGTCTGGAGAAAATTGAAGTTTTGCAGCAACATGAGAATGAAGATATATATAAATTAGCATTTGAAATCATAGATCAGTATTTCTCTGGTGATGATGTAAGTAATTATTAAAATACAGACGTCTGCCTGTAGATAGAAACTTTTATATATAATGGCCATTTACTAAGAGTTTGCCTGTTCCTAATATGCATCAAGTTTGTACTATTTTCTGTTAGATACTCCATTAAGGACATTTCTTAAATACTTTATCCAAAACTTCAATATAAGGTAAAGTTATAAAACAGTTCTAGTTACATATTCACTCTGTTAACTGGGAAGAAATACTAACTGTAGAAATGATGTTCAGGGGGTTAAGTACACATGCAAGTGCAGAAACTTAAAACGGGCAGTTTTTGAATGCACATTCAATTGTACTTGTTTAATTTCTCAGTGAAATTGTTACTGACTTACTAACGTGGGTGTTTTTACGTAGTTAAAATATTCAGTCAGAGTTTCCCCTTTATTTGCATAGATTGATGAAGACCCTAGCCTCATTCCTGAAGCAACGCAAGGAGGAACTTACAGCTTCGACCCAACAGCCAACCTTCAAACAAAAGAATTTAATTTCTAAGGTCAATTAAGCGCAGCATCTTTCATTCAATATGAAACACCACCAGATGGCCACCCAGCGATAAGACAGCGAGCAACAGAAGGCTCCCGGCACTCCCGCTCTTCATTTTGATGCTTCAAAAGCAAGCCATGTCTCAGTCACTTTGCAGTTGCCAAAAGTCACTCTCACATGGACTGTAAATGCATATGCATGATTTCCTAAACTGTTTTAGAATTCTCCTTAACAATCTCAACTACCCTATTTTTTTCATGTCCCTGGTGCCACATGCTGGCAACTGCAGTCTCCAGTTAGAATATTCCATAGTGGTGGTGTACCAGCTGATACTCCTTTGGGAAAAGATGCGCTGTGGATCAAGACACTTCGGCATGATGCATATTCGTGTTGGAGACTACAGAGGTGCAGTGTGATCTGAGCCTCCGTCGTTGTCCTCCACAAACATATTTTCATATTCTTATGTGGAAGAATTAAAGTTGAAGCCAAATGATTTTCATTGGTGAAACTGACACGAAAAAAAGTAACTTAAAAACCAGAAACTTGGTTGTTGATTAAAAAGATAAGTTTTTTAAAACTGTACTACACCTACCATTAATTGATGTGTTTATTATCTGCCTCAGAAGCCAGGGTTGGAGGAAGAGCTTTAGATATCAGTGGTAATGCTTTCGCCATTAGACTTAATTTTTTGAGAACAGCAAATCCTATTTGACCACTCACTTCAGCCTGTGTGTTCCTGCTGTTTTGAATAATCAAATGCTGTGCATGGTCTCTACCTGAGCTGCAACCTGTTACAGACTTGAACTTCTGTTAAGTTGAAAGCAAGAGTCCCTGACTACAAAAAAATACATAAATAAATAAATACGTCAAAACAAGAATTGAAAAGGTCTAAAATACTCATTGGTGATGTTTTAAGACAAAGTCTTGCTTTCAGCTTCCAGGGGTTAATTTTATTTTTTGTTCAATTTGATAATTGGATATGGTTGATTTATATTGGGTTTAAACTGTGGAGCTTTCATGTTTACTGTAATTTAGTCTTAAAACATTTTTTACTTAGAAACCAGTACTTTTGATAATGTGGTGGCAACAAACCAGCAACTATTTAGAAATGTTGCTTCATTCTTGAGTATTGGGGAGCTCATTCAGCTCCCACTCAAAGCATCCGCACATATTAAAGGTAAACCAAGGATCTGTGTAGAGGAATGATCTGCAGTTACTTAACTCAGCCTGATTTGCAGTGATCTTTAGCTCTGCAAAAGCTGGTATTACTAGGTAAAGTCATTGCTCTTGGCAAATTGTCTGGCCCAGTTATTAATGAATCAATATGGATTTGAGATTTTAAACTAAGTAATTTGTGCTGTCACAGAAATGGTTTTGTTGCTCTTGTTCACTGGGTGTAATTTCCCAGTGCATTGATGTGAAGGGATAGAAATCTAAGCTAGTTTCAGATGGGGGGTGTATTTCCTGTGATGGAGAGGAGACAGATGCCATCAGAGCTTTGTGAATCAGCTGGGGTGTTTTCACTGATGAACAGCACGTAGCGGTGTGCGTCATTACAGTATGTGTATCCGCCAAGGAGGAGCCACTTTAAAGAGTGAGTGTTGTCTTGTATCTACAATGGATACAAGCGTATGTTTAAACTGCAAGATTTTTACTTGCTAGAGAATCTGTTTTAATATAGTGGTTTGGCCTCTGATTATTTATAGGTTTTATAAATTTTAGAATCAATTTCTCTTTAAGGTGGCTCAGATTTTTCAACTCTTGTGCACATAAAATTGAGTTGAAGTTCATTGTGCCTTTTTTCTTTACCCAAATTTTGAGTTAAAGCTTCATATGGTAACTGCATCCTGTTCAAACACTTGTCTAAATTTTGAACTGTGTAGTGTTCACTAAAAGTAGGAATGACGAAGTCAGAATGAATTACGGTCACAAACTTTGGCGAAACCCTTCAAGTGCAAATCTTCCTGATAGTGTGAATTGTCCCCCTTCCGGGTTAATTTCTTCTCCATTCTCCCTGCATAACTGACAGTTACCTTTTAAATTTTGCACACACTGAGATTAAAATTGGGCCTCTACTGTGATGATTCCTATTTCCTCTCGCGTCTTAAGTGCAAACTAACCTTTACGTAACATTAGCATCAAGTAGTGCAGACTCACGCGCATCTGCTTGATTCAATTTGCTGTGACCTTACCAGTTTTGAATTGGAATCACACCATTTCGTAGATAAAGGAAACTGAGTGTATTGCTGCACTTTTAAGTTTTCAAAACAGTGTTTTAAAATTGCATTGTTTTTATTTTTATTTTTTAAAGAAAACTCAGTTTAAAAAATGACTAAAATGTTCTTTCAAAAGAGGCATCTAAACGTGTTCCTAATTTTGTATATGGGCTTAGGTTTTGTAACCAATAAAAAAAAGCTGCTATCAAATATGATAAAACATTGAAAGACTTATTTCTGGAAATAATTGCTTAGGATTGTTTTCTGTGTGGTTAAATTTAAGTTTGGAATTATCTTCAAATAGCAGCCACAGCAGTAGAAAAGCGTGAGTTACTGTCACCATATTTTGATGTTTCCTTTCTTCTATAACAAAGAATGACCATCCTGTAACTACTGTAGAGAGTATTGTGTGACAGATAAGTACCAACATATGTATAATTTCCTAAGCTGTCAGAACCCGTGAACTAGAGGCCTCAAACCACAGGAAGTGTGGCACAGTTCTGCCAGTGAGAAGTCGGGTCGAGGTGCTGGCTGCTCCGGGCTCGCTTCCTCTCTCAGCCTGGAAAGGATTCCTTCCTGGCTTCTGGTGATGACTGGCAAGCCTCAGCTCATAGGTTTGTCACTCCATTCTCTGTCAGTCTTTGTGTACTGAACACTGTTGCTTGGAAAGACATGTGATTATATTTTGATGGAATGAACCGACCATTCAGATTTAAGGGCTGCCTCATCTTTGAAATCACGGAATTGTGACAAAAGGTAGCAATTGAAGTAAACCTGAAAGCCTCGGCTTTCAATGTAGAAGTGTAGCTCTGCATGAAACCTTGGATTAATTAGAAGACCGGAGGAACAGCCAGACTTTTGATTGTAGAAATACTCTTACTTCTGTATATTGCCATTTCACGTTACTTTTAAAAGAAGTCAGTGTAGCCGGTTTTGGTGATCTCAGCCGTCAGGAGGCAGAGGCAGCGATCTCTTAGTTTGAGGTCAGCCTGGTCTACAAAGCAAGTTTTAGGACAACCAGGGTGGTTATACAGAGAAACCCTGTCTTACAAAGTCAAAAACATGAAGAAGGAGAAGGAAGGGGCAGGAAGATAAGGAGGAAGAAGTAGTCCTCATCATCGTCAGGGTAGGGTAGCCAGGTGGTGTGGCCTGTGCCTTTAATTTATTCAGCACTTGAGAGGCAGAGGCAGGCAAATTTCTGAGTTCAGGGCCAGCCTGGCCTGCATATGAGAAACTGTTTCAAACAAACATACAAAGTCAGCCTTTAAGCCAGTCACTGCGGTTATACAATCTTGCTGTCCTTTCCTTCAGGTGAGTATCTTCAGGGCGCTCCTCACTGCAAGTAAGCCAGGAGCATCCGGAACTCAACGGCATTGCTCTGTCCATGATACTTGTTTTTTTTAACAGTTTCTGACCTATGATTATGTTTTTAACCTTCTGGAAAACGTTTAACTTTTATGTGGGGATAATATAATTTTCTATTTGTTGAGCTGATTGTTAAGTTAGCTGAGGCAGACAGTGCTCATGGCCCTACCTTGAAGCTTAAAAAGGTGGTTTCCTGTGTACTCGTCTTTGAGTTAGCCTCATCTGTGAGTTCTGCTCTTTGTCCTCTTCCAGTCCAGACTGCTTAACACACCTGTAGGCTAAATGTCTCCTGGAGGCCCAAACTTCCATCCTTGTGCACTGTTAGCCTAAGTCCACTCCCATAGAAAACGCCACACTGAGGCACCGCACAACTGCTGGGTGAACAGTAGGCTCTTCTCGGTGCTGTTCAGCCATTTTAGCTGAGTTGTGTTGGCTCCAAAAGTCGTAGTTTGAAAGGGTTTTCATGTTCACTTCCTAAGGCACACGAGAAATTGTTCCCCTCAGAAAGCTCCAGGGGAGAAGTAGAGTGCTTGAGTAACAGGCTTCTTCAAATCCCAAAACCGTTAAATAAATAAAACTACCATTACTAAGAACTAGTATCAAGAAGTCCTTGCAGGGACTGCAGTGCCTTACCATAAGAGTTACCATCTACTCCTTTCCAATGGTGATGTCAAAGGCATGAGAGCTTGTGTGTAAAGTCTTCATGGGATAACAGTCTTGCCAGTTTTCTGTAACTGTAAACGCAGGCGTGTTACATAGCATGCGTTTACATTTATGTGGTAGTTTAAAACTAAAATCAGATCTTTGAAGCAGCCATTTTAAGGGGTAAGACTGAGATGTGATGAACCCTCCAAGAGAGCTTCGTCTGCTTTGTTGGCTGCTGTTGCTACAGTTTCCTCCTATCCCTGAACAAAACTCACTTCTCCCAAATGTCCATCCTTACAAGTTTTGTGACTGGGATTAGTTCTTTAATTTTTCCAGAGAGCAGAAGAGAATGTACTGTTCTTAAAAGACCCCCCTCCCCCTCCAGCCAGAACACTCATGCTGTGGCCCCTTCCTGCTTGCAGAGGCCTTGCTGAACCTGGTTCCTGTCAACTTGAACAGGCCGTGGACCCCAACAATGAGTAGTGTGACTAGTATGGGAAGAGTTTCAGTTATTTTCTAAACATTTTAAGTGTTCTTTGACCTACCATAGAGGCATCCGCCTACCTGAAATTTAAATTTCATATTATGTAAGTGCAGTTTTCCTCAGAATATTCTTTTAACTCTCTGTGCCTGTGGGTTTTTTTATTAATAGTTTTGACTAAGCCTTTAGAAACATTAAAATATTTATTGAGCATCCTATCCTGTGCCAGATACTATAGTAGGACGTAGGATAAACAAACTTCAGGAATGGGCTTGCTTAGAAAGCTGATGCTGCTAGCGAGCGTTTCCTAAGGGTCAGTTGTGCTTTAGATAACAGTGCAGTCTTCTTGACCTGGGGAAGAGGCTAATGCTATATTATATTTTTTCTACGCCATGAAGCTGATTGTGCTGCAAAAGCAGGCATGGGTAGGGTAGGGTGACTGAAAAACCTGGAGCTGGGAAAAGTACGGATACAGGGGAGTGAAAGGCTACTGTCAGAGACCAAAGAAGAGGGTAAATAGTGCCTGGGAGAGGCTGAAAACTAGGGGTGGATAGGATACCACAGCCTGGTAGTCATTCATATAATTTGGGCATTCTCTGAGCAATAGGGAATTCGTCCACAAGAGGGATAATAGAAGATAGCTGTTTAGGACTGAAACGATGGCTTAACAATTAAGAGCACTTGGTCTTGCGGGAGCCCCCCCCCCCCCCCGTTTGCTTGCCAGTGCTCCAATGGCAGTTTACAGCTGTCTGTAACTCCATGTCCAGTGGATCCAGTGCCCTCTTCTGGATACCTAACCCTAACCCACTTACATACACGCATGCAAGACGTCTGTATGCAAAGAGGCTAATGTGTAAAAAGGACAGCTTAGCTAGCTGGTAAGGGGACGGAGTCCTTTGGGGTTAGTGATTTTGAGATTATTGGTCGTGTTAGGGTGAAACACGCAAGTAAAAGATGAAGTGCATGGCAGCTAGGCACACAGGTTTGGTGATGTCAGCGATGTAGAGGCTGGGGAGAGGGAAATACTGAGGCTGACTCTAGGTTTCTGGATGATTCTGGATCTGAGGGAATGGAATTAACATGAGATAACAGAGAAGAGTGGGGCCTACATATGCAGAGTGAACTAAACTGATTTGAAACCTCAGAAGAACTGGAAGCAAGCAGTCAGGGAGAGCTGTTGGAGTGTGGTGGTGAAGGCAGGGCCAGCAGACTTTGAGCTTATTGTTTGAAAGGTGTGTGTGCGCGCACGCGTCCATGCTGTTGGGTCACTTGGAGCAGGAGCTGTGTGTGGTTGAAGTGGGAACTGAGCTCAGACCCTCTGAAAGGGCAGGGGCCATCTCTTCAGCCCCATAATCTAAGCCTTTTCATCTAGTGGAGGACAGGGCTGGTTCCCAGTTACCAAGGGTGTATTGCTTGTCTTGCCACTGTGGTAAAAATACACAGCAGTCTAAGAAGGGGTTTGCTTTGGCTCCTAGTTCGTGAGTACAAAACATGATGGCAGGGGAGGCGTGGCAGGAGCTGGTGGACAAGGCAGCCACTGTTGGGAAGCAGAGTAAGGCCTGCTGCTGCTTACCTTCTCTGGACCAGCCCACGACACACCCTATGGGATAGGTCCCATCTTAGCTAACCTAATCTAGAGAACGGCTTCCTTGGCATGCTGGGAGATGCTGCCAGATTGACAGCTAACCATCACAAAAAGAATTGTGAGAAAGTTGATGGGGAACATGTGGTGGAGAAATAAACTGACCCTATCAAAGGATAATTAGGTTTCTGTCCCTGGACTGGCAGTTCTTGGATAGGGTGGATAGTTCTTGCATAGGATGGATGGTATATGCCAAGGATCCCACACAAGACAAGCCAATCACGGCAAGGGAATAGTGATGTGGAGCAAAGAGATAATTTCTGCAGATGTTACCTGCCAGAAATAAAATAGTGTGGGAAGTGACGGTGTGTGTGTGTATGTATGTATGTATTTTTCAGTTTTAATAAGGTGCACATAACAAAATTCATCACCATAGCCAACCATTTTTAAAGCCCATAGCTCAGCAGTGCTCAGTTTGCTCACACTGTTGTGAGGCCAACCTGCAGAAATGTCTTCTGTTGCAGAGTTGGAATTGATTCCATTAAACAACTGCTTCCCCCTTTCCCGGAACCTACCCCCACCCCGAAACCTAGGGATCTAGTGGTTGCTAGGCAAGTGCTGTGCTCCAGAGGCACGTGCCCAGAGGAGGCATACAGCATTTGGCTTTTGAAGACTAAGTACTAGAAATAAGGTCAGTCAGCTGCGTGGGATTTAAAAGCCCCGAGGACTGGGGGCATTAGAATGCCTGCCTGTGGTTGCTGCCCTCAGGAGGCCAAGGCAAGAATTCAACCAGCCTGGCCTGCATACTGATTTCCATTTTAGCCTGAGCTACATAGCCAGACTGTCTCAAACGGGAGATTGAAAGATCAGTAATGACCGTAAAGATCTTTGCTTGGGCCTCCTTGGCAAGACTTGCGAACCTTTGTCTCAAGATTTACCATCTCTGGACAAAATTCTTCCCATCTGGACTTAACTTTGTGGCGCAACCTTTTGAACCTTGTTAGACTTTTTGGAGGCAGCTAAACATGTAAAGCATGAGCCGGGACCTATCAAGACAGAAACAGGAGCCACAGGTTGGCAGTCGGCCTTTGCCCGCCACGCCCCTCGGAGGCCCGCCCACAGGAAGCCCCGCCCACGAAAGCCCCTCCTACAAGAGGGCTAGCTTGGCCGCTCCCGGCGCGCCAGGGTGTGCTACGGAACCATGGGCGAACAGTGGGTGCTGGGTCCGGCGGTAGGCTCCTCGCTGCTCCTGTGCTCGGCGTTGCTGGCGGTGGGAAGCGCGCTGGGTCTGCGCCTGGGCCGTGGGCGGAGCGCGGTAGAGCGTGCGGTGCTCGCCTGGCTCTGCTATGACGCACTGGTGCACTTCGTGCTGGTAAGTATCGCCGCCAACCTCAGGATCCGCCCCGAGAGGACTGATGGCTGCCGGCCTTGGCCCATTAACCAATGCTTTCTAGGTGCTGCCTCGTCTTTTATCAAACATATCCACCTGAGATTCGCTAGAGGAATTCCTCCTCCCTCCCCCTCGCCGCCCTCCCTCCTCATCTTGGTTTAACTTTTGTGGGTCAGACATTCCTAGAAATCCATTTCTTGTAGGTTTCCTAATTTTGTCGAATATGTTTTTTTAAAGTATGTCCATACAGTATTCTGAATTTCCTTGATGTCTGTTATCTTCTTTTTCATCTCTGATTTTTATTACTTTAGGCCTTCTGTCTTTTGGTTAGTTTGGCAAAGGGTTTGTCAATCTTGTTAATCTTTTCTAAGAATCAGCTTTGTGTTTTATTGTTTCTGGTTTTGATATTGTTCTTTTCATTTTATTAATTTCTGCCCTGGTTTTAATTGTGTCTCCCAATGTACTGTTTCGGATCTTGGTTTATTCCTTTTTCCCCCATACCCTTGCGGTGCGTCATTAAGTTATTTATTCAAAGTCTTTCTGACTTTTTTTTTTTGTTAAGCATAGGCACAGCTCCCTCTTAGGACTCTTGGTTTCATCCCACAGGCTTTGCTGTGATGTGTCCCCACTCTCGTTTAATTCTGAGAGCTTTCTTTAAAATTTTTTCCTTGATTTAGCCAACTGCCTACTTATTATTCAGTAACCTGTTGTTTACTCATCTCTAGTGTATGCATTTCTGCTCTAAAGCACTCAAGATACAGACAGACTGCAACCAGATTCTGTGCCAGGCTATTGGGGCCTCCAGTTCTCAGTAGAGGCGGTGTTCCTCTCTGGAATCTCCTGAGCCAGCTTTCCACTGTCTTCATTTCTCTCAGCATCCTTATCTCCCAAACTTTTACCAGAATGTCCTGTTAAACTTTTGTTGTTGTTGTCGTCTGTTTGTTTGTTTGTTTGTTTTTAAAGAACAGTCTAGGGCTTTTCTAACCCAAAGTTTCAAGCTGTTCATTCACATTCTTACAATTCAGTTCCAAAGACCCAAGAACCTCATGGTCAGGGTTACCAAGGTTCTGTTTAGTTATTTGTGTTATTGCTGCAAACAAATCCTGACCAGAGAGTTTCTTGTGGCTCACAGTTAAGGGTCAGGGAAGGCGTGGCAAGCGTGGGAGGCAGCTGCACACACAGGGTCCACAGTCAGGAAGGAGAAAGCAAAAGATACTTTCTCTTTCAGTCCCCGGCCCCAGCTGATGGAAAGGTACCGACACAGCTGGAGGGAATCTTTACACCTCAGTTAACCCAGTATAGATAATCCCTGACAGCGGATTGTTTCCATGGCGACTCTCAGTCTCATCAAATTGACAGTTGACCGGCAAGATTAACCATAGTGTGGCCTTTAAATTCACCTAAAATACAGTGAGTGATTTTATTTTCTTATTTACTTGGCAGAGGGGTTGGGTGGGCATGCTTCTGCCATAGCATTGCAGATGGACAGCAGTGGACAACTTGCAGAATCAGTTCTGTCCTTCCCACTCTTGGGTTTTGGGGATCATCCTCAGGCCTTGGCAGAAGGGCCATCTTGCTGGTCCCTCACCCTGCTTTAGAAATAGCCAGTACAACTACACACAGGTAGTTCTGATGTCTACTCTGTCACCCGGTTCTTAAAATTATGATCTTAAATGCCTTTTTTTTTTTTTTGATAAAACCTGACCTACTCTACATCTGGACAGACCTTGGACTAACGTCCCTTATCCTGAAATAAAGAGAGAACATGGTGTCTGTCCATCGTTTAGGTCTGTGAGTATTGCCAGTCCATTGAGGGCCTGCACAAAGATGAGCCTCCTTACTTCCTAATAGTTAACGTGTGGAGGCAGGAGAGCAGTGTTGTTTCCCCGAAAGCCTGTTTAAAGAATTGGTTTTTAAACTACCACTTAAGTACATAATCCCCCAACGAACAAGGGCAGCGAAACAGGTGCAGTGCGCGGATCTGTCACCCCAGCACTTGGGAGGCAGGGGCAGACAGAGGAGAAAAATCAAAGCTCTCTTTGGTTCCATAGTAAGTTTAAGGCAAACCTGGGCTATCTGAGACGCTGTCTCAAAACAAAACAAACAAAAAACAAAGACGCTCAGGTCCCACTTAATGGGAAACATATAGCTATAATATGCCAGAAATGTAAAAGGTGTAAAGAGTCTCAGGAAATGTATTTGTATGTCCGTCACCCAAGTTTAGGTGGACTTTCCAAGCCCAGATACAGATAACATGACACATGCCTCTGTATTCATGGTGCCTTGAGACATAGTCTCATGTGTGGGACTGACCTGTTCACCCTACTTCAGACCTGAAGGCCCCTTGTAGAGCCTCTGCTTGCCTGCTGTGAAGGCCTCCTTTGCGATCACCCTGCCTTAGTCTCTCCCACCTGAGATGTACCTTTCTCCATAAATGGAAGTGACCACTGCCAAGCACCACAAGCCCCTGGGTTGATACTTTACTCTCTCAGAAATTGAGGCATGTCTTACAAACTCTAAGAAGCCCACAGCAATGGCCACCTTTGCCCTTCCTAACAATTTCACCGGTGTCTTTGCATAGCAACCTCTGAGGGTCGGAGGGGAGGACACTTAAATTAGCTTAGTGAGGCGCCTGCTTGCTTTGGTTGGCGGTTTGCTGCGAGGGTGTCCAACTCACTCTTGAGTTGACACTTTAGAATAGAGCCTTGAGGAGAACTGAAGGCCCCACACTCTGGCCACTCGAGCTGCCTTCATTACCTCTCTGAACCTCCCAAGTTTGCTCTCTGCTACCAAACTCAGAGCTTGTCTCTGGGACAGAGATTCAAGCCATTGCGTCCCCACGGGCCGTTCACCTCAAGTGCCCCAATCTGAGCATGCTGAGCAGTCTTGATCATCAGCCTCACTGGATCCAGCAGGCTCACCGCTGTGAGTGTCTGTGATGGCATCTCCAGAGGGGTCAACTGGGAAACCCTGAGTAAGGTGGGGACTGGAATCAAGGGGACACAGGCTGGGGACTGGAATCAAGGGGACACACACACAGGAAGAAGCTGGAGAGCAGGCATTCCCAGTCATGTTCTCTGCTTCTCAGCCACACGCTCCCCAACATTGGAAACTAAAAAGAAACTCTCCTTAAGTTACCTAAGATTCGTGTCACAGCCGTAAAGAGTGTAATAGAAGTTGGTCACCTTGGGCTCTAGCACTGAGTTGTCCCAAGGTGGCCAGAATGGAGGGCAGTACCCAGCTGCCTACATGACTGCGTGCCTTGGTCCTGTCACTGCGGACAAGGCGGGTGCAGGGTTGCCTGTAGCCCAAGCGCAGCCTTCTAGATATGGCCAGAAGCCCAGGCAGAAAGTGCATGCCTATGTGTGGGGAAAGTCTGACAGAGGTCAGGCGAGGAATCTGGGTGGTCTGACTGAGAAGGGAGCTGGGGTGACATGTTGTCACAGAGTGGGAAGGATATGAAGGAATATGGCTGATATTAGGACATGCCATGTTTTGAGTTTTGGCCGTTCCTTCAGCCTTGTAACTCCCATAGCTCTGTTTCCTAACGACGGGAGCAATCAGGTTAAAGCATTTAGGCGGTTGCCTTGTTCCCAGAGCAGCTTGGGACCAGCTTCAGAGAAATAGAGGTGAACATGAGTGGCCAGGCGTGGTGGCGCACACCTTTAATCCCAGCATTCGGGAGGCAGAGGCAGGCCGATCGCTCTGAGTTCGAGGCCAGCCTGGTCTACAAAGTGAGTCCAAGACAGCCAAGGATACACAGAGAAAGCCTGCCTCCAAAACCAAAACCAAACAAACATGAGAAAGAAGAGGAATTATAACAGTGGGGCCCTGAGGCTCCAGAAGTAAAGTCTGTCTCTGACCTTCTGCCCTCCTTCCACAGGCTTCCTTTTCTCTCCAAGGCAGGCTTTAGGAACTAGAAATTCTCTTTTGCAAGATGGGTCCTAGAAGTGGAGCGAATACACACCCTAGGCCTGCCTCGGTCTTGGAGCTGACCATAACGTGTCCATCTGGCCTCCATCTCTCGTCACAGATGAGGGTTCTGGTTCAGAAAGGAGGTGGGAAGAGAAGTCAGGAAGAATCTGCTGCAGACAGGCCTTGCTGGGTGTCACCCACTGCGACATTGGTTTCCTGTGCTTCACTTGCACCTGGGCCATGAATTCCCTGTGAATTAAAGACTCGGTGGAGTGCTCACCTACCAGGCCCGAAGTCCTGAGTTTATCCCCGAACCACATAAAAATCAGACACGGAGCCCAGTGTGGTGGCGCACGCCTTTAATCCCAGCACTCGGGAGCCAGAGGCAGGTGAATCTCTGTGAGTTCGAGGCCAGCCTGGTCTACAAAGCGAGTCCAAGACAGCCAGGGCTACACAGAGAAACCCTGTCTCGGAATCCCAGCACTGGGCAGCCGGATGCAGGATGATTGCCACTAGTTCAAGGCCAGCCTTGATCAGCCCCTGTGGGTTTTGTCACTAGTGTACATATTCCCACAGCACTCTGTTTAGACTCGTTCTTCAGGATAAAGGACACTTGTCGCTGGGAGCCTGGGTTTCATTTGCAGTGTGCATGCTCCTTAAAGTCTGTCTGTGTATTTAAACGTTACATTTTTCCAGTTACCACCACCCGCTCTCACCTTCTGCTGCTGGAATGTTCGTCTCTGACTCTTGGGACGTAAATTTGTTCCTCTTCCCGTTAATAAATGATTGGCTTCCCTAAGATGCCTTCCTACTCAGGCTGTCACTGGCCTCTGTCTTTCCTGTAATTTTTTTTATTTTTTTATTTTTTATTTTTATTTTTTTTGCCACTACCACCTCTGTCACATTTAGATAGCAAGGTCTAGGTAATGACTCTGCTTGCCTCATGGTGTTGGACAAGGCTTTGGCTGTAAAGCCCAGCTACTAAGTTGCCAGCCCCAAGGAGAGCGCTCACGGTTTGGTCTGTTTTTTTTTTTTTTTTGTCTACATTGGCAGCCTTTTGACCAACTAGAATCCAGTTGTCTCTAACATTATGAATAAGACCATGTTACCCAGTGAGAGAGCAGTGGCTGTCTGCAGCTGTGTGTCAGCATGCTGTTCTTTTACCTGCACAAATACCTGAAAGGCTCTTTGGATGCCCTGTGCTGTCCTAGACAGACACAGTGCATGGCGCATGGCCTCTTAGAGTTTTATTGAGTAGCAATGCCGCTCCCTGGTGACACTCTAATAAATCTCTTGCAGATGTTAAGAGAATCTTAGTTTCTCCCTCCAAAATAGCTCACATTTTCCTCTGGTAGGAAAAAGAAAACAAACAAACAACAACAATAACAATGGGAATGTTTCTGTTTTCACCCTGGCCCTGGGAAGCTTACACCCACACTGAAGCTCCCAACAGAAGGTGTCTGCATAGATGGTTCTCTAGGACCTCTGGGCTGGATTTCCCCCCATAACTAACATTTTAAAAATTCATTTAAATGTTTTTGCTGTCATTAACCTAAAATCTTTTATGTATGTATGTATATATGTGTGTGTGTGTGTGTGTGTGTGTGTGTGTGTGTATGTATGTGTGTGAGTGTATGTATGTATGTATTTTAAATTTGAGACAAGGTCTCACTATGTAGTCCTGGGTGACTTAAAACTTGCTATGTAGAGCAGCCTGGCCTTGAACTCACAGAGCTCTGCCTGTCTCTGCCTCCTGAGTGCTGGGACCAAATGCATACACCTCATATACATATATATAAATGAGTTCTTCAGAAATGCTGCTCGTTCTTCTGGGCATGGTGACACCTGTAGTCCACACGTGGGAAGCTGAAGTAGGAGGTTCAAGGCCATCCTTAGCTATGTAGCAAGTTTGAGGCCACTCTAGGCTACATGGAACCCTGCCTCTGCAAAAACAAAAGGGCTAGAGAGATGGCTCAGCAGTTAAGAGCACTTGTTGCTCTTACAACAGAGGCTTAATTCCCAGTAGCCGCATGGCAGCTCACAAGCATTTTTAACTTGCGTTTCAAAGGATTTGATGACCTCTTTTGGCCTGTCTGTGAACCAGACATATGGTATACACATAGACATGCAGGCAAAACACCATAGACATAGAAGAACAAATAACAGTAACAATTTTTTTTATCATTTCTTTTGTTTTTGTGATTATAATTACATTATTTCCACCTTCCCTTTCCTGCCCTCAAACCATCCCATACAACCCTTCTTCCATACAACCCTTCTTACTCTTTTAAATTCACGACTTTTTTTTTTTTTGGTTTTTCGAGACAGGGTTTCTCTGTGTAGCCTTGGCTCTCCTGGACTAACTTTGTAGGCCAGGCTGGCCTTGAACTTACAGCGATCTGCCTGCCTCTGCCTCCCGAGTGCTGGGATTAAAGGTGTGAGCCACCATGCCCAGCTCCTCACGACCTCTTTTTTCATTAACTGCTATTACATGCATATCTTTTGCATATATACACATATATTACTAAATACATTTAGTTGTGGTTATGTTTTCAGGGCTGGCCATTTGGTGTTGGACAACCAGTTTGTGTGCCCTTTTCCAGGGAAGATGCTTTCTCACCCTCTTGGCGTTTCTTAGTTGCCTGCTTTTTGTGTAAGATTGAGGCCTTGTGGGTTTTCCTCGTCCACGTCAGCTTGTCCTTGTATTTAATCAGCTCATGTCTAGGCAGCCATGCTGGTGAGACTATCGGTGTAGCTTCTGACTTTCCTAGGAGACACACCCTCACAGGAAAAACCCCAAAAAGCTAAACAGGCAAACAACAAAAGCAAACAGAACCCCTGTTGTTTTGTCCTGAGACACGGGCCCTGCCTCTGTAGGCCAGCTGTCTAGCCCAGGGTGGTTTCAAACTCACATTGCTCCTGTCTCAGCCTGTGTGCTGAGATTATAGGCCATTCCACAGCATGCAGCTCCAAAAATGTTTAATTCCATAAAATGTTCTTCTTCTATCTTTTGTAATGGGGAAACTATGGGTGAAATATCTAAGTCCTTCTTTGATTCTTCGTAACACTAAATCAAATATATTTTATTCATTTTATTATTGGGGTGTGTGTGTGTATGTTGTGTATTTGGATCTTGGCCACCCATGACATCTTTTTTGTTGTTATCACATTTATCTATTTGTGAGGAGGGCTGTGTGCATGTCACAGTGCGCATGTGGAGGTCAGAGGACAGGTTGCAAAAGTTGGTCTTCTTCTCATACAGTGGGAATCAATACTCTGGTTTCTCTCCAGATCACATAAATCTTTTGCCTTTTACACTGGGAATCAAGGGAGCAAACTCTTCAGGCTTGGCGGCAAATGTCTTTACCCTCTGAGCCACCTCCCTGGATGCCCGTGACTTCTTCCCTGTGTTTTTCAGTCTCTATTGCAGAAGGCGAAAATGCCATTGGTCAGCTAATTCTTACAGGTGGCTCTTCCACCTGACAGCCATCTGGGATGTCCCTCCTCTAGAGTTGGTATGTTCCGGCCCTGTCTTTCATCCAGTCACCTGTAGCCAAAAGTGTGGCATCATACAGCTGTTGTGGCTGGTTGAATGAGATTGGCCCCCATAGGTGCACATATTTGAATGTTTGATCCACTGTTGGCAGAGCTGTTTAGGAAGGCTTAGGAGGTGTGGCCTTGTTGGAGGTCTGGCCTTGTTGGAGGTGTGTTACTGGAGGCTTTGAGGTTTCAAGAAACATCATTCCCAGTTAGCTCTCTGCCTTGTGATTATGGGTCCAGATGTAATCTCTCAGCCAATGTTCCAGTGCCATGCCTGTCTGCTGCCAGCTCCCCACCGTCTGACCCTCTGGCCCTCTGGAATCGTGAACCCCCAAATTCAATGCTTTCTTTTATGAATGGCCTTGGCCATGCTTTGTCATGGCAATAGAAAAGAAACTAAGAAAGCTGTCATACTGTAAGCTGGGTGAGCCCATTGCAGGCACAGCACACACACAGATGTGTCCCAGGGGCACCAGGTGCTGGACAGAAGGTGATAGCAGGGGCTGGTGAGATGGCTTAGCAGGTAAAGTCACTTGCTACCAAGCTTAAAGACCAAGTTTAATCCCCAGGACCCAGGTAGAAGAAAATCAACTTCCACAAATTGCCCTCAGACCTCCACATGTGTATTGTGGCACATGTACTGTAGGCTTTGACCTTTTTCTAACTTACTTTATTTGTGGTTCTTTAATTCTTCCACCTGCCTTCCAACCAACCCACCTACCCTGGATAGGAGAGAAAAGAGGTTAATGGGAACAGGAGAAGTAGACCTTTTGGACTCAGATCCTGGGAGCGATTCCTCTGGCATAGTTGACAGGATTTCAACAGACCAGCAATTCCACCAAAGTTGCTGCTGGAACCTGGAACAGCAGACGGAATCTGGAGGCGCTCTTTAGCATTCTCTGGAGCCATTCTCTCTAGGAGCGTCTTGAAGCGGAGTGATGAGCATCCAAACAATACCAAGACACAAAAAGCCCTGTCTCCTGTTTTGGGCGCGCGCGCGTGCGTGCGTGCATGCATGCATGAGTGCGTGCGCGTATAGATGTGTTTCAGCTGGCAAAAACCAAGCCCCCGCATGAGGTGGCTTGTCTTCTAGTGGATAAACATCACCTGTTCTCTCTCAAGTCTGTTCCTCATTCCACACTTGGGATCAAAACAAAAATGTGTGCATCCACTACATGTACACACAACAACTAAGTAAGCGTAATGAACAGAGAAAGTGCTAGCAGCTGGGTGTAGTCAAGTTCCTAGTGGTCTCACTGGCCCTGGGATCAGGAATCTTCCTGGCACCCCATACAGACACAGGGTCCCTTTTGGTCAGCACCACCTCCCCTGGCTGGAGCAGCCCTGTTTGCAGAAGTCTTTCTGCTGTGGAGTTGAAATTGGCCTCTGATGCTTTCTCATCACCAGGCCTATCCCAGGATGCAGGGTAGTGACGTCCTGTGCCAAAGGGTTGGCAGCTGTTACTCTTCTTGTCATCCTCCCCCTCCTCCTTGCTCTAGGTTCCTCTTTAAGCACAGAGTCAGCTGGGTGTAGTAGCATACACGTTTAGTCCCAGCGCTTGGGAGTTAGAGGCAGATGGATCTCTGTGAGTTTAAGGCCAGCCTGGTCTACATCGTAAGTTCCAGGACAGCCAGAGCTACAAAGTGAGACTCTGTCTTAAAAACAAAAACCCCGGGTCAGTTACTAACTATTCTTTCCCAGTTTGACCGGGCAGGCTCTGGGGGGAGGGGGGGGAGGGTAGAACACGAGGTGTGGTTTAACAAGGTACATGCACTTGAATCCTCAAAGCTGCCCTCTACCCACCCGGAAGCCACGGGCAGGACCCTCCCACAGTTAACCCTTCCTGTAGTGAGGAAGGGTGAAAAGTCCTCAGTCTCCTTATCCCTCGTCCTAGTTTGACTCTGTTGCTGTGATACTCTCCGACAGGAAGCAGAAGGCGAGGAAAGGGCTTATTGCACCTTCTACCTCCAGGCCACAGGCCATCACTGGGGGGAAGTCACAGGACAAAGTAAGAGCCATGGCGGAAGGCTGCTTTGCTACCTCACACACCTGCACACAGGTCATATGCCTCCCCCACCTGCCTGGCAGGATGGTGCCTCCTTGCAGTAGAAAGCTGGGCTTCCCCACGTCAGTCATCATCAGTTGCTAAGACAACCCCTTACAGGCGTGGCCACAGGCAAAACTGATGGGGCAGTTCCTTAGTTGAAACCCCATGACGGGCTTTGGCATGTAGACAGTGGGAGGGGGGGGCAGGGGGAGGGGGGGTCAAGCCGCACATGGAAATAACAGTTCTTGTCACAGGGTTGCCAGGAACCCAGGAGCGATGTGTCTGACTGCAACCGGAGGGGTCTGGGATGAAGGCTCAAGCCACAAACCGAAGCCCTGCTTTTAAACAACAGCAACACACTGCCATAAGGATTGCATACTGTTTGTGATCTCACACAGCGTTCCTCAAGCCTGACCATGCACACAAATCACCCTGGGCGCGGTTGAGATTCTGTCTGGTGGGCAAGCTCCCAGATCTGGGATTCTTGGACCAGGGCTGGCTTCAAAGACATAGGGTGCCTGGCACTTCCTTAACCTCAGAGATTGCAGTCCCCTCTACCTGTACCCCTCGACAGCTCCCCTCTGCCCTTTTCATTGTCCCTGCACTGCGCTAGACAGCCATAAGCTCCATGTCAAGTCACAGTGAGCCCCAAGCCCTCCCCCCCCCCACCCCCTAGTCCTTAACCTGAGAGCAGCTGTCTCAGCAGAAATGAGGATTTCCCTCAAGAGGACACATGATCTCAAAGTCCTAAATCCAATGCTAAGCTGAGTGTTGTGAGTGCATCAGAGCTAGTGTGACTCCACAGAGGCCGTCACTCTCCACTGGTAATGTCTGGTGATGGTGACATCAATCCATTGGGGCTGGGGAAGACTACATCAAAGACGAGTAGTCATGTCAGTAGAGGGTGGCAGCTGGCAGCGGGCATATCTAAAGTCAGCAAAGCCTGGGGGGAGGGGCTGCGCAGCTGGTCCTCCCATAAATAATGGTGCAGGCTGCAGGCTGTGGTCATCCCGGGGAAGAACCGAGCATGATTAGGTCAGATCAGAAAGTACTAACGCGTGTCAACAGAGCTCACGGGTGGGTCCACGCTCACCCCCGACTCATTCGCCACTCTTAGTACCCAGTGCTACATTGTTTTCTGAGTCGTTATTCCAATAATTTGAAAGTAAAAACTCCAAAATGCATTTACATCTGGATTAGCCTCTTTTTTTTTTTTTTTTAAATAATTTCTGTAAAGCCGTTTTCCCCCTGCTGATTGTCTCTGAGGACTGAAATAAGTACACACATCATTTCCTATAAAATCATTATTTAATCCTAGATCACAGTAGGTTGGCCGGGCAAACTTTTATAGAAATCTATAAAATATCTTGTTGAAACCCACAAGTCTGGAATACCCGAAGAGAAAAAGTCTGCCAGACACATGATCGTTTTAAAAGTGACTTTGCTAGCTGCTCAGTTAGATGGAGTTAGCTCACTCCTGTTTTAAACTTGCAATAGGAAATATGCCATTTCTCCGGCTAAATATCTTGATATCCAGAGCCTTATTTTATTTTTTAATAAGCAAATTTGGAATAAATGTCTTGGAAGCGTTCTAAAGACCTCACTAGACAGCAAGGAAAAATTGCCCAGCATGTGCCATTTAGAGCCAGAGATGGCAAGATGACCATTTCGATGCCTGGCCATTCACCATACGGGCATGTGTGGGGAGTGGAGGAAGCCCTGAGTGAACGTGTATTAGTGGCATGGCTGCGTCGAGGACTCCAATGCCTCAAACCCATGGAAATGGCGAAGCCCTCCCTGGGTCAGGCTCAAGGAATTGGCACAGCTCCCTGTGGTCCGTGTGTGAATGTTGACAGAGTGTACAGAAAGCATGGTACTCCCAGCTGTGTGTGTCTGTGTGTCTGTCGTTCCTTAATTCCCTCACTGCCCCAGTCAGGCGAATAGGACTAAGCTGTGGGTATTATGTTCTGTTTTGTTTTATATTTTCCCCCTTTGGGAATTTCATACACTATATTTTCATAATATTCTTTCCTGCCCCCCAACTCTTCCCATATCCTCCATCCCACTTCCCCACCCCCCGCCTACCCATCTGACCTAATGTTCTTTCTCCCTGCTTTCATGGATGGGTAAGCCTTCGGAGTGTGCATAGTGCCTTCTAGATCATGGACGTTAACTAGTGGGGTGAAGCTTACAGCTGAGCAGCAGCTAAATTTCTTCATGTTCTATGCTGCAGGGATGTGGCATCTCCTGCCAAAAGGCCTTACGGTAAGGTTGCCGATGGTAACCAACAGCGCTGGCATCAGCCTGCTGAGATTGGAGGGTCTATGGGTCCCTTTTGGCCAGTGACTCAAAAAGATGCTCTTGCTATTACTGAGGGTTGTTTCTTGGTAGCATATGGTGTCTAGTTGGGGTGTTGTCTTCCCGTCTTAGTCGATTCCACTTAAATTCCTTTTATAAGACTGGGCGGTGGTGGTGCACGCCTTTAATCCCAGCACTCGGAGGCAGCGGCAGGCGGATTGCTGTGAGTTCGAGGCCAGCCTGGTCTACAAAGCAAGCCCAGGACAGAGAGACCCTGTCTCAAAAAACAAAAACAAAACCCAAACAAATAAACAACAAAAAAAATTCCTTTTATATATCTCTATGTTTTAGGAAGCTTCCAGAGCAGTAGGTTTTTGTTTGGGTTTTTCATTATTATTACTGTTTTTTGTATCTGCGTGAGTATGTACCATGGTGCTTGTGTGGAATTCTGAGGACTAACTTTGTGGGCCTGGTTCTCTTTCTATCTCTATGTGGGTTTGGGGGCATAAAACAAGTTACCCGACTTGTTCAAGAAATGCCTTGACCTGGTAAGTCATTTTGCCAGCCTGATTTCTGAGATAGGGTCTCATTATGTAGCTCAGGCTAGCTTGGTATTGGAGATCCTCCTGCCTCAGCCTCCCAGGTTCTGAGGTTAAATGTGTATGTGCCACCACCACACCCAGCTATGGTTTTTTTTTTGTTTTTTTTTTTTAATATTTTATATATGGGTGCCTTTTCTGCATGTACTCCTGCATACCAGAAGAGAGTCTCACATCCCAGTATAGATGGTTGCGAACCAACATGTGCTTATAGGGGATTGAACTCAGGACCTCTGGGAGAGTAGCCAATGCTCTTAACAGCTGACCATCTCTCCAGCCCCTATTTTTAGTCTTCTAGTTATCCCTACTGATGTAATATAGGATCTCAACATAGTTTGGATCTGCTTATCCCCGATGGCTAAAGGTGCTGAAGATCTCCTCACATGGCCCCCTGTGCTTTCTGTGGGAAATGTTCGCTTCATTTGTGCACTTGCTGATTGAATCATTGACGTGTGTGTGTGTGTGTGTTAAAATTGTGGCTAATCTTGTGGTGATTTTTAAGTTCTTCATATACTCTGGGTATTAATCTGGAAGGGTGGATATGGACCGCGTGTGATGATGAAAGACAAGACCAGAAGCTATGGCTTTCTGCTTTGGTTATGAGAAAGTCTATGCACACTTCATGCTTCCGGGCCTAAAGTAGCTTAAAGGGACAAGAAAAATGAACTTTACAGTTCACTAACACATAGTAGATTCAGGCCAGGAACCCTCCAGGTTCCCTCCGACAGACAATGGAGGTCCCTGGGAGATAACACTAGATGGTTTCTGTTGTAGTTCCTGTGTAGTCAGAGCAGACTTGGCTCAGGATCCCCCTCAGGAGTCTTTAGAACCAGGGCTGCTGGTCTCATTCTCTGACCAGATTGTGCCTCCTGCGTCTTGCTGAGTTGGTCGTTGGGGACAGTATGCGAACAGGTGTATAATAGGCCAGGCTCAAGTCACAGAACCTCCCAGAGATACCACGTGGAAGAGGGAACATCTAATGGGAGGCTTTTGGGTCACTGGCTGTGGTAGCCCTCAGGGGGGACCCCCTTGACAGCTCACACGAGAGGATTCTATAAAAGGACCAGGCCTGCTTTGATGGGATGCTTCCTGCACACACGCCTCACCATTCTCCTCCCACCGGAGGCCAAGCCATCTGAAATGGTGAGCTGAACAACTCTCTTCTCAGATGTGCTGCTGTGGTGACGAAAAACTGGCTGAGGAGGGGTAAGGGGGTCAGGTGAGTGGTTGCAGGGAAGGGCTGCCAGCCCGTAGAGTTGCTTTGAGGTAAGGGGGGGGGCGCTTACGGCCCTGGCTGTTGGTCTGAGGGAAGGATCACACAGCTGCTGACAGTGCAGTGCTGTGTGAAGAGAAAAGTCAGATGTCTACATCGGCTCTTTGCCTCTTTCAGGCCAAATGCAAAGACTCAGGCTGCTTCATCCTGATTGTCAGTTTGACTAGGTTGACAAGGGCTAGGGATGAGCAGACCAGGCCTCTGGGTGAGGGGTTAACAGACCGACTAGAGGGTGAAGGACCCACTCTGCAGGTAGTAAGTAGCTTCATCTGTAGGTGGAGCCCGGATGAATAAAAAGGGGGCGGAACAAAGGAGGAGAGCTCAGGTACTTTCTTCTGGAACTTCTGGACACCTTTATGTGAACTGTTTTGTCCCACCACACTTTCCTTCCTTCCTTCCTTCCTTCCTTTGTTCCTTCCTTCCTTCCTTCGTTCCTTCCTTCCTTGCCAGGGTGAACCGGTAACTCAGGAGCCACAAACCCAAGTCAATCCTTCACGCTAATGTCTGGTATTTTGTCATGGTAGTGAAAAGTTAGCACAGTCCCGTGTCCCTGTGAAGACCCATCTCACCGCCAGGAGAGCAGGAGATGCTCTTTAGACAGTGGCACTCCACAGGGGTCCCTCTGACCTCCCCCATGTCCACACAAGCGGAGTCTCCATTTAGCCAGTGGTCAGCCCCTGCTGTACCTCCGAAGCCATTCCAAGTCAGCTGTGGAGAAACAACAGCCCCAGCCAAACAGAGATAAAGGAGGTCAGCCTGCGGTTGTCAGTGTGTGTGTATTGGGTACGGCGTACAACACGCGTGCATCTGCCACAAAGTCACTAGTGAGGGACATGAACAGAGAAACAAGTCACTGTCATACAGCTGTGTGAGTGACAGATTCTGCACAGGTCCAGAGTGGGTCCTGGGGAGGAAGGATGCACAGAGGGGTGGGGCATGTCTTAAAGGGGAAGGATGCACTGGGGTGTCCAGGTCTGGATAGGTACTGAGGGGGAGGGATGCGTGATGGTTTTAAATACCCAAACCAGGATTCCTGGGCAGCAAGGAACTCAAGACTTGAGGAGCCCTCTCCCAGTTTGGACTGGCATTTTGTTCTCAGGCTCTTGCAGTAATGGCCCCTCCTATACTTTACCAGAGGCTTTCACTTTGTCAGAACCATTTGTTCATTTTGCCCAGTATGCCCAAGTACTGCTGTGCTTTGAGAACGCCCTCCCTGCGTGTGTACCCCAGGCCTTCATGTTGGTATTGTGGCCTCGTTGTGGCAGTGTGGACATGACAGGAACTTGAGAAGCAATGTCTACTCAGTTTCACGGCATTTAGTCATGCGGCCAGTGCTGAGAAAGGAGCCGATGCTCCCAAGGATGTGGAGGAGTGCTGCTGAGAATAGTTGTGTTAAAAGAGCACCCTGGCTCCGGACCCTGACTCTGACTTCCTCTGATCTCCCCGCTTCACGCATGCTCCGCCGCTGTGCCGAGCTGTGGGCGGAAGTCTGTCAGAGCCCAGGTGCTGCTCTCGGACCTCCAGAACTGACTGTGAGCTAAATAACCACCCTTCACGAAACACCCAGCTTATTTTATTATAGAAACAGAAAACTGGTTAAGATAAGTACCAAGCAGTGATATGTATGTTTTAAAACTTTTTACACTCTTAACAAAGTTAAAATGATTCAGAGATGGACAAAGGGTAGACATCTCTCTGAACAAGGTATCCGGACGGTCATCCAGCGCATGCAGAGATGCTTAGCGTTACCAGTCATTAAGGAATTACAAGTCAAAACCCACAAGATGCCACTTCTCACCCACAGAATGACTATTCTAAAGCAGCAGCAGCAGCAATTAAAAGGACAGATGTTACCCAGCAAGTAGAGAAATTGCGGTAGAAGCAGCTGTGACAACTACCATTGGTTTTTCCCTTGCCCTCGGTGGCAACTGTGTGAGATGACACTGTACCATCATAACTCGGTAGGTGCTGATGTAGTCTGCTAATCTTTGGTTATTCAAGACAAGATCTCATGTATCCCAGGCTAGCCTAAAATTCACCATATAGCTGAGGCTTGCCTCAGCCTTCCAATGCTGTGACCCTTTCCTACAGTTCCTCAGGTTGTGGTGACCCCCCCCCCAGCCATAAAATTATTTTTTGTTGCTACTTCATAACTGTAATGTCGCTGCTGTTATGAATCATACTGTTAATATCTGTGTTCTCTGAAGATCTTGAGTGACCCCTGTGGTAGAGTTGTTTGACCCCCAAAGGAGTCATAACCCACAGGTTGAGAACCACTGTCCTGATGTATTCGCTATCTCACCCAGCTAGTCTACTGATCGTATCTAGGCCTCTCAGTTTTATGTACATATATACCTGTGTGTGTGTGTGTGTGTGTGTGTGTGTGTGTGTGTGTGTGTGTGTGTGTGTGTTTGGGGGAGGTATCTGGTCTATAACTCACAGAACAGCCCACACTGGCATTGAACTTGTGTACAAGTATTTGCTGCCATGCCTGGCCTAAAATGCATTTTGGATCAACTCAGACAAAGCACATTTGCAAATTCAGTGACCAAGAAAGAATGTCCAAGAAAAGAGCATAAACCAGCTTCCAAGGCCACATTAACTGAGTGAGATTAGAGTGGGGGGAAAAGCTCAATGACACTCATGAGATAGCGTGACAGTCAGAGATAGACAGTCACAAACTGCAAGATGACCGAAGTCTCTCACTAGTAAGTCCTGGCCCGAATACAAAGCAAACTGCCGCAGCATGATTTGAGGCGAGCATGCAGGGTAGGACCTCCCACCTGTGACTTTACCATTAGGGGACATGGGAGTGAGAGACTGGATTAGCAAAGGAACAAGTCTGTGGTCCCCTGCGGTGAGCGCTGCCCCTACGAGCACAGGAGGGATGGCTCTTGAGTGGCTTTCCCAGGTGTAGAATCCACTCACAGAAAATAGAAGGCAAATATGCTTGCAGAGCCAGGATGGGGATGTCTGCAGTATCTTCCATGTCAGCAAGCAGAGTGGCCAGAAGTTGTCCACTGGGGGCAGGAGTGAGAGTGTGGGAGTAGGGGGCGGGGCCATGCTCTTAGCAAGGAGCCTGCACTACACAGGTGAGTGAGTGACAGATACTTTTCAGATACTTTCAGTCCATCCCTGAACTCACACATTTGGTTAGTAACAGAAGAATGTCAAACCTGTGTCTCATAAAATATATAACGCTTCTGCAGAAGAAGAGAGCTTCATAGAGTAAGCCCCAGACTTACGGCTGGGAGAACTGGAAAGGGAAAGTGGTATAAATGAATAATGCTACAGGGCGAACAGTGTCAAGAAGTAGTTACCCCCCACGAGTGGTAAAAACATGGCCCCGCAGTGAGTAGAGGGAGGCGGAGAGTTTTAGTGTCCTATGACGCTGCTGCAGGCTGATGGTTAACAAAAGCTATTGGCCGGAAGTGAGCATTAGTCAAGGGAACCACTGTCACATCAGATACACCAGTGGATCCTGGCTGTTTGACTTTTGGAAGTTGGGCAAAGAAACATTTCCATGATGGGGAGACTACTAAGATAGGCTGCAGACATTTTGCTCACTAACCGCCAAAGGAAGCCTCTAAGTGTTGAGAGCAAAACTTCCTGGATGTGCCGCAGAGGAAGGGACTCGGCTCTGCTACAGACACTTGCTGGCCACGTGCGCTTTATTTTTTAAGGTTAAAAGAATAATCTGCTTTGAGATTCTTTCTCCAAGATTTAGGATCTTTGGAAGAATCCAGAGTTAAGTTTTATTCTGTACAACAGCCAGTTACTCTCCTTGTGAAAAAAAAAAAAAAAAATCACTCCTTTTTTTCTATATAAGGACACACTTCCGACTTTATAATGCCGGTCATTAAAAAGTAACCTTTATTATGAAGTTTGGCCACACTCGTTTCCCAGCCTCCAGAGATGGTATGGTCCTCCAGGGCACTGGCCAAAATGGGGACAGTTTACAGAGGGGAGGGGAGAGGGGGCTACTGGCATGCAGTGCCATGTGTCTGCTATGCCGCCCTGAGGTGGTGATGCTGAACAGCCTGTCTCCCTTGTCTTCTCTCCAGGAAGGCGTTTTTATCTACTTGTCTTTGGTAGGAAATGTCGCAGAGTCCCAAGGCTTGATTGCATCTTTATGTAAGTAATTAAAAACATTTGCATTTGAAATGCCCGAGGAGATTAATTGCCGGATTGGCTGTCTTTTAGCTGAATGTCTGCATCACATATTGTATGATCCCATTTCACATGTCCTGTCCAGAGTAGGTGAATCTATAGAGACAGATAACAAATTAGTGGTTGCCTGGGGCTGGGGATGAGAGCGGGGATGTGGAAGGGACCATGGGTGACTGCCAATGGGTGTGCCGTTTTCTTTTGAGATGTTCTCACTTATGTTGTGTCTATTCAAAGCTGTGAATGTACTAAGATTGGAATTATATGCCATGTGAATTACATCTCAGCAAGGCTACATATTAAACAGTGTATAGCCAGCTGGGGTGTGGCTCCAGGGAGGAGCGCTTGCCTCCCATGTGTGAGCCCCCATGCCGCACTGTAAAACAAAGGAAGGACAGCAAAGGGCCTGCACTATTTGAACTGAGTGCTTTCCTCCCATGTATACACACAAAACAAGTAAAGTAATCTTTAAAAAGAATGGATACAGAGGTGGTTTGGGGATAGTTCTGTTTCTAATGTGTAAGCATTCACAAATTTCTTTCCTTCTGAAGAATTGACACTTTATATAAATGATTTCCCTAGATTTTTGGATGCTTTAATTGGTTCATTTTACCTCTTGGTTTATACATTTATATTTAGGGAAATTTTTTTTTTCTTTTCAATTGCTACAGTTATTTCTGAACGTGGCAGATAGTTTGCCAAAATCTAGTGTTGTGAGTGGCCTTTCTCTCAGGGCAGCCTTTCTTGAGAGGCCTTAGTCACTAGTCCCGAGGGATCCTTTCTCTGGCCACTATGCAATGAGAACTTCCTACTGCTCCGTCCAGTCAGATGCTGGGAGTCCTTTCTAACCAGCCACACCCTCTCAGGTAACCAGACATGATGCTTGAAAGGAGAGCGAGGTAGAGATGTCCACTCTTTCACCCTCATCATTTGAGAGTTTGAGATCAGCATGTACCTACTTTTATCCGTTAAGTAATCAGGGCGCTCGCTTTGGCAGCACATACACTAAAATAGAAAGCGTACAGAGATTAGCCTGGCCACTGCCTTAGGATCACATGCAAATTCATGAAGCACTTGATAAAAGTTAAGGAAATAATTAGGGGTTGGAGGGAGGGCTTGGTGGTTAAGAGCATTAAGAGCACTTGCTGCTCTTACAGAGGGAGGACCCGAGTTCAATTCCCGACACCCGTACCGGGCAGTTCACTGTCGCCAACAATGGCCTCTAAAGTGGGTGGTCCTCTCTCAAGCTGGGGAAAGACTTCCGGACTCAGTGCATTCGAATAGAAACATTCTGGTCGTGGGTCTGGAAAGATTCTTGGGTACACTGGGGGAAGGGGGGGCACTGTTGCTGCTGACACTATTTTGTTCACCCTGGAGCCCAGGCAGTGTCATCCTTCAGCATTCAGGTGTCTTCAGTTAGCAAAGGTGTCGGGTGCCGTCAGGAGGCAAAGTCAGGAATAGCTCAAGTTCACTGCTAGCCTGGGTGATATGACAAAATCTTCTCTCTAATGAAACAAAGTAAACATTTTTTAAAAAAGATTTATTTATTATGTATATAATGTTTTGCTTGCATGTACCGCTGCAGGCCAGAAGAGGGCACCAGATCTCATTGTAGATGGTTAGGAACCACTATGTGGTTTCTGGGAATAGAACTCAGGACCACTGGAAGAGTAGACAGGTCTCTTAACTGCTGAGCCATCTCTCCAGCCCCCAAAGTAAACATTTAAACATTTTTTAAAATCACAAAATATGGTTGTGTTTGTTTTTGAGACGGAGTCACTCAGAGATCTGCCTTTCTGTGCCTCCTGAGTTCTGGGATTAAAGGTGTGTGCCACTGTGTTCACTCTCAAAATATGTTTTGTTTTTTAAGATTTTTATAATATTTTTGTGTGCATGAATGTTTTTTTCTGAATGTATGTATGTGCGTCACATGCATACCTGCTACCCAAAGAAGCCAGAAGAGGGCATCAGACCACCTGGAACTGGAGTTACAGATGGCTGTAAGCTGCCATGTCGATGCTGGGAACTGAACCCGGGTCCTCTGCAATAGTAGCAAGTGCCCTTAGCCACTGAGCATCTCTCTAGTCCCACAAAATGTACCATATTTTTAAAGAACTATTTTCTTAATACTTTTTCCACATATCAATTACACTTAGATAATTTTTGGAGGATTTTTATTTGAAGCAAGGGAGTATAGTGCATTCAACAAGATCATTAATTTTTAAAATTAAACCTGTGTGTGTGTGTGTGTGTGTGTGTGTGAGAGAGAGAGAGAGAGAGAGAGAGAGAGAGAGAGAGAGAGAGAGAGAGAGAGAGGAGAGAGAACAACCCGTGGAGGTCAGTTTTCTTCTCTATCATGTGGGTCCTCAGGGTGGAACACAGATCTGAGGCTTGCCAAATAGGTTCCTTTGCCCACTGAGCCATCTTACCTGCCTTTACCCCCCTTCTTTTTATGCATGAATATCTTATTTTATTTTCCTGTTGCTGTGACAAAATGTCCTGACAGAAGCAACCTAAAGGGGAAAGGGTTAGTCCCAGTTCCCAGCTCAGGGGTCACAGTCCATCGTGACAGGGGAGACACTGTAGCAGGGGTTTTCAGGACCTGGTCGCATCACAACCACAGTCAGGAACAGAGTGGATGCATGCAACTAAGTAATGTTTATTTTGTTCTCTCAGCTCTCATGCAGTCAAGGATTCCCTGCCTAGGGAATGGTCCCACCCATAGTGGGCAGGTCTTCCCACCTCAATTAATGATATAAAAACAGGCCCCCCCCATCTCCCCCAAGATTCCTGGAAGCCCATCTCCCAGGGGACCCTAAGTTGTGTCAAGTAGTTAATACTACTATCACATGTGAGGGGTGTGTGTGTGTGTGTGTGTGTGTGTGTGTGTGTGTGTGTGTGTAGAGGACAACCTCCAGTATCCTCAAGAGTGGTGTCCACCTCCTGTCATTTGCGGTCTTTCATTGGCCTGGAGTTCACCAATTAGGCTGATTGTTGGGCCGGCAAGCTTCATGTGTTGCCTGCCTGACATTTTTACATGGATGCTGGGGATTGAACTCAGGTCCTCATGCTAGCAAGGCCAGAGTTTTACCAACTGAGCCATCTCCCCAGGCTCTAGAACAATCATTATTAGGTATTGTATTTGCAAAAAAATTGACTACATTGAACTAATTTAAAATCCTGCGCCTTGCGATGAAGAGTGCCAGGGGCAGGGTACACATCCACGGATGTGCTTGGAAACTGTGTTTTGCAGTAGAACAGCGCTTGAGTCTTGCACTGTGATGGTTGTAGAGAGGGGTCGTCTCCACTCACTGGTGTACTAGACGTGTAGACTAACGCACTGGAGCAGAGGACCCAGAAACAAGCCCATGCAACTGCACAGCTCCCAGATGTTTAACTAGGTGATAGAAATATACACTGGGAAAAAAAGATGGCGGCCTCTTCAAAGTAGTGTGAGGAGCGCTAATAACCACATGAGGAAGAGTGAAACCAGCCTCTCTCCTGCCTCATTAAAAACCAACTCCAAATGCATCAAGGACCTAACGTAAGGCCTGAAATGCTAAACTGTTAGAGAGAAATGTTGGGAAAAATACTTCAAGATTCAGGGCACAGGCAAGGGGTTTCCAAACAGAACTCCAACAATGCAGGAAATAATGGCAAGAATTGGTAAATGGAATTTTCTGAAATTAAAAATTACCACTCGGTAAAGGAATGAGGTGAGCCCACAGAAGAAAAGACAATCTTTACCAACTATAGCTCTGTGACAGATTAATCTCTAGAATCTATAAAGAACTCAAAAAGGGCATCCACTGTCATGTCACACAACGTGGGTAGGCAGAAGACACCCAGAGTCCCATCAGCCTCAAGGCCTGCCCGCAGTGGGAGCCACTAGGATGCACAAGTTATGTGGTAGAGAGGCGGGAGAGAAAGAGAAGTGAACAGTTTGAGGAACTGGAGACCCAGAGGATGAGCAGAATAGCCTGACATAAGTAGCCTGCCCTGCCGCTTGAGGCCACGGTGGGTTCCAGCCTGTGCTGCTGGTGAGGTGAGGGCCATCTCTGGGTCTGTGTCAGCATCCATGGCTCATATCACCGCTAAAGACCATGTGGCCATCCCTGGTCTAGGCTGCTGCCTGAGACTGTCATGTTCAAAGGCTATGCAGAGCTGGCCCCACCCCCCAGTAGCTGTGGAATTCTGGATAGCTGGCCCTGCAACTCACCTGGGCAGCATAGTAGGGCTGACCCTGATGTCGGAGGCCTGGGTAAGCTGGCCCTGGGTGCATGAGAATGGAAGAAGAGCTGTCTCTGCCCCTTTCCAGCTGCAGACACTGCGTGAGGTAGCCCAGACGTGTGAAATGAGCCCGGCCTGGTGGCGTGGTTGTGCTTGTGATTGTGGGAGAGCTGGTGGGCTGACCAACTCAGCTACCACAGCCCAGATCCAAGGCTTTGAGTTGGCCCACCCCGAAACCTACCTCATCTGTAAACTTCTGGAGTGTGTGAAAGGGCGGGCCCTGGCGATCCAAGGCTGCAGGATCTCCATGACACAGGGCAACAACAGGATAACCAGAGGCCTCGAGCCAGACCGATGATTCATTGCCATGAACGTTTACAAGAAAAGATGTACGGACAAAAAGCTACACTGTAGGATGCGCCGTGACACACTGTAGCTTCTACAACAAGACGGGTTTTTCTGGTTTGTTTGTTTATGTTTTGTTTATTTTTTAAATTTTGATTTTTGTTTGCGGGGAGGTTACAAGGGCAGGGAGTGGATACAAAGGGATGGAGAGATGAGTGAGAGTCAGGTGTGTATTGTGAAACTCACAAAGAATCAATATACTACCACTAATAATAATAATAATAATAATAACAATAATAATAATAATAATATAATATAATAATAGAACTAAAACATAATAAATGCCAGAACCAAATCATTCCATCAATAAATGGGAAAACACACATTTCTGCAAATTAAGGATTAAAAGCTATGTATGGCATGAAACTAAGAAGTTGCTGTTGAGAGGAAAAATGAGGCCAGGAGGAAGGGGACCAGAAAGGGGAATGGGATGGCGAGCATGACTAGGGTACATTGGTGTGGTTTGTCTGAGATTGTCACCGTGTAGCCCATGAGTCTGTGCACTGCCTAGAACGGAACAGCAAACTGTCCTCCAGCTGAGACTGATGACGTGCGCTTTGTCTTTAGGGAAGGAATACGGCAAGGCAGACGCAAGGTGGCTGTATTCCGACCCAACCATCGTGTCTTTGGAAGTCCTGACTGTCGTGCTGGATGGGTTTCTGGCTTTGGTCCTCATCTATGCCATAGTCAAGGAGACGTATTACAGGTAAGTCCATTCCTGTCCTGTGGGAAGGGGGAGACATTAGCTGCCCAAGTGCCCAAGTGACATTTGGATTCAGTTGCAAGCACATTTATCCACAGGGCAAAAGCTTTATCTAAGACTTCAAGACAGGATGTAATGCTTCATCATGAGATCTCAGAGATGAGAGGCCTGCCAGCTTTAACCCCTTTCTCCATCACTTTAAGGATAATTACCAGTAAATTAAAATTTTTGATTCTTTTAACATCATTTGGCTCCATGGCCACAACTGCAGACAGGTTACTGTAAAATGAACTTGCTTTACCTGGTTCAGTTGTTGTCTTGAGGGCTTCCTCCCTCCGTCTGCTAACCTAGGCCTAGGCCTGGAAGCTTCCAGCCTCCCTACAATCTAACCCAGGCCTAGAATGTTTTCAGTCTCTAAGACTTACTGCTTAATCAGCTCACCCTTGCTTGCTCTTACTGAGCTCTGGCCTGGCTGTTCAACTCAGAGCTGTTATGGTTCAAACTCCTCTCCTGGCTGACTTATTCAATCCGGCTTCTCTCTCGGCCTGGAATCGCTCTGCTTGGCCTCAAACTAACTCCAGCAACCTGCTCTAACCTCCTGGCTCCTTTCTCATTCTCTGGCTCGTTCTGTCTTCACCTGTGGCTGGCTTGTTCTCTCTTCAACCTCTCTCTGTAAAGCTCTCCAGGTAACACTGCTTCCTCTCTCCTCATTCTCTGTGCTGCTCCCTTAAGTAGCTTCCCTCTTTTCTCTGTTCTCATGAGAGATGGGTGTGTCCTATTCTGTCAAATCGTCTCTGACTTGTCACTTTTTCTGCTGCTCAATTAGACATCACTTTCTTTTTTAAAAAATATATTTTATTAATTTATTCATATTACATCTCAATGGTTCTCCCATCCCTTGTATCCTCCCATTCCTCCCTCCTTCCCACTTTCCCCCTACTCCCCTCCCCTATGACTGTGGCTGAGGGGGACCTCCTCCCCCTGTATATGCTCATAGGGTATCAAGTCTCTTCTTGGTAGCCCGCTATCCTTCCTTTGAGTGCCACCAGGCCTCCCCATCCAGGGGACATGGTCAAATATGGGGCACCAGAGTTCATGTGAAAGTCAGTCCCCACTCTCCACTCAACTGTGGAGAACGTCCTGTCCATTGGGTAGGTCTGGGTAGGGGTTCGAAGTTTACTGCACGTATTGTCCTTGGCTGGTGCCATAGTTTGAGCAGGACCCCTGGGTCCAGATCTGCCCATCATAATGTTCGTCTTGTAGGTTTCTAGGACCCTCTGGATCCTTCTATTTCCCCATTCTCCCATGCTTCTCTCACCTAGAGTCCCAATAGGATGTCCTCCCCTCTGTCCCTGGAAAGTGAAGACTTTCATGGGACATATCCCTTGGGCTAGTGTCCAGATTTAAGTGAGTATATACCATTTGACTCTTTCTGCTTCTGGGTTAACTCACTCATTATGATCATTTCTAGGTCAATCCATTTGTCCACAAATTTTGGAAATTCCTTGTTTTTAATAGCTGAGTAGTATTCCATAGTGTAAATGTACCACAGTTTCTTTATCCACTCTTCTACTGAGGGACACTTTAGACATCCCTTTCAAACATGGGTGCTTCCTTCTACAAACTAACTTTACCTTTGTTTGTCATTAAAGTCATGTACCACCACACCTGGACCTAGGCTTTTCTTTACCTGAAACTTGCTCTATCCCAGGCTGGCCTTGAACTCAGATCTGCTTGCCTTGGTCTCCTGAATAAAAAGCGTGTTTGTATTCCAGCCTGATCACCCCGACCTAGAAGGTCTTTGGATGTGGTCTTTTGCCAGAACAGCCATGTTCTGAATTAAAACTCTTCTCCGTGTTATAAAGCTGCATACATATTGTCTCAAACATTAGGAATATTTGCATGTGAGTCACGTACAGGAAATGAAGATCTCATCTACTCGCCATAATACCCTGTAAGGAGGGATTATCGCTACCTTTTGCAGCAGATGAAACTGGCTGGTGACAAGATTTAGTCCCAGGTCTCTGTAAGTCCTGCTGAGAATAATGCAGGGTCCCCCCAGCATCCTTATGGAATGCTATTAGAATGCTACTAGCAAGAACAGTGTGGCTTCTGCAAGGAAAGATGACATCTTCCATATCTAGGCTTACTTGGCCCATCTAAGGAGCCCCACACAGAAGCCCACACGTTTCTGTGGTACAGACTGTTGGCGCTGCCCGGAAGAAAAGGTGCCATGAGATAGAGCGCCAAGCTGCACCTGTTTCACCTGGCATCTTCTCCCCACAGGCACTTCATACAGATTACCTTGTGCGTGTGTGAACTCTATGGCGGCTGGATGACCTTCTTCCCCGAGTGGCTTGTCGGAAACCCCAACCTCAACACCAAGAGCTGGCTCTACCTTTGGGTCTATTTGGTATTTTTTAACGGCCTGTGGGTTCTGATCCCAGGGCTGCTGCTGTGGCAGTCGTGGATAGAGCTGAAGAAGATGCATTACCAAGGGGCCCATTTAGAGAAAAAGCACGAATGAGCTTTACCAGTCAGAGCTGACCACACATTCCGGTCTGTACTTCCTTTCTACAGTGCTGTTTTCAAAGGGCCACTACAGATGGGCTGCGAGGTGGCAAACTTGGCTGTTTTGTCCTGTGACTAAATGATAATATGAAGAGAGAACTTGGGGTGTGGGTCAGTTAGGGGGGGGGTGCTTGCCCAGCACAAGGCCTTGAGTTGCACCCTCAACACTACAGCAGGTGGTAGGTAAATTTTGTAATAAGATCGTGGCTTTCATAATTGTTATGCCATGTTAATAAATGGGTTTCAAAGGATACTGTAAAGAGTGGTATAAATTTTTATTCAATTAAAAAAAAAATCTGCTTTAGCTTTTATTCTTCTCAGTGATCTCCTTGGGTCAGTGATGTAGACCTATAAAGTAAAAGGAATTGATTCTGTTTTACACTCACATTTTTTCAAATTTGTGCACCCAACAGAAAACAATAATAATACTTAGAGTGGTGGCGTACATGCGTACTTGGGAAGGTGAGGCGGATCGTGGGTTTGAGGCCAGTCTGGGTGACCGCAATATCCTGTCAAAAAAGAGAAGCCAAAGAAACAAAGTGGGGAGGCGGGGTGAGCTATAGCAACACACAAACGTGTGACAAATCTTAACAATATAACTGTAAAATAAATTCCAAGAGATTTCACGCGCTGTGATTTGTGCCCTAACAGTCTCGGTGACTGAGGAATGGGGCACGAGTTTGGTGTCTGGGCTGTGCACCAGAACGGGCCAGGACCATGCTGTGTTTCAAACCCACCCGGGTTCCAGCAAATGACCACAGCGTTCTCTCTGACAGGTGGAGAGGCTGTCAGATGGGCTAATCCTTAGCCCATCCTTCTGCCATGGTGTTCCCTGGCCAGGAGAGCATCCCATACCCGGGTCCCATGCTTGCTTCATGGTAGTGGCCACTGGAGCCCTGGACTCTCTGTTCCATTCTTCTGCTCTGCTGGCTGTTGCTAGAGTTTGGCGCTCTCTTCCCCTCCATCTCTTCCTGTTTTTCTTCTTTTTGTTCAAAGGCTTAAAGCCAGGGTCTCCTGAGCAGTAGGCAAGTGCCTTACCATTTGCGACACCCCCAGTTCTTAGTTTGTTGACACAGGGGTCTCACTGTGTAGCTCAGGTTAGCCTCAAGCCCACAATCCTCCTGCCTCTGACTTGCAAGTGCTGAGGTTACAGGTGTGTGCACAAACTGTGGTCCTGTAGTGTTGATCACCAGCTGGTGTTGTTCCTGGGAGGTGGTGGCAGCCTTAAGTGAGGCCTATTTATTTGAAAGTTGCGTCACTGTAGATATGTTCCTGAAGGGGATGTCAGGCCCTGCTCCGTCATTCTTTGACTTTCTAACTGCCATGAGGTAAATAGTTTTTTGGTTTTTTTCATAGGTGTGTGTGTGTGTGTGTGTGTGTGTGTGTGTGTGTGTGTGTGTGTTCCTGCGCGCGCACGCGTGCTGTTTTGTTTTGTGTTTTTGAGACGGCCTTATTCAGTGGCCCAGGCTGGCCTGGAACAAACAATAGCCCAGGCTGGCCTCAGACTTGAAGACATCGTTCTCAAAAAATGCTGGCATCACCAGAGGCCATGCCTGGTTGAGTGACCAGTTCTGCTCTATGACTGTGTGTGCCATGACAGCCTGTACCACCACAGGTCTGTCTATAGCAACAGAGCCAAGTTATTGTGAGCAGAAACCACCTGAACCCTGGGCCTAAATAAACCTTTCCTCCTCAATTGCTGCCTCAGGTGTTTGTCACAGCAACAGAAAGCTTCCACGCGCAGAGGCTTCAGGCTCTGGGCCTGTACGCCAAACTACTTTCAACTCTCAGGGGAGCTTGGCTGGTTTGCGTCATGAAAGAAGCAAGACATTGCGCTCTCTCCCTCTCTCTCCCTCTTCCCCTCCCGCCTCATCTCTCTCTCCCCCTTTCTCTCTCTCTCCCTCTCTTCCTTTCTCCATCTCTCTCTCCCTCTCTCCCTCTCTCTTACCCACTCTCTCTCCCTCTCCTCCCCTCTCCCTCTCTCTGTCTCTCTCCCTTTCTCTCTCTCTCTCTCTCTCTCTCTCTCTCTCTCTCTCTCTCTCTCTGTCCTTCTCTCTCCCTTTCCCCCCTCTCGCTCCCTCTTTATTTCTCTCCCTCCCTCCCTCTCTCTCTCTCTCTCTCTCTCTCTCTCTCTCTCTCTCTCTCATGGTTTTTGTGTGATGTGGCACATACTATGGTCCTTGTGCAGAGGTCAGTGAACTTGCTGGATTCAGTTCTGTCAACCACATGGGTTCCAGGACTCGAACCTGAGTCGTCAGGCTTGGTGGCAGGTACCTTTACCCTCTGAGCCATTTCACCAAGTCCTCAAATGTGGCTTTATTGCTCCATGGGCTTCCCTGCTTTGGGAGGCAGTTGTGGAAGGGGCAGCCAGAAGAGAGACTAGATGAGGGTAATTCCAGCGGTGGCCTGTTGATCGCTCCATGCTTCCCTGGGCAGAGTCTGCTCTGCGGTTTGGAAGTCATCCCTAAAAGCTGTACCTTGTACTCAGAGATACAGGCCTCACAGAATCTCTGATATGGACACTAGAAATGGCAGTTACTATTCACCACAAATGTTCACCCTACAATGAATACACACAGCACACTACCGAAAACAAAGAAAACATGCCTGTTCCTCGTAACATCATAGAAAGAGGAAAGACCATGCTAAGAGAATACAGAGTGCATAGTTTTATGCCTACATTTCACAGACGAGTAACTTGAGGATCCTTGAACTGTTCCCCAGCTGTTGGAGTGTGTGTGTGTGTGTGTGTGTGTGTGTGTGTGTGTGTGTGTGTGTGTACTGCATAGGACTGTACAGTGTACATCCTAATCTGAAAATCTAGGATGAGCCACCTGTTGGATTAAGGCTTCTCAGACAACCCACGGAAGGTGCTAGGAATCTGGGAAGAGGCTGCACCACCTGCTATTGTTAGTACTCTGAGTTTTGCTTGCAAACTCCTTCCTTCTAGAGAGCACCGGGCAGATGCCTCCGGCAAGCCATCTGAGAAGAGTGCAGCTGGTACCATGCCCTTGTATTTCTCTTGGCTCCACTAACCCTCAGTGGCAATAGTACGCGGGTTCTAAAGTCAGCCTCCATGTTGAGGTGTGAAAATTATAAAGCCTTGCTGAAAGAGAGAGAGAGAGAGAAAGACAGACAGACACGCGTGCACACACAGAGGGGGAGGGAGGGAGCAAAGTGCAAACAAAAGGTTTATTATAATTGTCAGCAGCTTGCCACAAATTAAAATCACCCAAAGAAGTGACCTGATTGATTGCCTTGGTTGACGTGTGAAGACCCACCCCTGAGAAGGGTAGCACTTTCAGCAGTGGGAAAGTCACTGGCCTTTTGGCTTGGCCTTCTGCCCGTGTTGACTGATTTACCCTGCTGCTGCTGCCACTGCCACTGCCTCACTGACACCAGAACCAGCAGTTTCAGGCTTCATCATCGACTAAACGTCAGTGGCTGTCCAGGAATATTTTAGATTTTCAGTATCAGGTTGGATCTGCCGAGCCACCTGGCCTCAGGGACTGAGTATTGCTATGTTAACACTAGCTGATTTACTGAATTACTTAATTTATATCGATGATAGGCTGATTTCTCAGATGATTCTTTTCCTCCAGAGAGCCCTGACTTGTACAAGGCTTGAAAAATAACCCCGTGTTTTTCTTTATAACCTATAAGTGTGGTGTAGTGGTGCACACCTGTAATCTCAGCCCTCTGGAAGCAGGCAGGAGTATCTCCGGAAGTTTGGGGTTTAGCCTGTGCCACAGTGTGGAACATAGTTTCAAAAACAACCACAAAATTATCATTAAAATGCACGTGCCTGCTTTGGGTTTGTTATAAAGGCTCTAATTTGGCTCCAACGCGAAATAATTTATAAAGAACTATTGGACAAAGCCTTGAATGAGCAGGTTAACTGCCAAACTTCCCTAATTTTAAATGCCCTAAGGCGTTAATCCCAGCACTCGGGAGGCAGAGGCAGGCGGATCGCTGTGAGTTCGAGGCCAACCTGGTCTACAAAGCGAGTCCAGGACAGCCAAGGCCACACAGAGAAACCCTGTCTCAAAAACAAAACAAAACAAAACAAAAACAAAAAAATAAATGCCCTAAGGCGCTAGGCTGAGCCTGCCTGGCATAAGGTAGACCAGTGCACTCGCCTCTTGTTTGGAGACTGCACCTTCTTCATGAAGCACACGTGGACATCCCTGCAGATCCCAGACTTAATCCATTTCCCAGAGTCCCCTGCTTCCCTGTAGGAAATGATCACATCTACTGGCTAATCCTTAGAAGTTGCTAGTCAAGCCAGTCGGTTATATCTTGCTTCCCCAGATGAATTTCCTTCAAAACTTGCTTTACTGTGAGAGCTTGACTGTGGAGGTGGAGCGCTGCCCCAGTGTGCCTGAAACTCTGGGTTCCGACAGTAACCCCTAACTAACACTGATAGATAGGCAGTGCTGAGAGTGGGAAATTAGAAGAGCAAAAAGAAAAAACAAACAAACAAAAACCCCAGCAATCCAGGTATTGGTAACACATGTCTGTGGTTTCGGCACCTCAAGAGGCTGCGGCAGGAGGATCTTTTTAGCCCAGTAATCTGAGACCAGTCGGATGACACAGTAAGACCTTGTCCCAGTGAAGAAAGAAGGGGAGAGGGTGGAGCGAGCCTGTGACTCATCGGAGAGCGACAGAGTCGCTTTCAGGTTCCTAAGGATTTCCCTGCACGTGAATTAACGTCTGAGACTTTACCATTCTCGCTCCTTTGTCGTCAGTTTGCCAGTTTGCAAGCCACAGCTCGCCATAATACACACAATGTTACTGTGGGTAGTATGAACACGTGCCCATGGCAGAGGCTGGCCGGTAACGATCGGCCCTGTGCCCATGGCAGAGGCTGGCCGGTAACGATCGTCCCTGTGCCCATGGCAGAGGCTGGCCGGTAACGATCGGCCCTGTGCCCATGGCAGAGGCTGGCCGGTAACGATCGGCCCTGTGCCCATGGCAGAGGCTGGCCGGTAACGATCGGCCCTGTGCCCATGGCAGAGGCTGGCCGGTAACGATCGGCCCTGTGCCCATGGCAGAGGCTGGCCGGTAACGATCGGCCCTGTGCCCATGGCAGAGGCTGGCCGGTAACGATCGGCCCTGTGCCCATGGCAGAGGCTGGCCGGTAACGATCGTCCCTGTGCCCATGGCAGAGGCTGGCCGGTAACGATCGTCCCTGTGCCCATGGCAGAGGCTGGCCGATCGGCCCTGACATATGAAGCCGGTTTCCTCACGTGTTTATGTTATGGCGAGTGAGTAGGCTGTACTTTAAAAGTATTGAGATGGGCTCTTTCCAGCTCTGCAAGAGAGGCTCCAGCACGCCCATCATGTGGCAAGGTCATGTCCTGGTTCAATTCCGTCCCTCTCTGAAGCCATACCTTGTCCACTTCTACAAGTCTTTGTCTCTGTCACTTAAATGTTGGCATACTTTTAACCAACTATTTTTATTCTTGGGTTTCTTAAATCTCTCTTTTTCACCCCAATCCCTTCCAACATCCCAAAACCCGGTGGGAGGGGAAGAAGGTTATTGTGGAGTGGGGACATAGTTTTCCTTAGCCACTATTGCTTTTTAGGGTTGTTGGGCTCCTTGGGGCAAGTCCAAGGATAATTTGATTCAGGATAATTCCAACTTCTTATCCTGAGTCAAACGTCATCAACAGCAACCTGGAGCAGCAAGAGGAAGGACCAGCAGCCTTCTTTCTTGGAGCTCCCATTTTTCTCTTTGGGATCCCCACTGACAAAGACCACACCCCTGCACCAGGTAGTTCACAATCATGTGTCTTTGCTCAGGAGGCTGTTATCAGCTGTGGACAAACTGGAGCTGCCCCCATATCCCACACCTGGGATTAACACAAAAACATGTTGACATAAAAACCGAAACTTTCACAGCACTTAAATGGCCTTGGGTAGCATTCAATAGTAATTTTTGTACACCCACCTTTCCAGCTGCCCACGAGCCTTCCAAGGCTACACATGGAATTCTAGATTTGTGTTGCTTAAAGGGATCTTTAAAAGTTATGTTTACCCACAAGGAAACTGAGGCACACAAGGGTTAGAGTACCAGTGAACTATGTCAAAGTCCACTTGAAAGTGGTCCTCCTGAGTTGGGCGTGGTGGCGTGTGCCTTTAATCCCAGCACACGGGGAGGCAGAGGCAGGAGGATCTCTGTGAGTTCAAGGCCAGCCTGGTCTACAAATTAAGTCCAGGATAGCCAAGGCTACACAAAGGAAAACCCTATCCCTCAAAGAACCAAAACCAAAACCAAACAAAAAGCGTTCCTGCCAGCAAGTTTTGTTAAATGCCCATATAATTAAGACTGAGGCAGAAGAAGCTCCAATTCAGAGCCAACTGGGCCACGTAACAGGACTGTGTCTCTAGAAGAGGAACAACAACAACAACAACAACGTGATCTTTCTACTCCAACAGCGAGTCTTACACAGAACATTAGATGTGTTCCCAAAAACATAAAAGGTCTGTAAATCGCACTGTTAAAGGAGGGGAGGGTGGGAGCTATGCACTGAAAAATTAACATGTGTGTCTTGGTTACTTTTCTATTGCTATGACAAAACACCATGACCATTACAACTTATAAAAGAAAGCATGTCACTGGGGGCTCATGGTCGTTGACCATCATGGTGGAGGCAGGCATAATGACAGAGCGGCAGCTGGGAGTTTGCATCTTGACCTGCCTGAGGCAGAGAGAAGAAAGCACACCAGGAATAACTCCTCCAACAAGGCCACACCTCCTAATCCTTCCCAAATAGTTCCACCAGTGGTGGGGGAAGGTGGCGGGTACAGGGGGAGCCAAGCATTCAAACATCTGAGCCCATCTGACCCCAAGGCCGCCAGTCTCATTCAAACACAACAAAGTGATCTCGAACTGTGTGGACCTACTCACTACACTTGAATGGCCCTTCACTTCATCCCGTGGCTTGGTGCTTATGGACTGCCCTGCTTTTATGTCTTATTGGCTGGAGCATGCAGTTGAGTGACAGCAGTTACTTGTATTTTTATTGTTGCTAGTTTTCGAGACAAAGTTTCTCTGTGTAGCCCTGGCCGTTCTGGAACTTGCTCTGTAGACCAGGCTGGCCTTGAAATCAGGGATCTGCCCGCTTCTAATTCTGGAGTGCTGGGATCAGAGGTGTGTTCCACAACACCTGGTGTCACAGCGATTACTTGTAATAATATGGCTTTCTAGAAAACTCAGGGATCCCTACATTTTCAAATATAATCTGCACTTGCTTCGTCGTGACCCCACAAGTGTTTTTGTTGATGAAGCCTTTTGCTGAAAAGTCCAATAAAATTTCTCTTTGTCTCTCATTTCTTGCTTGTGGTCCTGTGTTAACAACGAAAGGGAGGCAGGCACGGTGGCGCACGCCTTTACTCCCAGCACTCAGGAGGCAGAGGCAGGCGGATTGCTGTGAGTTCGAGGCTACCCTGGTCTACAAAGTGAGTCCAGGTCAGCCAAGAAACCCTGTCTAGAAAAACAAAACCAAACAAAACAAAAAAACCCAAAACAAACAAACAAAAAGAATTAAAGTGAATTGATCTTTGACATTTATTGATTGTGTTTTGGTTTAGGGGTGTGTGTGTGTGTGAGAGAGAGAGAGAGAGAGAGAGAGGGAGGGAGGGGGAGGGAGAGAGCCCTTGATTTAATTAGAATTGGAAGCAGTTAGCAAAGTTCTCCCATGTGCCACTGAGTGCCCAAGGCAAGCAAGAGTTGTCTCCATTAATTCACTTCCTGTCCAGGGAATCAAACCATAGGTATTTGTGCTCTTTGTTAACAGCGACATCTGGTGGCTGCAGGATGATAAGACAGCACGGAGTGGCACTTCGTGCTTGTGCCAGTGCTATGCTAATCAGGTAAAGCAGCTGCGTCTTGTGGCCTCCTCATCTGCTGCCTTTCCCTGGAGCCTTCTTCCTCAGCAACCCTCTCCCTGATTGCCCCACACCCAGTTACACCTTAGCTCTAGAAAGTTCAGTCTGGTCCTGCTGACTCTGGGCATTGCCTTCCTTCCTGTAGCCTCCTAGGCAGTAGGGAAAGCTGCCGGTAGCAGGCTGGCTGGGAAAAAGTGAACTTAACCCTGAGGGTTTGTGCCTGAGGCCACCTTGAGCCTGAGGCCTGGCTTGGGTTCTAGTGCTGGAAGGCTAGTGATTGACTGTCTCCCTGGGCAGCAGGTGGCCAGGGTATTTTTAGCACCTGGGGTTTTTAGGGCAAGGCTGGGGGAGGGTAGAACAGGGAGATCTGAGGACCTTGGTTCTTCTAAGGTCTGAGTTCAACAGTCTCCAGAGAATGGGCCTTTCCCCAACACGCTATGGGTTTAGGTGTAGGGTGCCCATTGTAAAAACCACACACTATTCACCTGCCTTTTCCATTTCCTAGGTAGTTAGCAAATGGGGGAGGGGGAAGGGGTGCCTTTGCAATACCGAGTTAGCCGGCATCCGAGGGAAGACTGCTTTAGTGGCCAGGCACAGATCTATTCTGCTTCAGAGCACTTCTGTTTGCTGTATTGTCCAGTCCTCATGAACCCCACGAACCCCAAGGACAATTATCTTATTCTACCAAAGAACTTGGCAATGAGAGCCTGGATGCCTGCCAGATGTTACGGCCACAGGAGGTAGGAAGCATCGATGCCACAGAGCCAGAGCCTCGCCATGTACTCAGCAGGGCCCTGTTGGAACTGTTCTGCTAGGGAGCCTCCCTCCCCTACCCCCCCCGACACCCCCCCCCACACAAGAGGTGTCCTTAACTCTCAGCTTCCTCCAGAGTGGTTAGTACAGTGCTTAGCATGGGCTTCTGTGAGGATGGGCACATTAAAACCCCTCGCTACGCTGGGCTTTCCTATTCCAGCTCAGGCACTTATTTAGCCTTCAGTCTCAGCCCACAGAACAGGCCCTGGCTCTATTTCATTATCACTGTCTTCGTGGGAGAGGGTAAATCTCAGAACAACCCTAAAGGGAAGAGGGGTCAGTGGCCCTAAGTCTGGAAGGGAGAATTCCTAACTACGAAAGTTCCCCTCCCCTGGTCCTGGCTCATCTGACTTCCCCTAGCTGGGTTCCCCAACATAACCACATCTGAGGGACAACCATAGGTCACATCATCCATGGAAACTGGCAGCGATGAGACCAAGAGGGGGACCCATCTCCCAGAGACTTTATGGTGCTCTGGCCCACACGTGTCACCCTCGCCATCACTTCTGTGGGCATCAAGAGTCAGTAGCTGCACCCAGGCAGATGGATCATATCCCTGCTGTGCAGCCCTGAAGCGCAGACACATACCAGCAAGACTGAGGAACTTCCGGTGCCCTCCTGGGCACTCAAAGCTGGCTGCCAAGAACCCAGACTCCAACACAGATGGGTTAGACATATCTGTCAAATTATATGCCTATAGCAAGAATTGAAACCCAGCATTTGGCAACATTTTAGAGGGGTCCCGGAAAGCCCTGAAGGTTTCAGACACCCTCTCTCTTCCTCCCAGAAGAAGCAGATGAGACCAGTGTTGAAGATGAGGCCATCTACCAAAGTAACTCCAGAGGATGATCAGTTTATCTCGGCTGACTCCAACCTGTTGCTTATGAAACATTGTGCCTTATCCTGCAAGAGTTTGCATTTCCTGTTCAGACACTGGGAGAAAGAAAGCGTTAAAGAGTCTCAGTGACTACCTTGACCCTTTGTGTTCGCCACAAAATACCTGGGTGGCTTCTACATTTCTATCCAATAAACACACCCCCAAATGGCCAGTGAGCAAGGATCCTGGACTCTTGCGCTAGGGCAGGAAGTTAAGATGGAGGGAAAATGTAAGGACCGAGGATAAGACTTTCACTGAGGGATAAGGTCAGTAGGAGAGCGCCTTTTCAGTAACCATGCAATGAAAGCATGCTGCGTTCACAGGCCTAGGACAGACATTGCTAGAACCGTCGGTGGAAAGCCAGCACTTCAAGAGAGGGCCATGTTAGAGAGCAGGAAATGTGAACAGGAAAGTCTGAGTCTGGCGTCAGGGCTGGGAGATGCTTGGCTGTTAGGAGTGCGTGCCACTTCGCTTAAACATGGCTGCCTTTCTGTGTGCGTGCTGGGGATCCACACCCATGCTTCTGGAACAGGTACTTTACCCAGCCTCCTTTGTTTTTTTGTTTTTTAAAGGAATTATTTATTTATTTTTGTATATAGTGTTTTGCCTGCATGAGTGCCTGCATACCAGAAGATGGCACCAGATCTCACTAAAGATGTTTGTGAGCCACCATGTGGTTGCTGGGAATTGAACTCAGGATCTTTGGAAGAGCAGCCAGGGCTCTTAAACTCTGAGCCGCCTCTCAAGCCCCCAGCCTCCTTTGTTGGAGGCAAGTGGGACTTCCTGAGCTGCATGGTGGAGTGTCAGTCCCAGGAAACTCCACTAGAGGCCCATGGAACCCCAAAACTGAAGGGGAGGCCCCTTTATACCCATTATACCCAGGCCTGTGAAGGGCTCCTGTGGGTTTGAGCTTGGTTTTGTGTAGGCCTGTGGAGCACCGTGAGGTCCCTGGATCCCATCTCCCTACTGGGTGGCCACAGATTTCACAAGTGCCTCTGTTTGTAAGTTCTATATTATTTCTCTTATTTTTGTCTCAAATCTCACATCGTTTGTCTGTTGGCTTTGAAGCCTGAGTTAGACCCACCAGCTGGCGAAAGCACTGGTGTGATTGGTGGTGAAGGCACCAGAACACAGGAGCCGGATGTGGGCGTGCAGCTCGATGGCTGGTGAGGCACTTCCTTGCACCGGAACAAAACAAAACAAAACAAAACAACGTTCAAATTGTTTTCCTGCTAATGGCCGCCCATCGCGTCTCATGCTTCATCTAGAAAGGGTTGTCGGTTCTCCGGCTCAGTGTTCTGGTCTCTGTGGAGTCCCATGCGCATGCTCAACACTGCATCACCCCGCCTTCCCCCGCCCTCCTCCCCATCCCCTTCCCGCCACCCCGCCACCCCGCCAGCCATGTCTTATGGTAGCTATGACCATCCTCATAGCGAAGGTTCCGATATGTCCTGCAGTGGAGAAACCCGCTGTATGCCAGCGAGCCCAGCATCTCCCAAGCTTGCTGGAGCCTGGAACCTGCTTCCAAGTCACTCACATCCGTCTGCACTGCCTTACAGGTTTTAGGGACCCAGGCCACTGCTAGTCTCATGGTGGCGTCAGCTGCTTTGATTTGGGGCTGCAGTCTACCCCAGATGGCGTGGAGTCGGAGTGACTCCTGCCGAAGCGGAACTTGAGCCCATCTCTTCCCGAGCCAGCCCAGTCCGCACCATCTGCTCAGCCTGTGCCCACTCCACACTGGCTGCCTCTCAGTCCCCACCACTTTGCTATGGCTGCAGGGAATCAGAATCCTTCCAGCTGAGGATAACTGCTCCATCCCCGACCCCCCCCCCCCCCCCCCCCCCCCCCGGCAGTGACTCGTCACTTCTTACCTGGAAAAGTAAGAGTTAACTCTCCTGTAACACATACTCCCACCTTTCCCTCCTCCCAAAATAGGCATTTGGTGAAATGAGTACTTAGGTTTTACATTCTTATGTCTATGCAAATGTTGTTTACAACTGATCTATTTAGGGTACTGGGGTTATATTTCTTTTTAGTGCAGTCCCTTCACCCCAGGTTACAATTCTCAGTCTCTCTCTCTCTCTCTCTCTCTCTCTCTCTCTCTCTCTCTCTCTCTCTCTCTCTCTCTCTCTCTCTGTCTCTCTCTCTCTCCTGCAGAGTTTTCTACCTACTTAGCAATAATTCAATTCCAAATTCTATGAAACCTGAAACCTTGGGCTGAGGACAAGGCGTGTAGAAGGCCGTAGGTTCATTCTCAAGATTGGAAAAACAAATCGCTGGAGTGAATGGATGCCTCGTGCTTCCAACCCCAGCTCTTAGGTCACGGAGGCCGGAATGCTGTAGAATGAGACTCTGTCCCCAAAATCAAACAAAGTAAGGCTTGGAGGTGGCTCCACAGGTAAGAGCACCGGCTACTCATCTTGCTCAGGACCCAGGTTCAGTTCCCAGTACCCACACGACAGCTCACAACCATATGTAACTCCAGTTCCAGGGGGTCTGATGCCCTCTTCTAGCCTCTGTGGGCACAAGCCATGTGGTGGACATGCGTACATGTAAGCAAACACACATAAATTAAATACATTAAAAATAAATAAAATAAAATTTAAAAATTGCAGTGAAAATTTTACTGATATAATAAGCAGAGGCGGGCGTGGTGGTACATGCCTGGTCTCCAAGGTGAGTCCGGGACAGCCATGCCTACACAGAGAAACTCTGCCTCCAAAACCCAAATAAATAAATAAATAAATAAATAAATAAATAAATAATAGGTAGGTGTTTGATAGATTAGAAGCTTTTAGGAAGCATTGGTTCTCCTGTTCTGCTTGCTCTGGGTTCACCCCATAGCACTGTTCTGGAGACACATTGGCTTTATCTAGTTTTGACTTTGCTGTTACCTGGATTGTTATCTTTACCTCAGTTTATTTTTTTGAGGAAGAGTGGAGCATGTGACTCCGTCCTAGGTGACTTTTCTGGGTGGGAGGAGAAAGATCACCAGCCCATATCCTCATGTCAAATTAACTAAAGCAAGCAATTAGGAGGAGGGCTATCTCTCCCTAAGGCTGGGTTCAAGGGGTCAGCATTGAATGTGAGGAAGACAAGGGTTTTACAGCTTAAGCATAGAGGGGGCTCCAAATGGGGATGGAAAAAGGCAGGGTTTCACGAGCAAAACATAAACATAACAAGTTAGTCATAATGACCTCCTAAGACAAAGACAGCATTGCAAGGTGGTCATAAGGTAGTCATAGCAACAAGTAGTCATACTAACCCTTTGAAACAAAGGCAGGGTTGCAAGATGGTTGTAACTTTTTGAAACAAAGACTCAGTTGTCATTTCCCGGAACAGGCAGTACAGAGCCATCTGTAGCACAGCCCAGTCCTTGAGAAATAGAGGTTTAATCATAATCCAAATTGCACTTAGTTTCTTTTTACTATTAAAATGGCTTATAAGCCTAAGATGGGGGCAGGCTGGTTCATCAGTGACCTTGCACATCTGGAAACTGTCATTTTTCTGTCATCACAGTGGATTCGTGTTTTCATTGGGTAGGGTATAAAGTTGTAGTCTGAAAAAATTTTCCCTTAGGCTGTGTGTGTTCCTATGTGTGCTCCTGTTTGGAAATTATGTTAGACTCACAGAGAAGGAATCAAGCTGTGCAGAGCTCTGCCCTGTGGCTTTACCTAGCTTTGCTGACTTCATACACAGCCACAGTGCAGGAAGTTAATTTTCATGCACCGTGCTTTCCTACACTATCAACAAGGTTCCACCAGTGTCTCTGAAAATGTCACGCTGCTTTTCCAGGCTTCTACGTCGCATGTAGCTGTAGAGTCCTCTAATCTGGCCCAGGTCCTCAGTCTTTCTCTGTTTCTCATGACCTTGACTTTATGTAAAATGTTGCTGAGGTTGGATGTGTCTGAAGTTTTCCTTGTGATTACAGTGAGTCAGACTGGGGATAAGGACAAGGCCGAGGCAGTGTGCCCTTCTCTGTGCATCAAACCAGGGAGGCTCATAAGACTTGTTACTGGTGTGCATCAATATTCCTGGATATGCGCTGTGTCTACGGAGGCCAATTGACTGGTTAGAACGTCAGGATAAAGAGGGGTTCAATGTTACAGGTCTAGAAACCAACCACAGTTTCATTTGGGCATCTCTAAGCGACTGAACAAGCCATGCCTTACCCTGTTCTATGTTAGATTTAGCAGCCCGGGACTAACAGATAGGTCCAGACCTAATGTCTTGACAAACAGATAAAAGCCTTTAGAATGTGTTAACGAAACTCAGTCTCCCACCAACTGAAGGCCTAAGAGTGTTGTCACATAGTATCTAAGGCCTGTAGCAGTTTTTCCAGCTTGCTATAACCCACCTATTTGATGTATCCACCAATGTATTTGAAAACTGTCTTAATTTAGGGCTTTGTTTGGTTGTCATAAAAAGCTCATGAAATTGCTACCTCATTGGAGCATGGCATTTTTGGGAGACTGAAATGTATGTTTTTGGACCATGGTCACTCTCATATTTGGCTCCAGAATAAACTGTGTCTTTCATTCCTTTGAGGTAAAAGCTGTTTCTTTTAAGCTAGTAATTCTGACCTTAATCACATGGCTAAAATAGTTTCTGCATTTTCCCCATTATAACATTGTGACAGGGCAAGACAGTGCACAGGTCCCTTCATCTGTATTCTTGCTGAGGCCACTTTAAGTCTTAATTAGAATTTTATCTCTTCAATGGAGAATCCTGTAGAAAATTACCCAACTCTATTCTAGAAAGCTGAGGTCAAGGTAAGTTAGGCCCCAGCTAACTTATCTTAGTTTCTTTTAAACTGCCTGCTCATGCAGAAACTTCCCCCTGCAGTTAACTGTTTCTCTCTTTTTTTAAAAATAATTATTTTATGTGCATTGGTGTTTTTCCTGCATTCATGCCTGTGTGAGGGTGTCCGATTCCCTGGAACTGGAGTGACATGTGGGTGCTGGGGATTGAACCCAGGTCCTCTGGAAGAGCAGCCAGTGTTCTTAACTGCTGAGCCACCTCTCCAGCCCCCTAACTGCTTCTCTTAACTTCTGTTAAACTGCTTGCTTGAGCAAAACCTCCCCTTGAAGCTCTCCAGGGAGATGCCAGGATGTGGTTTTGTCTTTAAAAAAAAAAAAAAAAAAAGAAGCCCTTTACCCTTAAACACTCATCAGTACACTTGGGTTCTCAACACCTGAGTATAGTCCAGCCAAGCAGAATAAAGACTTTCAATTGGCCATAGACTCTGTGTGTGTGTGTGTGTGTGTGTGTGTGTGTGTGTGTGTGTGTTCGTCTCTAGTGCACCCCTATAACAACAGTTTGGGGGTTTTGTCTATTTGTTTGATTGTTTTTGAGACAAGGCCTCATGTAGCTCAAGCTAGCCTCGAACTTGCTATGTAACCAAAGATGATATTGTGAACTCCTCACTCTCAGGCCTCCTCCTCCCAAATGGTGAAGCTAGAGTTATTTCTGCAAACAGTAGGTATTGTTGAATAGACTTTGAGGCTGTAGAAATATCCAATTTATCTACAAACTTTCACTATATAATTTCAGCATCCTTTTATGAATCTTTTTTTTTTTTTTTTAGTTTTTCAACACAGGGTTTCTCTGTGTAGCCTTGGCTGTCCTGGACTTGCTTTGTAGACCAGGCTAGCCTTGAACTCACAGTGATCCGACTGCCTCTGCCTCCCGAGGGATTAAAGGCATACGCTACCACCGCCTGGCTCCTTTGATGAGTCTTAACTGCAACTATTACTACTGGAATATTGTACGGTGGTTTTCTGTTACCCCATTTGTTTTACACTTATGAATTGGCATTCTCTTGAAAAATAATGGCTTTCCCTTCACCTTCATGGGCTTAGCTGTTCAATTACTGACATGCCGGCACTGGCTTGGAATCTATATGTATCTTATCATATGGATTATAATACAGACTTGCTGTTTACATCGTCCCTAGGATTTTGAAGGCCCTTGAAGTTCAGTGTTATTGCTATTGAGAACTTTGATGTCATTTTGACGCTCACATATTTTTCTAACTTTTCTGTATAATAAGAAAATGAAAGTGGGGGGAAAAGGACACAACAGTGTGCACTCTGTGGATGTGGCCAGTGTTGCCCTGTAGCTGGTCAGGATCTCAGTCCTGGTGTGAGGCATATGTGCTTTCACCACACGAGAGCTAAGTGGGAAAAGGTCCCAGAAGCCTCTGATCGGTTCATAAACTTCCTCTCACTTCTCCAGTGTCCCACGTGCTCCCGCTAAACTCCTCACCTGGGCAGGGGCACCAGAGAAGAAGCCATGAGCATCCTGCTCAGCAGCGGAGGGCCAGTTGCTCCTGGGATGAATTGAGAGGATGCTCTGAGGGCCACTCTCCACCTGCTTCTTACCAGTTTCGGTTTTGATCACTCTTTGATCCTTCCTGGGGCAAGTCCTGAGAGCTCCTAATTTTGGAGCCTAAATTCTGTGTCGTATGAGAGCGTGGTTTCGGGAGAGACGGCTCTGAAACTCAGTTGATGTGTGGGACTCAAGTTGCCAAATGTCTCTGTGCCCTGTCCCCAAAACCAGGCTAGAAACTTCTCACGTTTGGGCACACTAAATGGGCTGACGCTGCCTCCCCTCAGACCGGTGTGCGCCACAGACGAAGTCCACCGAGCTGCACATACGGACACAGTGCACATACCTAGGACATCTGTATGCTGGCGTTTTGTCCTGTGAGCTGTTTCCACACACCATGATTTCACTTTTCATTTTCCTCTTCTGCTTTTTTTTTTTTTCAGGGGGTGGGGCTCTTATGAAATTTTGTCTCTCTTTTTTTTTTTCTTTCTTCTTTTCTTTTTCCCTTATTGCCTGTCTGGTAAGGTTTGGGGAGAGAGTACAATCAAATGTGTGTATGCGTGCCACCACTTAGGCTGATAACTCAATTATCTTTCTTTCTTTGACTTCCCTGAGGACACCTCATCCCCATCCCAAATTAGGTTAGGTATGAACAGCTGTGAGCTTCTCTTCCCAGAAGCATGGCAGCCTCAGAATCAGATCTGGCCCTCATTTCTGGTCTGACCTACATACTGATTGCAAAGGAGCAGAGGTGTGTTCTGCAGAGAGGTGTGTCCTGCAGAGAGGTGTGTCCTGCAGAGAGGTGTGTCCTGAGGTCCTGCAAAGCTGCTGAGTCATCCCTGGCTTACAGGAAACTGGGCTCAAGTCGAGTCTACACACTTGTGTAAGAGCTTTGTGACCCAGCTGTGGCTGAACAACCCGCAGGCTCCCTTCAGTGGTCGTCATCTGACTGCCCTGGAGAATTTGACCCCATCTTGCCTAATGAGGGGTTTGTGGGGTGCCCACTCTTCTGTCTGGGTCATGGAAGGAGGAAAAAAAACCATCAGGAGAATGAAGAGGGTCTGAGAAGGTGGACTGAAAGTTTGGAAACTTCCACTCAACCAGTAAAGCAAAAACAAGGATGCTGAAAATGACAAAGGCATCGAATTCGAGGCTAGCCTGAGCTACACGAGACTATGTTTAAAATATAATGAAAAACAAAACAGAACAGAACACCCTCTGCTTATATGGGTCTAACATGTTTGTAACCTTGAGTTTTATGGGGTTAACACTTCTCTCTCATCCTCAGTGCCTGCTGCTCTCCAGCTAACCATCTTTATTCCAAAACAAGTTGAGTTCTAGAGAGTTCCAAGGTTGAGGGGAGGTGATACAGAAGAAAAGGTTGGGTTTCTAGCACTCTATGCTTTCTTTTTATTAAAGGACTTATTCATTTTTTTAATCATCATCATCATCACCATCATCATCATCATCAGTGTGTGTGTGTGTGTGTGTGTGTGTGTGCAAAGGCATGCACATTGTTCTCACCTTCTACCATGGCTTCTGGAGCTCACCTTTTACCTACTGAGCCATATCGCTGGTCCCTTCTTTTTCATTTCTTCTTTTTTTTCATTTCTAATGTGTTTTAATGGCATATAATTGACAGCAGTTGATGATTAAGACCTAGAAGTTCAAAGGTGGAGACTTATTTGTGTCCTCATCCACGTGTCCTTAGTCTATCACAGGGTTATTTGTGCACAGTTGCTCCTGAAATACAAGTTGGTGAGCTGGAGAGACGGCTCATGAGTTAAGGCCTGGCGCTGTTCTCGCAGAGGACTTGAATTTGGCTCCTGTAGGCAGCTCACAGTGGCCTGTAACTCCAGCTCCGGGGGATCAGGTCTCTAGGGACAACTGCACACAGGTGATATATATACATACACAGACACTCACATATACACATAAAAATTAAAAGAGTCCAGATTGACGAGATGAATGTATTATCTCAGTTCTCACAAGAACCTTCTCAGTTACCTCCTGTTAGCTTCCCCTGAGGCAGCGGCTGCCAGAATGGGTTAAGCAGTCTGCCTGGGCAACCCATTGATGGGGCGCGGAGCTGGTATTGATCGGCTCTAATGGACTCAAGCCAGAGCAACACACTTACCTGCATTTAGATAGCACTGACTGAGGAGGAGGTGGGTGGGTTGTAGCTTCCTTTTGGTGGGGAGTCTCTCATAGGAGAATTCTCATGGACCAGAAACAGTGATCTTCACTTCTTTATAACATTCACACGGGCCCTCTCAGGAATCCCAAGAAAGGACTGGTAAAAATCGCAAAGAGAGGCATTGTCAGGTTAATAAGCAAGACGTCATTTATAACCACAAAGCCTCCTTTTATTTGAACAATCGAAAGCGTTTCTATGAGACTTGGTTTGTTTGGGTTTACAATTTCATGCCTGGAATAGCCTGCAAAAATGCCTATGTGCCCAGGCTGGGCTCGTTAGCAGGATTTAGCTTGAGATCTGAGGCAGAATTTAAAAGAGCTTTTAAATAAGATTTAAAACACTCATATGTGTATGAGTGTTTGTCTGCATGTATATATGTGGGCCGTATGTGTGCCTTCAGCCCCGCTCCCCAACCCCATGAGATGGGGTTACAGGTGACCGGAACCCTGCTAATGTGGGTGCAGAGAAGCAAAGTTGGGTTCTCTCAAAGAGCAGTAAGCACTTTTCAGTGATGAGCACATTTTAGCCTTCAGGGAGAATCTCAACCCCCACAGCCTGTTGTCAGAGCCCTCTAGAGCTGTGGTTTTCTCTGAGCCTTTGCATTTGTGAGCCTTGGAGGATGAGAACCCAGGGCCAGCCCTTACTGCCTGTGAACACCTTGCCTGGCTGAGCTCACAGCCAGGTGTGGAATTCAGGGTTTCTTGAAGTCTTGTAGACCACACACCGACCATCCTCGGTCTTCCTAATACAGAGCCCTTTAAAACCTTCCTTAGTCCTGTCCCTTCCCCCTCCCACCCCTCCCCCCAGGGACACACTGTGGCCTTGCACCCTTCTTTCCCACGTGAGTGAAAGGAAAAACTCACAGATCCATGTCTTGGTGTTGGGCGGGGTTGGGGCAGGTGTATTGAGAGTAAGGCTCCCACTGAGCAAGGCAATTCTTTAGTTTGAGCAAGTGTTGAGCTAGACCTGGGCACACCGCAGGCAGTCCCCCTAGAGTTAGCAATGGTGGGCAGAAAGACACAGTGCCCTCAAGGCAACCGTGGCAGTTCCTGAGCAGAACAGTCTGACGAAACCCATTTGTCACTCACAGTTTACCATGGACTCGCCGAGCAAATGAGGTCACCACCACTGTGAACCGATTATCTTTACAAAAAACACCCCCAAACTCTGGAAACTGGGGTTCCTACTTCTCCCTTGATTACATCCCCACAGCCAAAAGCCACACGGAGGGTTACCTAGACAGCTTTTTATAAAGATTCATATAAATACAAAAAGGGACCAAATGATAAGCCACGGGATGGAGAGATGGCTCAGAGGTTAAGAGCACTGGCTGCTCTTCCTAAAGATCCTGAGTTCAACTCCTAGCAACCACATGGAGGCTCACAACCATCTATAAAGAGAGATCTGGTGCCCTCTTCTGGTGTACATGTTGGCAAAACATTGTATACCTAAATAAATAAATCTTTTTTTTTTTTTTAAGATAAGCCACCTCCAATAAATATTGTACAAAAATAAAAGTAAGGAAAATGAAGTAGCTTATATTCAACAGGGAGACTCAACTCTCTCCCACCACTCTTCCTCATTTTCTCCCCACTGAGTCAGGGTTTCTCTGTGTAGCCTTGGCTGCCCTGGAATTCACTCTGTATGTAGACCAGGCTGACCTCAAACTCAGAGATCTGCCTGCCTCTGCCTCCCAAGTGCTGAAATTAAAAAAATGTGGGCCACCATCACCTGGCTTCTCTCCCCACATTTAAAAAAACAAAAACAGGTTTTGGTACTGAACCCAGGACCTTGTGCCTTGCTCTAAGTGACTCCATGCTGTGTGGGAAAACAGCTTCGGGCCATGCCGTGCCCTTGGCGACTCAGTTCACACGCCACTGTAGGCTGTATTTTGAATACAGATGCAGAAGCAAGTACCAGCCATAAATTCAAAGGGAAGTGAGATCATATGAGTTGGTTATAGTGCCTTTAATCTCAGCACTCCAGAGTTCAAGGCTAGCCTGATTTCCATAGTGAATTCCGTGCCAGTCAGGGCTACATAATGAGACTCTTGTCTCAAACAGACACAATGCAGATCGAGACCATATGAGTACATGGAGAGATTGAAGCCATACAAGAAAAGTCAGGCCCAAGAACGGACTGCACAGACCAGACCAAGGACGGGTGAACGGCACTCGCGTGCATGCTACAAAACAGGGCACTGACAGACAGACACCAGCCAAGCAGTCTGGGCTTCAGCTCAGCGTGATTCCTCAGGGCCTTAGTTCATCAGTCCAGTCCAACTGCTGTTTGGTCCTGTGCCTCACCTTAAACCTTCAAACCTGGGTGCCTTAATATTTTACTGTAACACTTTTTGTCTTATTTGCTATTATGTGCATGTGAGAGTGACACATTAAACCCCCCCCCCCCAACTCTGGTGAGTTGATGTCAGCCATTAAGACAGGATAGAAGAGGGGGCTGGAGAGATGGCTCAGCGGTTAAGAGCACTGACTACTCTACTCTTCCAGAAGTCCTGAGTTCAATTCCCAGCAACCACATGGTGGCTCACAACCATCTATAATGTGATCTGGTGCATACTGTATAAATAATAATAATAATAATAATAATAATAATAATAATAATAATAATAAAAATAAAAGACAGGATAGAAGAGGGGTCTCAGCCATTAAGAGCACTGGCTGCTCTTTTAGAAGACCCAGGTTCAGTTCCCAGCACCCACATGGCAGCTTACAATGGTCTGTTAACTCCCAGCTCCAGGAGATTTGACACCCTCACACAGATATACGTGCAGGCAAGACACTAGTGCACATTAAAAAAAAAAAAAAACTGTATAGAAAAGTCTGTGTTTGGGGGGTTGGAGAGATGGCTCAGCAGTTAAGGGCACTGTCTGCTCTTCCAGAGGTCCTGAGTTCAATCCCCAACAATCACATGGTGGCTCACAACCATCCATAATGTGATCTGATGCCCTCTTCTGGCCTGCAGGTGTACATGCAGATAGAGCACTCACATATACAAAATAAATAAATAAGTCTTAAAAAAAAAAAAAAGAAAAGAAAAAAGAGAAAAATCTGTGTTTGGTAAAATATAGTCAATGAAATAGATGCAGTTATGAACCTCCTCAATAAATCCTAAGATTGCTGAAAAGCACCACTGTGTTTGTTTATGCTTCTGACATTGCTTGTTCTGGGACCAGTTTCACCAGTGCCACCCGGAGCTGTAGGCTGTTAGCAGGGTGAGACACAAGGCCAGTGCTTTACCCAGTGCTGGCTGCGTGTAAACCCTTGAAAAGGCTCAAGGCTCAGACAGCGTTCTGAGGCTGAAAGAAGAAGACGGAAGCTTTGGGCATTCTTGTGGAAGTTACACATGCCTTTGAAAGTTTGGTCAAACTCACGGGATCCTCCTCTGTAGAAAAATGATCTGAAACACGTTTTGCAAAGCAGATGTGGAGCTTCGTGGCTCCCTCGCTTACAAAGGTCAAGGAGTATTAATTCAGAGAGACAGGAAGCTGTTTAACACCCTGAAAACTGCCTTTCATCTGCCCTCTACCAACAGTCTTTATGGTCGGGGGTGGGGGATGAGGATGGGTGTAAGCAAATGTCATCGGGCACCCCAGCCCCTCCGGTCTGGCTGTCAGCTGCTCTGAGATACTCCTTATCTCTCTCCATTCCTTGTACTTGTTCTGGAGATGTCTGGGCCCAGGCACTTCCTAAAATGTAGAGTCTAGTCATTTTCTGTCCGTCTCTAACTTGTATCTAACTCCAGGAGAGTCTGGCCTGGGCGAGGGTTAACTCAGAACAAGAAAACATTTCTAACATGGTGATGGCAAGCCATGAATAACACACACACACATGCAGATGTCTTCTTCACAGTATGGAGTACAAATGGACCTTTATTTATTATTATTGTTGTTGTTGTTGTTTCTGCTTTTTTGAGACAGGTTTCTCTGTGTAGACTTGGCTGTCTTGGACTCACTTTGCTGACCAGGCTGGCTTAGAACTCACAGCGATCCACCTGCCTCTGCCTCCTGAGTGCTGGGATTAAAGGCTTGTGCCACCATGCCCTGTTCCAATGTGCCTTTGTAATACACATCTCAGCACCGCCCATCTGTCCCTCCTGTCCTGTGCTGTAGTGACAGGGAATTGCTGCTGACACCAGCATCGTCCAGATCACAACTCATCCATAACTCCTGGTCCACAGGAACAGTATTTGCTGGTTAGGTTTTGTCTCATGGTTTCCTTCATCCTTCTTTTCTTTTCTTTTCTTTCTTTTTTTTTTTTTCCCTATCTCTCTTTTTTCTTTCTTTCAGAATTTATTGATTTATTTATCTTATGTATATTGGTGTTTTGCCTGCATGTATGGCTGTGTGTGAGGGTGTCAGATCCCCTGGAACTGGAGTTACAGACAGTTGTGAGCTACCACGTGGGTACTGGGAATTGAACCTGGATCCTTTGGAAAAGCAGCCAGTGCTCTTAACAACTGAGCCATCCTTCCTTCCTTCTTTCTTTGATTTGTTTATCCCTGCCCCCTCTTTCTCTCTCAGGGCCTTCATTATCTCGACCAGGCTGACCTGGAACTCACAGACTTTCAACTGTTTCCTGCCCGGTGCTGTGTGGCCGCCACATCAAGGAACTGTCGTTTGTTTGTTTGTTTGTTTGGTCACAAATTAAGTGCTCTCACTCTCTACATGTTTTTCACTAAAATCAACTCATCTGGCCTATTTTACTATTGCTGTTGTTTTATTCCGAAGCTCCTACTAGATTTCAACTCAGGGTCCTCCTCAAACATTGGGGTTACAGGCAGGCACCGACGATCTTCACACATCCTGTACCCTCAATCCAATGCTAGGGACAGAACCCAAAACTTTGTGCATTCGAGGCACTGAGCTACATTCAGAGCTTGATCTGTTGAAAACATCTTTTAGAATATTTATTCCTGGCCAGGCATGGTGGCGCACACCTTTAATCTCAGCACTTGGGAGGCAGAGGCGGGCAGATCTTTGTGAGTTCAAGGCCAGCCTGGTCTCCAGAGAAAGTCCAGACCAACCAAGGCTACACAGAGAAACCCTGTCTCAAAAAACCAAAAAGAAAAAGAAAATTTATTCCCTTGGGGGTGGGAGACTCATGTGTGCCACTGAGCACACTCACATGCACTCGCACACACACATGCGTGGATGTCAGAGGACAGTCTGTAGGAATCAGCTCGCTCTGGAGATCAAACCGCTCAGCAGCAAGCTCCATACCTCCTAAGCCATCTTCCCGGCCATGATTTTCTAATCTTTAAGGAAAGACATGTGCTACAAAAGAAGAAAAAAGGAGCACAGGTGGAGTTTTAGTTTCTTTTATTTTTCACAACGTAGGATGTAGGGCAGAGAAGAGTTACTCAGAGTTGGAGGGCAGGGCGAAGTCTGAGGGCTCAAGGGCCCCATGGAGCAGACCAGCCCCTCTCTGCTGCCAGCCCAGCTAATTGCACAAGAGTGACAGTGCCTCAGGCCCAGAGGCCAGCAGGAAGAATTGCTCCTGATCTCAGCAACAGGTGAGGTGACCCTCAGATACAGTTCTGAAACCTCTTTTCATTTGTACATTTGATTCTCGATTATTATGTCACCAACTTTGTTACATTGTCGCTTGGTATTGAATTGTTACGTGAGGTATAATTGAGGTTTTTGTTTTTTTTTACTAATACTAATTGCCTTCTTTATTATTATTAATTATTATTATTATTTTATTCAGATTACATCTAAATTTTTATCCCCTTGCTTGTCTCCTCCTATTCCGCCCTCCCTCCCTCTTTCACCCTATTCCCATCCCCTAGGTCTGTGACAGAAGGGGTATTTGAGGTTATTTATACTCCCTTGATGAACACTTGATTTTCAGCATCATTTCCACTGAGAATAAGTCCTGAGAAGAAAATACACTGTCCAAGAGAAGAATGGTTTCTGGTGTGGTAAGGTGAGCATCACTTCCCCAAGGATCAGTTGGCCCTTTCTGTTTATAGAAGCAAGGATGCGCTGTTCCGCCTGCGCAGGGGGTCTGGCTGGCGTGGCTCCCTGTCCTGCTCCTGCCTGGAGTCACAGGCTACTGCATTTCAGCAGGACTTCAGCAAGTGCAGCAGGCTCTGCAGGGCTTCCGGCAGCCCCTGGCCTGTGAGGGCACTGCAGGCCTGGAGCTCCCAGGAATGGTCTTGGAACCTTTCCAGGCCCAGCCTGTTTTTTATTTCAAGCAACGGTAGAGCATCGGGCACCTCCTGTTTGTTGGCCAGTACCAAGAAAGGGACACCGGCCATATTGGGGTCTCCAAGGACTTCCTCAAGCTCGGCCACTGCCTCAGGCAAGCGGGCTTCATCTGTGCTGTCCAGCACGTACACGAGGATGTCGGTCCCTTCCAGGTAGTCCTTCCAGGTTGCCCTGAGCTGAGTCTGTCCCCCAATGTCCCAGAGAATCAGTGACACATGTCCAGGAGCCTCAAGAGGCTCGACATTGAACCCGACAGTGGGCAGGGTCTCCACCAGCGGGTTTCCTTTCAGTTTGTACAGGATTGTGGTCTTGCCGGCAGAATCGAGGCCCATCATGACCACCTGCGCTTCTGCCTTGTGACCTCTGGAATTTACAGAGCCCATGGCGGGCCCCCGATAATTCCTTCTGCAGAAAGGCTGGGGGCGCACATCAGCTATCGTTTTCTGAAGAAACGCAAAGCCATGCACACCCACGGAGCTCCTGCTCTGCAACAAAACAAGTCATTTCAGGGAAGGGTTTCAGACCCAGGCCGGACCATTGAAAAGTCCAAGAAGTGAGGAAGAGTGAGTCACCAGCAGCTGACTGATCTCTGACGCTGCGGAAGGACCAGGACGGATTGGAGCCGCAGTACGCAGGCGTCCTCCCTAAGTAGTTAAAGCAGAGCCAGAGCGGCCATCAGACCTGGGTCAGCAGAGGCTACAGAAAGGTGTTTTCAATTCTGCACACCCGGTGGCCCCCTGTCCCTCCTGCTTTCCTCCCAGAGCCTAAACCCAAAAGTAGCAGCTCATGGCATTCCAGATGAAGTGGAGAAGCCAGGTCATCGTGTGCTGACTTTTTGGAATGCCTCTCAGGACCAGGACACTGGCCTCTCCAGGATCCATTGACAATCGCTGCTGACTCAGGCACATTTGAGTCAGAAGCAAGAAGTTTTCTGTACCATCTAAAAGACCTCTAGAACACCGTGGAGTGTTTTGTTTTTTTAATTCTAAGCCTAAGAACTGCCCAGAACTTAGGAGAATTCGGGGGGAGGCAAAAGGAACATAGCACTTCTAAGAGTCTGCATCAAGTAACACTGAAAAGGAAAAAAAAAAAAAAAAAAAAAAGTAAAGCACTTCATTCACTCCTAACACGGTGAGAGAAAGCAAGCTTTAAAGTTACCTCTGTTGTGCCCCCGGACTGTGACAGGTGTCCCTCCGTCCCTTCCTCCGCCAGGGCACCTCTCCACCATCAAGCTGCTTTTCTGCTGGCTGCCAAGAAGTGAGGAAGTGTACTGGCTGTTGCCCTTTGTCCCTTTTCTTCTTCCTCTCTCAGTGGCTGGGGCGGACATCCTCCTATACCGGGGGTGTGTCTGGAGACAGCTCAGCTCTCCAGCTGTGGGTGGAGCCCAGCCCAGCACTAATTCCCACTTCAGCAGCTGAGCTCCCCAGGCCACGGGCACACTGTGTGTGCAGCCTCCAGCTGCTGCCTAGTGTTGTTCTTTGATTCCTGTGGTCTCCCTGGGAAGTCTGAGACCCGGAGTTTCTGCAACACGTGCATCAGTGTTTTTCTGGTGCCTGGAGGTTCTTTGGTTTGCAAAACTGTGAAGCTTGTCAGAATCAAAATGGAGTCCCTTGTCAAGCGTGCAAAAAAGGAGGAAATAATTAATATTAAATAAGTAAATAAGGGAGGTGATCTCGAAATGCATTACTGATAAGAATATTCATAAAGGACTCTGCTAGAACCATAGCCTTACACACACACACACACACACACACACACACACACATTCACATCCACATATACGTCGGGATAAATCTAAATAACTGTTAATGTACTGAGACCATGGGGGAAGGACTGTGGTGGGCTGGCTTTATAGCAACCTGCTCTTAGTCTAGTCTCCTGAGAACCAGAGTGACAGAAAAAGTAACACTAGCCGCGGGTGAGGGTGGTGCTGCAGCAGAGCCATCACCTCTCACCGGGCTCCCCCTCTCTACGGTCCACCACTGTCAGGTGCCATTGTGTGTAGACTTGTCTATCACTTTGTCATGTTACTTTTCTTTTCTTTTGTCCCTTATTTTAATCTTTATTTCAAGATCACGTAAGTGGGCCGCCCTGTGCAGGACAGGAGTTGTGCTGAGCCCGAGTCAGAAGCTCATGCAATTGGGCCTGTTGCTTGTTTACTTTTCTTCACAGGTGGAGGGGGCAGGGAGGGTCCAGACATTCTCCCCGTCCCCCCAACCGCTGTATGCAATTCTTCCCTGATTGCTTGTGGCCTTGGGGTCTTGGAGGATGGGGTAGAGGATGTAGGTTGGGAAGGATGGTGGAGGGGGCTCTGTTGACACAGCCATGGGGAAGCCACCATCGCTCCTGGGTGCAGACCTTGTGGAGAGGGTGGTTAAGGCCACCTGTGCTCCTGCCTGTAAGGCTCCACCATTGACCTGAAATACTCATTGGTTTTCAGTGAACTCTGGAGGGATTGCTCTGAGGTGTATCACTGGAATCTGAGGGGGAGGGTACATGTTATTTTTGCCTCCCCCAAGGCAGGGGTTTTGGCAGCACACTATTATTTGCAATTTCCATTCCTAGATCTTCAAAATGGTCTTTGTACAACATGGTGCATAAAAATGAGGGGCCTTCCTTCATTTTGGGGCCCAGTTGTAGAGGAGCATAGCTGGGTGGAGGACACCCATGAGCCAGGGGTCTGAAGTGTCAGGAGGGCTGCATGTTAAAGTGTCATATGAAGTGACCTGTCCTGAGGGAGTGGGCTGTTTCTTCAAGGTAGGACATGGTTTTATTTCTTTCTTCCTGTATCCTGTGGGCCAGGTGGAAACACGGGTCTCAATGTGAGCTCGGTGGCAGAGAAGTCAAATAATGCGACCATTGTATTTGCTGTCCAGGGTTCTGAGAGCATCTACGGCAGGGAGGGAAAGTGCTGGTTTGGCTTGACGCAGTCTGCAAGGTTAGACTGGAGCACCTGTGAGTGGCTGCTTTGGTGCTGCCTTGGATGTAGGAAATCTGGCAGGATACTGGAACATATATATGGGCAGAAGACAGAGTTAATTAGGTTAGTGAGAAAATTCTAGGTGTACATTTGAAACTTCTGGGAGAGTGAGCAGAGAAGGAAGGTTTGGAGTGAAGGAGAAAAACCTTGGCCATTAGGAACCTCCTTCCGCTTAACCTATTTCTGGCAGTAATTAAAAAGGTTTTTGTGTGTGTGTGTGCATGCGCGTGCACGCATGTGTTCTTCTGTATAGCCTTGGCTGTCCTAGACTTGCTTTGTAGAGCAGGCTGGCCTCGAATTCACAAAATCTGCCTGCCTCTGCCTCCCTGAGTGCTGAGATTACAGGTGTGTGCCCCTGTACCCAGCTAATGCCAAAATTTCTTAAATAAAAGCCCCTTTGGGGTAGAAATTGATCTTCTCCCCAGTATTATAAGTGCTGAAAAGCATCTTTACCCACGCGATGGTAATATAAATCCTCACATTTCTATGCAAGCTGTATGATATTTCAGTGGAAAATGTACCAACCAACACTGACTAAATTGTGTATAAAAACATTGGCCATTCTAGTATCTGATATTGGCCACAATCTAAATACTTACAGGGTATTTTGTATAATTTTATATTTTGCCAACTTTGGAAAAATCATCGGTTACAACGAAATGACAGACTGGAGTTATCACTGACAAACCCCAGATACCAACAGATGCAGCTATTGTCAAGCATGCACTGTAGGACATTGGAACACAGTGCCCCTAAAATATCCCATTTTCTTCCCTTCAGAGGTGGAGATGGGTCTCTGAATGCCACATAAGGAGGGACTCCAGAGGAGCCCAAGGAGGTCAGTGGCTTGAGAAGACTGAATTCCTAACTAAAGGGGTTCAGGGGCTAGAATCTGCAGGAGAAAACATGGGCGAGGAAGTCCACACAGGGAGGATGGTCTGGATCCATGAGGCTGCCTGTGGATTTCCAGCTCTGGCACAGTCCCATGCCGTGGGGGACTTACTGACCGAAGGTCTTACAGAGAAAGTAGAATGAACATGGAAAATGACAGTCGATGGTGAATCCCAACCGCTCCCTTTGCTCACAGAGGGCCAGGCATATGAATCTGCAAACACACCACTCATGTGCACACCGCACGGAGAGGACAGACCTCCTGGCATGTAACACAGGAAAATGAATGGGACTCCTGAAGACTAAACCTCAAAGCCACAAACTGACAGCATCCATGAAAAGACAAAAACCAGTCTAGGAACTTAACTATGGCTCACAGTAAAGCTCAATGTTTAAAGGAATACAACAGCGGTCAGCCCTTGTTTTGTATTACTGTTTTCTGTTACTATGACGAAGTACCCACGGCTGATACTTTATAAAGAAAAGTTGTTTATTTAGCATATAGTTTTGGAAGGTAAGGTGGTGGCACACGCCTTTAATCCCAGCACTCGGGAGGCAGAGGCAGGCAGATCGCTGTGAGTTCAAGGCCAGCCTGGCTTACAAAGTGAGTCCAGGACAGTCAAGGCTACACAGAGAAACTTTGCCTCGAAAAACAAAACAAAAACAAACAAACAAACAAAAGGCTAAATAAATAGCACACCACTCACCATGTCTGGTCAAGACCCTCTGGCCTGTGTCACATCACAGCAGATGACCTCATGTTGGTGTCAGAAGGAAAGATCACACAGTGAGGCAGGAAGGATGAGGGACAGGATCCTTCTTTTACTGAAACTCATTTTTGTTGTTTGTTTGTTTTTGGTTTCGTGTTTTTGCAAGAAATACTTGCATTCCTTTGGGGGTGGGTGGGGGAAATTCCTATTAGGCTCCATTGAAAGGCATCACTGCGTTTAGACAGTGGCACACGGGGAGTCAGGCTTTCAGTGCATTGACACATAGGGGAGAACCCATATCCAAGCCACGGGGAAGCCGTAGCTTACTATAAAGGTCCTGGTGTCCAGCACTCAGCGAGGTCGCCATGCAGTCATAGCAGCAGGAAGTCATGGGTCTCAAAGGAGAAAAATCAGTCAAGAGAAACGGACTTGGATGGCAAAGTCATCACAAAAAGGGCATTAAGACTATTTGCATACCACACTTGCTTAAGGAAGCAAAGGAAATATCAATGTGATTATCATAACAAACTACTAGAGATGCAAAATACTGATAAAACCAGAAGCAGCGTGAACACCGTGGAAGCAAAACAAATGAGCTTGTAAATACAGTAATAGAAATCACTTGATGATTGATTGAAAGAAAACACAAGACAATGTGAACTGGGCAAGATTGAGCTAAAAGACCATAGTCCAGAAAGACAGACTCTGGGTAAACGAGAAAAAAAAAAAAAGAGAGAGAGAGAGGAAATTAAACCAAACATTTATATGTCTTAGCTACTTTCCTATTGCTGGGATAAGACAAACAAAACAAAACAAACAAACAAAAACAAAGCAAACAAACAAACAAAACAAAACCAAGGCAACTTATAAAAGAGAGCATTTAATTCGAGGATCATGGTTTCAGAGGGTGAGTGAGTTCATGACCATCATGGCGGGGAGGATGGCAGCTGGCAGGCAGGCATGGTGCTGGAGCAGTAGCTGGGAGCTCACACAGTGAGACAGCAATGATGAGGCAGAGAGAGAGAGAGAGACATGGACGGTGTAAGTGTTTGGAAACATCAAAGCCCCACCCCCAGTGACACGCCTCCTCCAACAAGGCCACACCTCCTAATCCTTCCCAAACAGTTCCACCACCTGAGGACCAAGCATCACATGTGGGAGCCACTGGGCCTGTCCTCATTCAAACCACCACACTCGTATCTTCCCAATAACATTTCTCATTAGGAGGCATAGTCAAATACAGTGGTGTGACCTTTTTAATAAAAAAGACTTATTTATTTATTATATATACAGTGTTCTGCCTGAGGTACATCTGCTGGCCAGAAGATGGCATCAGATCACATTATAGCCAATTGTGGGCCACCATGTGGTCGCTGGGAATTGAACTCAGAACCTCTGGAACAGCAGTCAGTGCTCTTAACCTCTGAGCCATCTCTGCAGCCCGGTGTGACATTCTTAACATACTTTTTTTTAATATAGAATCAGTTTAAAAATCTTTACTTGATAAAAATATTTTCAGAAATGAATGTGGAATCAAAGCATTTATATAGCACATGGAAGCTGAGAGCATTCGCTGGAGGCGAGCACTATCAGAGGTCAAAACACACAGGTTTGGGGCAGAGTGCAGAGATGAGATGAAGCCACTTTGGATTTAAAAAAAGAAAAAGATAAAGAGCTCTAGTAACTATGTGAGAAACTTATTTGTGTGCGTGTGTGTTTAGAACTGTCTTACTGTTCTATTGCTGTGAAGAGACACTATGACCACAGCAACTCTTATAAAATAAAGTATTTAATTGGGGCTGGCTTATAGTTTCAGAGGTTCAGTCTGTTATCATGGCTGGGAGCATGGCGGCAGGCATAAGTTGTAGTGGAGAAGCAGCTGAGAGCTTTACATCTGGATCCACAGGCAACTGGAAGAGAGAGTGAACCCCTGGGCCTCAAAGCCCACCCCCAGTGACACACTTCCTCCAACAAGGCCACACCTCCTAATCTTTCTCAAGCAGGGCCACTTCCTTATGACTAAGCATTTAAATATATGAGCCTATGAGGTCCACTCGTATTTAAACCACCACCAGAATCATTTAAATGATAATTGTGGGGCTGGAGAGACGGCTCAGCAGTTAAGAATACCTGTTACTTTTGCAGAGGACCTAGGTTTGGTTCCTCATTTTTTTTTTTTTTTAATACACATCAGAGTTACACCGAAAGTTTGTGAAAGCACTTCCATGTAGATCTTATGTCAGATTTTTGTTTTGTTTTGTTTTGTTTTTCGAGACAGAGTTTCTCTGTACAGCCTTGGCTGTCCTGGACTCACTTTGTAGATCAGGCTGGCCTCGAACTCACAGTGATCTGTCTGCCCCAGCCTCCCAAATGCTAGTATTAAAGGCGTGTGCCACCCCCACCCCCACCCGCACCCCTGGTTCCTTATTCTTACGCGGCAGCTGACAAACATCTAGAATTCTAGTTCCTGAGGATCGAGCGCCCTCTTCTGGCCTCTGTGAGCACTGAACACACATAGACGCAGGAAAAATACACAAAATAAAAATAAATAAATCTTTTAAAAGTTATAACTGGCCATTAAAGTCAACATATAACATATTGTGTGATTTTGTAATATATATGTGAATTCTATGGTATTGATAGAGGCAGAAGATGCAATTATTAAAAATATTCAAATAATCCAAGGAAGTCAAGGAAAAAAAAAAAAAAAGAGGGAAAGGAACAAAGATTGTAGGTCAAATACAAGGTACCTAGATGGTGATGTTTAACCTGATCACAGAAACTTCAATATATTTAGTAAATAGTTCGTAAGTCACAGAGGTTACAAGGAGAGATCATTTCAGAAGACTTTAATGCAACTAAAGCACGGGATGACCTTTTCCGTCACGATTACCTTTTTTACACAGCAGAAGGACACTTAGACCACACCAGCTAGCCCCTTTCCCATTTCAACTATGGGACAGACAGGCAGATGTACCTCCGAAGGCCACAGCACAGACACTCAGAGTCTAGAAGAGCAAGAGTTAATCACAGCCTAGGCAGCACGGCTGGCCCTCACACCTGCCATACTGAGAGGAGGAGCTCCCCAGAACTCTGGGCTTCACAGCCGGCTTTTAAAATGAAAGCTCATGTCCTCCTGCTTCCTGTCAGCCTCCCTCAGGGGTCAAAAGACAAGGTTCACTCTGGCATGCAGTGTGTGTGTGTGTGTGTGTGTGTGTGTGTGTGTGTGTGCGCGCGCGCGCACGCGTGCGCAGAAACCAGAGGATGCTATCCGGTAGCCTGTCCTATGAATCACACCTTATTTTGTTTCTACAGGGTCTCTCACTGACCCTTGACTCAGGCTGGTAGCCAGCAGCCCTGGTGGTCCCCGTGAGGATCCTGTATGGATGGTGTAGCAGAAGCCAGAAGCCTCAAACTAGATCAATGACTCATTTGAATAAACATTCGCAAGTAAAGATGTGTAGACACACTGTGACACACTACAGCTTCCATGACAATATTCTTTTCTTTTCTATCTGATTTTATTTTCTTTTGGTTGCAATGGCAGAGGGCAGATACGGGGAGACAGATAGACAAGTGGGATTGGAGAGTATGAGATGAAATTTACAAAGAATCAAAAGTTAAAAAAAGAAATTCAGTATAATGAAAACTTCAGAATGCACGGGGCATTCTGACTTGCAAGGGCTCTCAAAGGACGGCATTTGTCATCTTACTTGGAGCGGTCTCCTCTCGCCCTTCTTTGGATACCTTTAGCAAGAGAAGAGCCTGCAGAGCCACACAGAGACACCAGAGGGCAGCAAAGACTCCAAACTGAAAAAGGAAGCGGCTGGTTGGGAGGTGGACTGCGCCAGCCAGAGAAGCTGAGCGGTCCTAAAAGGCTTCAAAGGACCCAAGCACCGACCCTGTGCTGACCTGAAAAGATTAGTACAAGAACGCCAAAGAAAACTCACAGCCAAAACCCTCTACAGTTACTTTCATAGCTACAGAGGAAGCAACATCTAACCTAACAGCGAACAACTTCCTGTGATCTTTCTCTCCCCTTCCTTTTCTTTTTTCTTTCTTTTCTTCCTCTTTCTTTCTTTCCTTTGGTTTTTTTTTTTTTCTTTCTTTCTTTCTTTTTTTTTTGTGATAAGGTTTCTCTGTCCTGGACTTGCTTTGTAGACCAGGCTGGCCTCAAACTCACAAAGATCTGCCTGCCTTCCCGAGTGCTGGCATTACATGCATGTGCCCCGCTCCTGGCTAGACATTTCTCTTTCTTTCTTTTTCTCTCTCTCTCCTTCCTTCCTTCTTTTGTAAAAGTTTATTTTTTTGTTTGTTTGCTGTCTGTCTATTTATTTTACATCCTGGTCATAGCCCCTCCTCACCTCCTAGTTTCAACCTCCATCTCTCTTCCCCATCCCCTACTGCTCAGAAAAGAAGTGGGGGCCCTTCCCATCCACCCGAGCTCATGAAGTCACACCAGGACTGAGTGTATCCTCTTCCCCTATGGTTTGGCAAGGCAGTTGTGCCAGGAGGAAGTAATTGAAAAGCTGGCAAGAAAGTCCATGTCAGAGAGAGCCCCTGCTCCCCGAACTAGGGAATCCACATGAAGCCTGAGCTGCCCATCTACTCCGCCTGTGTAGGGGGCCTAGGTCCAGTCCATGCAGGGTCCTTGGTTGGGGCTTCAGTCTCAGCAGGCCTCTCTGGACCCTGGTTTGTTGGTTCTATTGGTCTTCTTGTGAAGCTTCTGTCACCTCCAGGTCCTTTTTCCTCTTACCCCCCCCCCCTCCACTTTTCCACAAGGCTCCCTACACATCACCCAGTGTTTGGCTATGAGTCTTAGCATCTGTTTCGAGGCACTGCTGGGTGAACTCGCCAGAAGACAACTCTACCAGGCTCACTGTCTCCAAGCATAGCAGAGTCTAGTTAATAGTGTCAGGAGTTGGTTCTCTCCCATGGGGTGGGTCTTGGGTTGGGCCAGGCATTGGTTGGACATTCCCTCCATCTCTGCTCTATCTGTTCTATCTTTATTCCTGCACACCAGTGAAGTGAACCAGACCCAGAAAGACACACATGGTATGTACTCACTTATAAGCAGATTCTAGCCCTATAGTACAGGATAAACATACTACAATTCACAGCCCCAAAGAAGATAAGTAACAAGGAGGACCCACGGGTGTTGGCTCTGTTTCTTAACAATTAGACTTTATTATACAATCCAATTATCCTATACAAGAAGGAAAAGGGGTTAAAGGGAAACAAGAGTAAACCTTCCAGTATCTGTTCCACGGGACAGATCTCCAGGTGTCTCTGGCCTGCATGCTGGTCCAGCCTGTAAGCTGGTCGTGTCCCCAAATCCACGTGAGACCCTGCTCCAAAAACTGCAGGTGAGAAATTATAAAATGTAAGACGCTTGTTTGCCCTGCCCACCCAGAGGCTTCTACCAGTTCTCGTTACTGCTAGCCTCAGGAGTTACACCCTAGTTCCTAGAACAGGTATATGTGAGCTCCCAAATATCAGAGGTCCCGTACGGTTTCCAGTAACCACCCTAGGGACCCACACCCAAGTCCCCACAAGAGGTCTCCCAACGCCAGATGTCCTAATGTCCATATGCTCTAACTTGATAAGCAACCCCACCTGCCTTGTGGTTTTAGCCCTTAAAACTAGCCTGTAACAATCACTGGGGGTCCTTAGCCTCTCGAGTGCTGTAGGACCCTGGCGCGTCAGCAATAAACCTTTGCTTTTGCATCAGTGTGTTGTGCCTTGTGTGGTCTCTCACGGCGACCCCCTTCCCAAGTTGGGCATGAGGGTCCAACACAGGCTTCTCCTCTCCTCTCCACCTGTGTCTCTCTTGGGCATGCAATGGCTGGTCTCCTTCAGGATCCCTCCCCGCCATCAGTGTTAGAAACACAATAGCCCAGCCTGAGTCCCCTAGATGTTAGAAACACAATAGCCCAGCCGGAGTCCCCTATCCGCTTCCTGAATTTCAGACCCAGGATGGCTCCATCCAGTCTATCCCAAAGTCCATGGTGCTTCCAAGGGGCAAAGCCCGCCAATATTGCTTTCACCTGGGGCAAAGCCTGCAGTCCTTCCACACATGGGAGGATGCTTAAATCTCACTCAGAAGGAGAAATAGAACAGACAGAGGCAGTGGCTGAAGAAACGTGATTTTCTACAAATGGAAAAAAAAAAAAAAAAAAAAAAAAAAAAAGACCCAAAACCAAAACAATAACTTGTGTATGCCATGTCTGGGCAAGTCTCCTTGAAGGCCAGAAGAGGGCATCAGGTGTTCCGGAGCTTGAGCTACAGGTGGCTGTGAGCTGCAGACATGGGTCCTCTGGGAGAGCAGCAAGCTCTCTTTCCCCTGAGCCAGCTCCCCAACCCTCAAAATGCGATTAACAAACACACATACACACACACACAAACAATCCAGCCACTCATAACCTGTACTCCTTTAGAAACTAGAAAGAAATGGAATGGCTGTGTCAGCATTTAAGATGCTGTTGGTGTGCTGGTCAGTAGAGATCCCGAGCGCCTGTTCTAGCCCCTGTTCTGTGTTGTCCTGTCACATTACTGCCAGTGTGTGTGAATTTTGTGCATATTATCTTTTTGCTTAACTTTGATTAATCAATCAAGGATAGCTGACAGTTTCTTTTCAGATAAACAATGTTAGACTTTTATTTCTTTCTTTTTCTCCTCTCTAATCACGTCCTTTTTTTGTTTGTTTGTTTTGATTTTTCGAGACAGGGTTTCTCTGTGTAACGGCCTTGGCTGTCCTAGACTCACTTTGTAGACCAGGCTGGCCTCGAACTCACAGAGATCCACCAGCCTCTGCCTCCCAAGTGCTGGGATTAAAGGCGTGCGCCACCACACCCGGCTAATCTAATCACGTCCTTAACTAGAGGTCAAGTCGTTGTTGTTTTATTTGTCCCATCTCAATAATCTTGCAAGTTTACACATCATAAATTGTTTCCATTGTTCTGAGAATTGACTGCCTATAAAACATTTCATGATATATATGTTAACTGCCTGACCATAATCCCATAACACGTACCAGTCCCATGACCATAAAAATCACTGCAAAATTCCACTTTTTTAAGTGTCTGCTCATTTGCCATAAAAGGGCCTTTTTGCTTCTAGGCTGGGCTGCTTCATTCTCCTACTAAGGGATATTGTAAGTTTGGCCTGGCTATAAATAAAAATTTTACCTTGCAACATCTCAGTGTTAGCTCCTGGTTTTTGACACCATACCAGAAGGAAGTGCGTGGTCCGTTGTGACGGCATGTGTTGTGGTTGCGGTGTTCTACATTCAGAGTCATGTCTCAGATAGGTATTTGCCAAAAAAAACTCTAAGAAAATTACAATTTAAAAAAGTATTCCTTTAAAGTTTGGCATGGTGGTGCACACCTTTAATCCTAGCACTCAGGAGGCAGAGGCAGGTGGATCTCTGTGAGTTCGAGGCCAGCCTGGCCTACAAAGTGAGTCTAGGACAGCCAAGGCTGTTACACAGAGAAACCCTGTCTCCAAAAACAAAGCAAAACAAAACGAAAAGTATCCCTTTAAACAATAGACGCGGGATTTTTGGAGACACCTCACCAGTGGTTAGAAAGTCTCTTTTTGAAAGGGAAAAAGTAACATTGTAAATGGCTGAGCGTATCATCACCAGACTTCACAAGCAGCTTACTTTAGTAGTGAAACAAGCTGTGCTTAGAAGCAAGGTGGGGACAGTTGTGTCTGCTGTCTCCAAGAACAGCCTGAAAGGAGGAATCTTCAGCACACAGCGACTCTGTAACCACAGATTATAGGTTACGTCATACACTCTTGTTTTGCTGAGGAGTGTCCCAGTTACACAGGAGTTTGTTTTCACATATGCAGACTCAGCAGAAACCTGATACCTCGCCAGTGTAGCCCACCACAAATGCCAGATTTTTATTTTTCTCATTATGTTTTGATGTGTACTGAATGCTAAGTCTCCTTAGTTGTTTGCTGTTTTTATTCACACACTGGTGTAAACTAGATGACAAGAAAGGTGGGCTGGCCAAGTGCAGGTCAGGAGATCCGCAGCAACGTTCATCCCAGGCTTCTGAGCCAGGAAGGGAACTGGGTTTCCTCCACAGATTCATGGACTCACCACTCTACAGACTGGAAAAAGTAGACACACAGAAGTTCCTTGTGTCCCCTATACCCAAGGAGCTCACTTGTCCTTCATTGAAGGAAAAGAAAGAAAGAACGAACGAACGAAAGAAAGAAACCAAGCAGAATCTTTTCTTGTTCCACCTGTCCCCTCTCTTCTGTTCCCTTCCTGATCCTGAGAAAGAAGTCTCCTTGTCCTGTCAAACCCAATTTGTCCTATCTCTCCTGGGTCACCCTCCGCCCCCGCCCCTGCTGCCCACCATACCCACCATGCCCACCATGCCCACCTATCACCTCTCAGTCCCGAAGAATTTTTTCTTTGGTTCCCTATTGTCATCTGACTGTTATTCTGTTTCTACTCTTTTCCATGGAAAACCTCCTGAGTCAAGGTCCGGCCTTCCCACCCTCCCTTCACCCTCTCAGCTGCTCCCTCTGGCATTGCCTCTGGCTCCTGTATATCTAGCCAAGTGGCTCTCCTGTTTCGTTTCCCTTGACCTCCCTCCCTAAACTAACACATAGCCAAAAAAGGCCTCCTTTATGCTTTAATCACCACAAACACAGAGATAAAATCTGCAGCGTTCGTCTCTTAGTATGAAAGGAATCCCTTCATGTAGACCCCAGATCATGAAGACCAAGGTGGCAGACAGCATCTGGAGGGATCTCCTCACCTCATGTCCTGATATTTAAATGGAGTTTCTTTATTTAGGCTGCAATATCAAATAAAGGCCCTTTATAGTAGGAAAAGTATAAAAATAGGAATATTATAGCTCTGTTATGGAGGCTATACCTCTCAGAACCCCAAATACTGACTATTCCTGTTGGAAGGACCGTGCTGTTTGAGGCTACTGTCTTTCTGGTCTGGATTCTGAGCTCTGTCCGTGTGAGGTTCAGGATGCCCTCTCCCCAGCAGGGCCTCCAGCTCCCTGCCTGACTCCATCTGGAGAGTGTCTTTAGACATAGATGCCTCTAACCACACTTGATATATGGCCCTTGACACAGCTCCCTGCCAGCTCTCCCCTCCCTGCGAGTCTGATTAGAGATCCAAGACTGATGGCTGTACACTAGGCCGTGAGGTGAGGGGACCAGCCACTCTCACCCTAGCCAGTGAATGAGAAGATCAGAAGTCGCTCTTTTAGAAGTCGGCACTGGTCATGGATATCGAAAAGAAGTTTAATCAGAGCAGCAGGTAACTGGGCGACTCAGTATTAAAGAACTAGAAAGAAAAGTAGAGGGAAAGGAATAAAGGAAGACGTAATGACCGTTATATGAAGGGTCGTATGTTTCTTAGAAGCAATGAACATATTTGGCATAAATATTGGAGAATTTGACTAAAATTCGCTCTCCTCCTCTTCCTCCTTCAGCTTTCTTCTTCTTCTTCTTCTTCTTCTTCTTCTTCTTCTTCTTCTTCTTCTTCTTCTTCTTCTTTTTTTTACCAGAGCTTTGATCCATAATTCATAGTAATCATATAATAAAAATAGAAAATAACCATAAGTCTTAGCAATCATATAGGAATAATAGGAAATAAGCTAAGTGCTCAGGGCAGAGGATCTTGGGAATGGGGCTGTCAGGGAAGACTGGCTGTCGTTCTCTAAGAAGCCCTCGGGCACATCTGAACACAGCCAGTGTGAAGAAGCTGAGTTTCAAGCTGGGACACCCGCTGGGTTGCTGAGCAAGACCGGCCAACACTGAGCAGTTTGCCACACTGCAGGGCAGCCGTTCTCAAATACCTCCGCTGACGGCCGAGCTTTAATCTTTGCTTCAGAAAGCCTTCCCTTCAGCCAACCGCATTGTGACAGGGAACAATTTACAGGTTTATAGGTTGCAGGAGACTCAGAGAATGAAGACTTCGTGAGGAGTAATTCTGAGGTGTGGTCTGTAGATGGGTGAACACAGAGGAGGCCGCACCAGGGGAAAGCTTCATAGTCAAGAACAACAGGCTGAAAGTTTTGGTGGAATGTGGTTGCAAGCACACTTCACATTTCCAGCAGTTGCGGCTAAGCAAACATTCGATATTGCAAGGCAGCAGCTACTATGTTGACACACAGTATTAAACTATTGTGCCCCTTTGACAGGCAGCCTCAGATGTCCTCCATGGTGCAGCTGTCTTGAGGCAGCATTCCCAGGGCCTCCCTGGGAGGCAAGAGCAAGTGGTAGGTTAATGACCCCTTTCAGCTCAGTGTTACGCTAACAGGCCTATGGAATGATCCTTCATAAATAAAGAGCACATGCAATCAATATAGAAGACCAGGAAGAAGGACCTCCCCACCCCACCCGCTGCCTCCAGTTTCATGTTAGAGCCTGGCCTTAGACCTGCTCTTAAATCTATTCTAAATCAGGAGGTTATCTCTGCCCTAAATTACAAGCTCATGAGCATAAGAACTGTAGTTATCTATTTTTGTATCTCAGAATCTGATGCACAGTCGTTCTTCAACTAAAGTTTGCAAGTGGGTAAATTATACACATGGTCATTCTCAGTTTGATAACTGAATAATCGTTGCATCAAAGGATTTTCACACAAGACTGACGGCCACATGTATAAACATCTAAAAATGATCCAAAGCTAATAATATCGGCTTAAAGAAACTTAGTTTGTTTGATAATGAAATATATAATATATAGTAATTATGAGTATATGCATATAATTATGCAATATGGATGCATAGATATAGATGATGTAAATACAAATGAAATAGACATTGGTATAGCTAAGGACAACTTGGTGAAATTTAGACTTAATTGGCAGTAGAGAAAAATGTTTAGATATCTGTAAAATAACTACAACACTGACAGCACTTATTAGAGAAAGCAAGGACGTGTTTTTTAATAAGGTATTTTGATATAACGCATGTAAGCCTTGGGAGAGTGACTAGAACCCTGGCTATCAATGTTGGGAGACAGCGATAAAGATGATATTGTCAAGTAAATTTGTGAGAAACTTGAATATCGAAACCTTACAATCTGAAGTTCTAGTTAAATGAAGGGTTACCTGTTTCCCGATCTCTTATGACGCGGCGATTCTGTAGACGACGCTGGAAACCAAGAGCTGAGGAGAGCTTGGCTTCTTCTCTCTGTGTTCCACGTCGCCATGAGTTGCTACAGTGCTGGAACTGAAGGATGCTCAAAGCCACAAGCTCTGCCTAAAAGAGACATTGGATCCTGTGCAAGTGCCTTGATGTTGGATCACGGAGCACTTGAAAAACACAGAAGGGAACATCTTTTCCATGCAAGGAAGACAGATGTTCAGCTGGCTGGAGCTGGAAAAGAGAAGTGGATCCAAATCGATTAGATCTAGACAACATGAGAAGATAGTTTTGATGAGATTGTAAAAAAAAAATTAGTCACATCAGATTGTCAAAGGCGCTGTGGGAGTAGGATTTTTTTTTCCCTGGTAGGTAATGTCGAGCCACCAAAAGCGTGAACAAAAGCATGGGCTAAGAAGCAATGTTTAAAAATAATATTTTATCAAATTGATTGGTGAACTTACAAGGGCTGATTTCTATGGAGAAACAGTGCAGGAGGATGGGGACAGGACACTGTCTCAGAAGCCAGCTCCAGCTTTGCTTGCCTGTCCATTCCGGGGGGGGGGGGGGGGCGACGGACAAGTGGAGCTATTATCTGTGCAGTTGCACCAGTGAACTGAGGGAATTTAATATGGAAAGAAGCTGGCTCACTGCCCTTCCCCTGGGTCATTAACTGCAGCTGTTTCTGCATGCGCTCCTACAAAAGTGGGATAAACCCTAATACGTCATACATTTCAATGTTTCATGGCAGAATTGTATGTGCAGAGGGAGAAGTCAGGGATCTCCAGGGCAACTGTGAGAATCAGGAAGGAAGCTTCTGGCCCCTTCTGGAGAAGTTCTACAGAATCGGTGACAGCCATTATTCATGAATCTTTCTCTGTGGAAATGGAAGTATCTCTTAGGGACATGGAAGTTCTAGCTAGTATAAATACAACTGGGATTTCAAGTTCAACAAACTTCAGATGCTTCTACATTCTATGTGATAAGAAGTGAGAGCTTTTAATTCCAGAATTTTCTTTTTCTTTTTCAAAATTTTTTGTTTTTTCGTTTTTTCTTTTTTTTTTGAGACAGGGTCTCTCTGTGTAGCCTTGGCTGTCCTGGACTCACTATGTAGACCAGGCTGGCCTTGAACTCACAGCGATTCTCCTGTCTCTGCCTCCCAAGTGCTGGGATTAAAGGCGTGCGCCACCACGCCCGGCCCTCAAAATTTTTATTCTATGTGCATTGGTATGGTGGTGTCAGAACCCCTGGAACTGAAGTTACAGGCAGTTGTGAGCTGCCATGTGGGCACTGGGAATTGAACCCAGGTCCTTTGGAAGAGCAGACAGTGCTCTTAACCACTAAGCCATCTCTCCAGCCCTTAAGTCTGGAATTTTCAAAGGTAAGCTTTTATACATCTTACACCTCTTGTGACATTTTATCAAGGGAAGAAATCTCCTTGGAATACTTGAGTTTACTCCTTACATCCTGTCTAGAGCTGTTTCCAGGAGTCATTTTCAACGGGCCTTTATTACTATACATTTTCATGGCACCTGCTCAAGCAAATTTTAGTTTTGCTCTATGACATTCAAATCCGGTGACTCAGGGTTAGAGCTCTGAATATGAGCCACCTCTTCCTCCAGGGAGATTCGTGCATGTTTGGATGACTCCTCTGTGTCGGGATCAGAACCAAATTCTCTTTTCTCTCTCCAGTGTCAACACCCTGGTTGATTGTAGTCTTCTGAAATGTTAGTATCATTTCAGGGTTCGCCAGGTACCCACAGTTTCATCCCCAGGGCAGCAGTTTGAAAACACATAAAGCATCACACAGCAAGGCAAAGCCTGTAGTTTCAGAGAGGTGGCAGTGTTTGTCTCCATAGAGGAAAAAGCTGCAGAGCATTTTAGGAGTTCAGAAGCTTGGGATGGAGGCTAAAAAACATATTCAAGGTCATATACACTCCAGGCATCAAGCTCGACGCTGCCTGCTCTGCTCAGGCCTGTGTTGTCCAGCTGGTGTTTCAACACGGCCATTTCTGTACACACGGACGAGGGCAGGTGAAGCCTGAAATGTTTCCTTTTTTCAAAGCTTGCTCATTCACACACACCCTCTCAAGGAGTGGATGCTGGGCCCTTTGCAGCAACAACAACAACAACAACCTGTGTTCATGGCACAAGGAGCACTTAGCTAAATTAGAAATGGAATGTCACGAATTTAAAAATATACAAAAGGAGATTGCCAGACAAGTACAAGGAGTTGAGTGGGGGTCGTTAGTACCTACAGATGTGACTGTTTGAGCATCTGTAGCCCCAGTGCACGGGGAGGAGGCGGAAGGACCACAGGAGTTCCCTGGCCAGACAGCCTGGCCAACCAGAGAGCTGAAGAGCTATCCAGGAAGATACTTAGTATCAACCTCTGGTCTACACACATGCACACACACACACATATGCGTGCACCCACATGTACATACTGACACAAATATATACATGTATCACACACATGCACACAGGCAGGCACACGCACACTTTCCCAAAACAAAGAAAGCGAAGCACCATTTCTGTAAGGACCGTAAGCTCTTAAAAGGACCGCCCTTCTCCCCAGAAGCAGCTTGTTCAGTGACAGTATGGAAGGAAATGAGTTTGAGTTGGATTTTTTTCTTCTTTCACTTCAGAAAAGTGTTTTAAACAGAATACTTAAATTACAATCAAATATAAAACTAAGAAAAATAAAAATTAGTATACGATAGGAAGGAGAGAGGAGGTCTGTCAGCGAGGTAACTTTGTACCAAGACAATTGCCTCGCACTCCTAATGGGGAACCAGATGATGGAGGTGCCAACTCAGTTCTGTACTGAGCTTTTGCCACCCAACCTTGGAAGAACCCAGGTAAACAGGTTCACCAGCTGCACAGGGCAAACACAAAGCAACAGCTGAGACAAACAGGCCTTCTGAGATCTCCCGGAGATGATTAACTAGAAACAATGGTGGATTCCCCGGGGGGCGGGGGGAGGGGGGAAAGGAATGTATAATAATAATAATCCTCTTACAGACTGAGCAGCAGAGTGGGTGTCATTCCGTAGACCCAATTCTACAAGAGCCAGCACAGAACAGAGAGTGAGGTCTCAAGATGACATGGGTTAAGATGGTGTGTGAAGTACATGGTCTGTGTCACTCGTACAATCTGTCCAAATTGATGAATATGGAAATACTTTTCAATCAGGTGTTTGAGACGTGCTCGCTTTGTGTTAAATAGAACCTTGTCTGAAAAGATGACGCCACTAGAGGTGAGAGAGGCCCCTTCTGTGAAAGCCAGAGATTTTGCTGATAGTAACTTACCTGTGTTAGTTTTCTTCCCATTATTACAACAAACGATCTAAGACAACTTGTGTGGGAAGGATTGTAAGCTTTGTCACAGGTGAAAGCAGTCTTGGTGGGCTTTGCCCTTGGACACACCACGGATACTCCCTGAGATTAACCTTGAGACAGACTGGGTGGAGCCATCCTGGGCCTAGAATTTAGAAAGGGGACCAAGGGAACTCCACCTGGACTATTGTGTTTCTAATCGACCCTCAATGGGAGAGGGAGACTGCCCCTTGCATGGGACAGACAGGCAGGTGGAGAGGAGAGAGGAGCAGCAGGTTCAGACTAGGCTTGAGTGTGTGTGGATCGGGAAGAGGATCAGCGAACAGGCCGGACCAGCGCGTAGGCCAGAGACACCTAAGGACCTGTCTTGTGGAACGGATACTGGAAGGTTCACTCTTGTTTCCCTTTAACCATTTTCCCCTCTTTGTAAGCTAGCTGGGTTGTATAATAAAGTTTAATTGTTAAAAAACAGAGCAACAAACTTATAAGGAGAGAGCACTTATACAGGAAGTGCCTGTCAGCCCACTGTAGCCAGGAAGCAGAGGAGAGACAGGAAGCAGTGGTATTTCAATATCTCTTCAAGAACACACATTTATGTTGTAACTTCCTCCCTGAAAACCTCAGTTCCCACAGGTTCTACTACCTCCCAATATCTCCCAGGATGGCTGCTTTTCCTACACCAACTCTTAGGGGACACTCCAGGCCAAAGATACGGCATTGACAAAAACAAGCCATACTTTACTAAGACGATTGCTTTGCCTATTTTCTAACTCATAAACGAACAATGAAAAGCTCAAAGTTAACTTTCATTCTATGACCGGGTGGTGGCGGCCAAATGCCTTTATCCCCAGTAATCTCAAGAAGCAGAGGCAGGCAGATCTCTGTGAGTTCGAAACCAGCCTGGTCTACAAAGCGACTCCGGGACCTCCAGGGCTACACAGAGAGAAACCCTGTCTTGAAACAACAATAACAGCAGCAACAACAAAGGTGTGCAACATTCATTCTATGACACTGATAATTTTAAATATTATTTATTTGTGTGAGTGCGGCCGTGTGTGTGTGTGTGTGTGTGTGTGTGTGTGTGTGTGTGTGTGTGTGTGTGTGCAGGCATGTAGGTGCCAAGGTATACATATGTCAATCAGGACAGCTCTCTGGAGTCAGTTCTCTCCTGGAGACTGGATTTAGGTTGTCTGACCTATGTCCAGAGCCTTTACCTGCTGAACCATCTCGCTGGCTCCAACCTTAATAACTTTAAACACACACACACACACACACACACACACACACACACACACACACACACACACATTTAAAAGCAGGAATAACACAAAGAATCCTATCTGGCATTGGGACTTAATTTTATTTGGAGGAGGGGATGAGGCAAGGTCAACTTATACTTAATATTCTCTGAGTAACGTTGGTCCTTTCATTAGCACTTACATTGTGTTTGGGATCACACGTTGTGTAGCGCTAAACTCCAGTGTGTGGGAGGGTAGGTTTAGTTTGTCTGCTAACATAGCCTCCTTTGGCACAAGGGACTTCATCATCAGTGCCAAAGGATCTTGCTGAGCCACCTCATTGTGGAAAGGGCTAAGGCGGGATGAGCTGTGTGGGAAGGCACCTTTCACCCCGTGCCATGTCTGTAATAAAGAGCCCTCCCCACAAAACATCGTCAATCCACTCGTAAGAAGCCATCACCTCTTGGAGGTTCCCACAGTTAAACCATAGTAGGTCCTGACCTTTATGGCCTTGTCTAACTTTCATAACTTCTTCAAAGGCTCCAACTCTGACGTCACACGGGGGCTCAAGCTTTCCTCAACACATGGGTTTGGGAGGAGGTACAAACAGCTCATGGCATTTGATGGCTTTGTCATATCCTTACAGGTAAGGTAGACACCCTTTGGCTATGGGGTGGGCAAAATGACTCCCTTGCTGGTTTTAGAACCCCAAGAATTCTCCTATAACCTATTCTCTTCAGAATGGTTCCCCTTGTACTTTTGCGCATCCCTTGGTTCTTTTTTTTTTTAAGATTTATTTATTTTATTTATTGCATATGAGTGCTTTTATCTGCAGAGGAGGGTATTAGATCACATTGTAGATGGTTGTGAGCCATCATGTGGTTGCTGGGATTGAACTCAGGACCTCTGGAGGAGCAGGTGGCGCTCTTAACCACTGAGCCATCTCTCCAGCCCCATCCCTTGGTTCTTTACCCGGGGGCATCGTCTCCATGATGCCCCCCTCTCTCTGCTTGACCACCTCAGCTCCCAGCCATAATCTACCCAACACCCTACTTGTCCTTATCACCATCTCCTTCCGTGTTGGACAAATCACCTAGCTTATCTCCTGTTACTGGCTGCAGTGATTTGTTTTGTTTAGCGTTGGTCTTCATCATGTCAATATCACTTCCCCAGCGAGGTGACAGAAACTCACGGCTGTCTTCAATGGTGTGCTACCAATGGGATGTCACACGGCATCTGATCTGAACCAACAAGTGACTTCTACTTTCTCCTAATAGTAAACTTGCTGTCCACACCCATCTTTCTGGCTGCCAACTTTGCGTTGCTTCGCAGAATTGATGATTATTTCTTGTCTCTTTCTTGTGTGCTTAGAATGTGCTGAAGTCAGCCCACTCAAATTCATCAATTTGGACCTCAAGGGCTTTTTCTGCGAAAGCTCAAGGTTTATTGAAGTGACAGCAGGAATAGCAATACTGCACACTCTTAGAGACTTTACAGAAAAGAGAACCTGGCTGAGTGATGCCGTGCGGGTGCCTCAGGCCTGCAGAGTTTCAATCAACTCACACAAGCCTGTGTGTCCTTAGTAGCCTTAATAAGTCTTATGTCTTCTGATTATGTCCTCACACTCAGAAGCCCACACTGTTCCTTTAACAAAACCTACATGGCTTTCTTCCAAATACACTGTTAATGTGCAAACGTTAAGAATTTTACATAACAACACACTTATCTTCTCAAGGGCATTAATTGCATTTTTTTCCCTCCACAGAGTCAGGTTTTATATCCTTGGTTTTTAACCCACTGCAGGTCAAAAGTAGCCAAAGAAAATTGCACATGTACCAGTCAGTGCTATCATTTTTTTCGTCCATACTCCTTAGACAACATAACAAACTGGGCATTTGCACATTACTTGCCCTGTGGTGGGACTGTTAATAACGTGGATGTGAATTAAAGTGGGATGCTGTGCACAGATTATCAGCAATACTACAGTCTTTTATCTGAGGGACTAGAGCATCCTCGGTGTTGGTACCCTGGGGTCCGGGAGCACCACAGCATCTTATATTCAGCATTCTGTTCTGAGCTTATTGAGTGCAGGCATTCTGGGTAAGGGCACAGATGTACTCCGGAGTGCACTGCAGGACCGAAGAGAGACCCCAAGAGAAATGTACCCACTCCTCATAGGAGCCTCTGCTGAAAGCTGAATTGGCATCAAACAGTTTTGATACAGAAATAACCAGACTGACTTACATATCAAAATAGTCAGGGCTGGATCCACATTTTACTTTGAAAACAAAGCCAGACAAAAAGACTCTTCAGACGAGAAAACATTTTCAGAAATAGTTTACATTTTAAACATAGACCAGGCAGTGTGCCTCCTCCCACCCACCACCCACCCCCGCAACTATATAAAACCTAGAATAATCTGAAAAGAGGGAACTTCAACAGAGAAAATGCCTCCATCAGATTGGCCTCCAGGCAAGTCTGTGGTGGCATTTCCTGGATTAATGATTGATGTGGGAGAGCCCCGCCCACTGTAGATGGTGCCTTCCCCAAGCACAGCTTGGGATGCATGCAACAGGGATTTATATAGTCTCTTTCCATTTGCCTCTAAGTAGTCGCCTCTTTGTGCTGATATCAAACACATTACACTTGTTTTCACAAGCCTGTAATACAATCACAGGTTCACTGTTTTCGGCATTTGAGTTGTAAGTCACCTATGGGAGGAGTGAGAAGGTGCCTCATCCCACTGTCTTTATAGTCACCAGATATTTAATTTGCTGCTGCTGTTGCTGGTGCGTGGGTGCTTGTGGTAATTTCATCATTAAGCCAGAGAGCCGCCTTAAGTGGAGAACGGCAGGTCGGCTAGCTCTTGTTCATTGTGCAAAGTCACACTTTCACTCCTGAAAACGGATTTCTCAGAATAGAAGAGTCTGGGTTAGGGAAGCTTTCCTCCTCCTTTCTGCACTGTCACCAGCTCATCCTGTCGTTTTCTGGCTACAGGGTGCCCACCTTGTTGGAATACCTTATGTGGCCTTCAGCGTTTTAATTACGATGTGGCCTGTGTGGCTCTTGTATTGAACTTTTTTGTGGCGGTAGATAATTACTTCTTTAGAAAAGCAAAATAAAACATTGGGGAGTTGTAACCATTAATTTTTTTTTTTTAATGTCCCTGACCTGCTTCTTGTGTCTACACTGTTGCTAAGTGTGTGTTCATGTGATTAACGGTGCCCTGCACTTCTCTGAGACTTTAGTCATCCTCTCTCCTACCCTGCCCCGCCCTCTCTCTGTCTCTCTGTCTCCAGTGCCTGGGATTAAACCAGAACCTTTCTCCTCTGTGTGTATTTTTTTCTGTTGAGTTTATCTCCCCATCCATTTATTCTTTTTTTGTTTGTTTGTTTGTTTTGTTTTTTTCAAGACAGGGTTTCTCTGTGTAGCCTTGGCCATCCTGGACTCACTTTGTAGACCAGGCTGGCCTCGAACTCACATCGATCTGCCTGCCTCTGCCTCCTGAGTGCTGGGATTAAAGGCGTGCGCCACCACGCCCGGCTCATTTATTCTTTTTTCTCCTATTTTTCTAAATATATTTATTTTTGTAATGTACTTTTTCTTAATTAGTAAATTCTATTCTTTCACACTTTTATACATGTATAGATATATTTTCTGGTCCTTTTCTCCCCCACTGTCTCCTCTTTCCCTCCCAACACATCTCTGCCCCCTATTTATGAATTCTGGTTTTGTTTAGTGTCCCACAGAGTTTAGCCAGGGGCATCTGTGTGACCCTGGGTTTAGAACTAACCATCAGAGCCTAGCAAGGCCCTGTGCTTCCCTTCCCTCCCTATAGCTGACATCTGTGGCCCTGTACCAGTCAGCACAGCCACTGAGCTGTGCCTCCCATGTGCATATGCTGAGTAAAAGATGGCACTTCCCAGCCTCTCTCCCCTCCCTGCCCCTGTTACATTTTTCATAGCTCTTCTCTCACAATGATCCCTGAAATTTAAGGGGGTGATAAAAATGTCTAGTCTAGGGCCAAGCCCTCAACCATATTTTTTGATTCTTAGCACCCAGTGAAGCCATGGGGTCTTTTGTCCTTTTTTTCTGTTTATTACAAGGAGAGGGCTTTCTGTTTTAAGCGAGAGTTGCCTTTGTCTGTAGATATAGCATTAGATACTTGGTGAGTGGCTGCTGGCAAATCAATGTAGCTAAGCAGCCATTTTAGGTCCCTGCCCTCCCAATCCTTGGAGACTAATACTTTTTCAGTAAAGCTTTGCATCATAGTTACAGTATTAGGCACAGAGACCCTCTTGTAGTGCCAGACCCAAACCCAGCTACAGATTGGTGGGTCTACCAACCTGGGTCTATCTCTTTTATGATCGCATCCAATTCTGAACTGGCAAGGCATGGAGAGATAGGCACCGGCCTTGGCCACACCCACTCAGCGCAGCTGCTGTCACACTGAACTGGGAGTCACAGGAATCAGTGGGTCTCAGTTCAAATATTACAAACACGCCACTCAAACCAAGGCTTAGAGTGTTTTCATGAACAAATATTTTCCTGTTTACTGTGCCCCAAGACTCTCTACCTTTCACCAGGTGCAGCTGCTCACTGTACAGAGGCTCTGCGGAGCCTTCTCCCACCATTCCAGTCCTTCCTCTGGCCACGTGTACTCCTGTCATTCCTTTAGAACCTTCTCTGCTTTACAGTGTAAACAGTGGCTTCCTAATACAGACCCAGCATGCGCATGGGAGTCCTGCCGCTTGTTAGCTTACCTGGGCTGGGTCGCTCAGAGCCCGGTCACTGGTGAAGTCAGGCAGTCTTACATCGTTTGCACATCTACCTGCTTTTGGGTTCCTTAGAGTGCTGGGTCTCAGGGTTTTCCCCATCTGGGGAACAAAGCTGTTATCAGCTACTTCTTTCTGAGCCAACGGAAGAATCACTTTTTCTCTGGGACCGTGTTCGTTCTGGCATACATTAATAATCAGTAAATTAGCTAACAGGATTGTATTAGCCACAGCGTTCACATGCATGCGGCTTGGTTTGTGCCAAATCGACACACGTTAGAGTCACTGAGAAGGGAGAACCTCACTAGAGAGAATGCCTCCATGAGAGTCGCCTGTAGGCAAGCCTGTAGGACATTTTCTTGATTAACGAGAGACGGAGAAGGGCCCAGTCCACTATGGGCGCTGCCGTCCTTGGGCAAGTAGTACATGAGTTGGCCATGGACAACAGCCCAGCAAGCATGCTCCTCCACAGCCTCCGCCTCAGTTACTGGCCCCAGTCTCCTGCCCTGCCCTAATGGACTGTAAGCTGAAAGTTTCTTTGCCCACAGTGCTTATCATAGCCGTAGGAAAACAACCAGGATAACAGGATAGGCTCCTGTGGAGTATCAGTTCACGCTTAGTGTCTTTACATTGCCTGTGAAATATGCAGAACATCAGTAACGTGTCCTCAGTACTATGCCTCTGCAGCCATTTTCTGTCCTTTGCAAGAACAGTATTTTATATAATTTTAAACCTGTGTTTACTTTGGGATCTTTTTCCCTCCAGGTATGTCTGTGCATCACTTGTGTGCCTGGTACCCTGGAGGCCAGAAGAGGGCATCAGATCCCCAGGAACTGGAGTTAGAGACAATTGTGAGCAGCCATGTGGGTGCTGGGACTCAAACCTGGGTCTTCTGGAACAGCCACCGGTGTTCTCAGCCACTGAGCCATTGCTCAGCTCCAAGTAATTACTTAAAAGAGCGGTCAGGGCAACCGTGTGTTTGGCACAATTGTGATAGAGAGGCGGTCCGCCTTTCCGTTTTATTACAAGAGAAACATTTCAAATGCCTCCAGCAGCATTTTTTTCCCCGTATGGAATTATAAAGCTCACTAGCACGCCCCTTCCAGCAATGTGTGTGATGATCAGTATCTGTAGCATGTTCTTGGAACATCTTCCCACACCCAGGCTGTTTCACAGGAAACTGCTAACAGCACGCTGCCGTCCCGTGGTGCCCCGAACGTGTGTGTCATGGGCAAATAAACAACACAGTCGGGCGCTAATCACAGCTCACAGCATCCCGGCATGCCTTGATAAAATTACAATAAAATAGATTCTTCAAACTACTGGATGAGCAACCAAGCCTTTGTTACTGTCGCCACACATGCCAGAGGGCGTCTCCTGGTGGCTAGTCACCGACCTCGCAGTGCCGGATGTGGAGTTTTGGAGAGACTAGCTTGGGGGAAAGGCTGCCAAAGAAGTCGCTCCTGCATCTGGGCCCCTAAGACGCAGATAACTAGAAAATTCGTGCAATGAGTCATTGCACAGGGTCGAGATGGGACCACCGATGGCTCCGCATCCTCCCTTCAAGCCCTCAAGTTGAGCCGCCGCGGGGACCTCAAAAGCAGTGGGAGGCCTGATGTCCCCACACTAGGAGCTGAGGAGCCAGGCAGCGCGCGCGACCCAGAGAGGAGACTCAGTGTACAGGCAGGAACTCGCGAGGGGCGTGGCGGGAGTGGAAGGTGTAGGACATCAGATACTAGGTCCCCTGCTTGGGTAGCGGGGAATGCGGAGTTGCTGGAGGGAGGCGTAGCGATGGACCTGGAGGAAGCCCTTGGCTTCTTGACGTAGGAGAAGCGCTGGGGACATCTGCAAGGGCCACGCAGTATCGATGTGGAGAAGTCGCAGGGTGGAGGGGGTCGTCACGGGCGGGGCGCAAGAGGGGTAGTGTGCACTGCTGGGACTTGGAGCTTGGAGATCAGAAAAAGAGTGATGGGTCCCGCTACCGACTTGTGACGAGGACTGGGTTCCCAGAGTGTGCAGCGACCCCCATCTCCCCCGCCCTGGAGAAGCCGTGCCCCAGAACACCCGGGATGTGCTCGCCCGCGTCAGGGGCTGCTCTCCTTGGAGCAGAGTTGCTAATTCCGATGTTGAGTAAGGAGGAGCCAGCCAAGGAGTAAGAAAGAGTCTGTGTCTGGAATGCAGGGGAATCAGGGGCTGTTTGCACTCCAGACCCCCAAAGCGCAACAGCATAAAGAGAACGGCCACTATCCGTTGCTCAGCACAAACTGCTCTCTTCTCCAGCCTCCTAACCAAGGTCACCAAGGTAAGGCTCCCAGTCAGCCACTAGCCTTGCCCAACACCTCCCGTCTCTTTCAGGTTTTGCCTCCCTGCCGCCTGCCTCATCTCCGTGCTAACACAGCCATCTCCTCTACGAGGCCAGGGAGGACTGAGGACAGGTAGGTGTTAGCCTTGCTTTGCCTAAAAGACTGCTGTCCAAGGAACACTCCGAGACAAGACTTAACTCCGTGTGAGTGCTGTGTAGTGTGGGAGGATGGCAGGGAATCTGTTCTCTGTGTGGGTTTTACAAAGGAGCCCACAGTAACTTTGAGTAAGCAGAGAATCTTCACTAATCACAAAGGTCCGGGGAGGTTTGCTTTGGGGTCTTGGAAAGAAACCAGTGTCCCCAAAGCGCGGGTGGCTAGTGCCATCTCAGACTTAATAACGTCTCCCAGCCATGCTCAATTACCTTGGAAGTTTGGTGTTTATGTAATTTGCATGTTCCTTTAGGAAATGCTGCTTCTAAAATCCTATTGGATAGACATCCCGATGCTTACAAGCATTAGTGCGATCTCTATCTGAGAAACAACCACTCCTCAAGTGATATTGTAAGTCAGGCTCCCATAGCGAGGACTGTGCTCTGCATATCCAGTGCTCTGTCCTGATGAGCCTGGTGTTCCTAAAAGAAGAGAAACCTGTAAAACCGGGGGTTGGGGTGGGGGGGAGGGGGGTGGGGGAGGGGAGGGGACGGAACGACAGACTGTATCTCTGGCAGACTGTGTGGCTGTTTCTCCCTGAACACGCTGTGATAAAACTGTCAACAATACTGTGCACTGTCTCTCCAAAGACAGACACTCATGCTGAAGTCCCGATGGGACAGTTAACCGAACCGCTCAGTCAGGCATGGCAGCTTCATTTTATAACAGTGTCCTCTAAGTGCTGCGACTGGCTGAGAGGCATGGCCCCCACAAGAGTGAGAACACCTGTCACCTTTGCAAATCGCACAGTTGGCATCAGGTATTTCGAATTCCCTAAGTGTTCTTTTCGCGTTAAGTGGTTGTGCTGCAGGATACGGGTTGGGAGGTGCTACCCACAAATCCAAACACATACAGAGAGGGTTCAAATCACCCTTGTCTTCTGTGAGATAAACTCTGACCTCAGGGGGAAAAAGAAAGGACAGTCATGGTGGCCCACTGAGGGAACTGACCAGAAGTCCACAAGTCCACAGCTGACTGGGGGTGGGGGGCAGAAGGAAACTTTTGTGTTTACCAAAACCTTTGCTTTTTATAAAACTAACAAAATACGATCCAGAGAACACGAGGCTGGCAAATTTACTCTTTTTAAGAGGAAAATTTAGGTAATTATGGTCAGAAGAATATTTAAAACCATTCAGTTCACACACATAGGTACATTATACATCCTCCTGAAGCTGAAATTATGGGATGGGAACCCAATAGAGCATGGTTGGTGGTGGTACAGGGTGTGGTTGTTGTTGGTGGTACAGGGTGTGGTTGGTGGTGGTACAGGGCGTGGTTGGTGGTGGTACAAAGCATGCTTTCTCTCCACTATCCCCAGTTTGAAGGACTCCCAAATGTCACTTTTCTGAATGTGTCACCTAAATCAGGAAGTGAAATTCCTGCATTCCAACGTGTGTTTTGTTGTATCATTTTGTTTTTGTGAAGGAAATACCCCACTGAACTAGGAGACAGGGAAAAACTCAGTGGTTCTCCACTGCTTACGCCCACAGGCCCCCTTCAAGTCCGTAGCACCCATAGAGCTATACGGCCTGCCAGAAGAGCTGGGACCGAATTCCTAACTTGGGAGCCACCATACCTGGCTGATCCCTTTCCTAAGATTAACAATCCATTCTCAGGTCAGTATGTGACCTGAGAAAAGAGAATACAGCAAATATGGAAAGTTTACAGAAATCATGCTTTGTCCACACGCTGGGGTTGAAATGGGGTGTCTCAGTGCTGAGCAGCCCCTCTGGGAACTGAGGCCAAATTAAACATTAACCTAATTGAAAACAACTGAAAGAACTGCTGAGCTCTCCCGTCCTCCTGCTGGGCCGGGTGCTCTTGACCGGCAGTGAGCACACTTTAGTTCCTTCCTGGGGGGGGGGGTGGTAAGACGGCTGACTCAATTTCTCTGAAAATATTTATTGTTTATTATTGTTATTATTATTATTATTATTATTATTATTATTATTATTATTATGTGTGTAATATGTATGTAACATGCATGTGGGGAAAAGGAGTGTACATGCCCACGTTAAAGGAAAACTTTCAGGAGTCTGGTCTCAGTTTCACCTTTGCTTGGGTTCTAGCGATTAATTCATATCACGCACGTTTCCCACAGAGCCATCTCATTGGTCCCTTGACTCCGTCCTCTTTACAACACCCCTCCCCCCGCCCCCACCTTGCCCCAAATGATCCAGTGTAAATGTCCAATCAATTAATTCCCAGATGACTTCCCGCTCGTGTGCAGGGAAGCCTCATGCCTTTCGCTCCAGTCCCACACTCCCTGAAAGGAAAGACACTGTTTAGGTCACATGGCCTCAGCTTCTGCCTGAAGCCAGGTAACGTGGCTCTTTCATTTCATCCGCCTGCCCCCCCCCCGCACCTTACCCCCCCCCACCCCCCCACACCCTGGGCATTGGGTCCCTGCGTAATACCCAGGAGGCTGTGTCAGAGCCCACGGTCAGTTGCAGAGCTGGTACAAACCATCCTTCATGTTGCAGCATCCTAGACAAATGGCATTTTTTCTGGTAATCCATCTGAATCAGGAGAAAAGAAAGCCTTCCTTCCATTCAGAGAGCACAACAGGGTGGAAGGGATGGCTGAGTGGAGAAAGGGCTTACAGCCAACCTGATGGTCAGTGTGTGGTCCCCGGGACTCTCATTCACAAGGGGAAGGAAAGGAATCACTCATGCAAGCTGTGCTCCGACCTCCACACACCTGAGGTTAGAGATCATCTCATAGATGGCAATGGTGGTTCAGACTCTTCTCTGCGTGTGTAAATGCCACACAGGGGTTAGGGTTGTGTGTGGCACCCACTAACCACTGAGTCTAATGAACATAATCATTTAAGGTGAAAAGAACTCAGGCCTCAGGGAGTTTAGAGTATGAGACTGCAGAATGTCTGGTGGAGTTGGAGGCAGGGGTTTGGATGCATCCCCGAGGGCAATTCTTCATGACTCAGCTTCCAGCACCCTCTGCCCACCTCTTCCTGCGCCCTCTCTGTGTTGCATTCTGCGCCCTCTCCGGGTTACACTCTGCGCCCTCTCCGTGTTACAATCTGTATGAGAGGATAGTGTGACCCGAAGCGCCTGTTTATGAATTAGCTCAGGATTAGGTGTGCAAATGAGAAGTGCATAGGGAGAAATGCTCTCTAGACAAGCAACTAGCTGACTGAAGACAGAAAATGGAAAGACTGCTGCAGATCGAGTATCCCTTGTTCACAGAGAGGGGGACCAGAATAGTTTCAGGCTCTTTTTAGGGGGTATGATTGGGACATTCGCATATGCACAGAGATGTCTTGAGGATGAGACCCAAGTCTAAACATGAAATTCATTTACACACACACACACACACACACACACACACACAGAGAGAGAGAGAGAGAGAGAGAGAGAGAGAGAGAGAGAGAGAGAGAGAGAGAGAGAGAGAGAGAGAACCTACAGGTGACTTCATACACTATTCTAAGTTACCTTGTGCATGAAACCGAGTTTGCATGTTGTGTTGCTCGGCTTTGCATCCCTGTAACACTTGAGATATCTTACTATAGTGGGGAAGGTTTATTTCGGCTCAGAGTTGCTGACTATGGGAGCGTGTGACAGGAAGCTGCTCAGTTTGTGGTGGCTGGGAAGCAAAAGGGGAGGAGTGCTTGGGGTCCCACTATTGCAATGTGTTCACAGTGGCCTAACCTCCCTCTTACAGGGTTTGTCACCTAACAGTTCTGCCATCTTCCCATAGCAACAAGCTAAAGACCAGGCTCCCAACGTGTAGGCTCAGGGGCTATGCAGGATGCAAACCAGAGCAGACACAATGCCCATGAGATGCCAGACTTATGGCATTATAACAACACTAAAAAGTTTTGCATTTTGGGGCATTACAGATTTCAGATGTTTGGATTACAGATGTTGAACCTATATCAACCCACTGATGGGCAGCGTAAATCAATCTGTTTGGGGCCATTTTCATGAATATTTGTTATAAAATCATAATCAATATAAATTAGTAAAACATTGAAACATTTGAGGAAGAACATTTTAAGACAGGTTTTGAAAAGTGAAAGGGCATACACGAAGGGATATTATGTCACTGTCTGCAAGCCAGTTTCTGAGCAAATAACAAGTGCTTATATCTCCTGAGAAAAATACCAAGATGGAGAACAGAACCAAACTGTGGTTGTTGATGAATGTTGGCTTTTTAATGCAAAAAAAGGACTTCTTTAAAAACATTAACAGGGGGCTGGAGAGATGGCTCAGTGGTTAAGAGCACCACCTGCTCTTCCAAAGGTCCTGAGTTCAATTCCCAGCAACCACATGGTGGCTTACGACCATCCATAATGTAACCTGGTGCCCTCTTCTGGCCTGCAGGTAAACAAGCAGACAACACTGTATACATAATAATAAAATAAATCTTAAAAAAAAAAACATTAATAGTCAGATTTTTACTTTTAATATGACATAAACAGGAAAATACTTGGAACTATGTTCCTTTTGGTGTATAGTTTGGATCCCAATAACTGACTGCGTTCTGGAGGTTTGTTGGCAAATCTGAAACTATCTCTCAGAAACCAGTCACAGTTGGCTGTGTTCTGGGGCTGTTTTGAGACAGTTTGATACTAACGTGGCTGGGTAGCAGCACTTATTCTCTGGTGTTCCATGGAGCATGGACCTTATTCATGGTACCATTTCTGCCCTTAATGCCAAGAATACATCAAAACACGTCACACTCAGGTTTGGCTCAGAGAATAGGTATCTTTCCTGAGAAACACAACTGAGATGAGGCCAAAGATAGAAAACTCGTGAAGTTCTGGGGAGAGGAGGCAGCCACACAGGTCTACCTGGAAAACTTGCCCCTATCACCCCAAAAGAGAAATTGTACCCTGCATCAACTTGAAACCACCAGTGACCATTAAAAAAAAATTTGTTTCTTGGGAGTAGGCTTCAAAGGTGTCACTCTGGGAATTTAGAACAGATGCTACATTCTATCAATTGAAAACCAAGGTTAAAATTGACAAAGCCTTCAGCCACCCTCATGGGCACGAGGGGGGAACTGAGGAGAATGCTTTCGCCAAGAGAGCAATTCTTTGTCCAGGATTGAAGACAGAAGGAGACAGAGAGGAATCCGCACCTGAGAGTCTGGTGCACAGGGGGTATAAATGGCCACCTGCATTTTCACTCTCAGCTCTGTGCTGTATCTCGGGCTTTCCCTGGAGGTAAAGTTGTTGTTTCTGTACGTTGAAGCCGATGCTTATGTGTCCCAAATGCATGTGTTGAAACAGGCTCCTTCCGTCCTGTGCTACAGCTGGACGGCTGGGCCTCGAGGTGGCACTCAGGCCACGAGGGTAGATCCTTCTGGAAGAAGAGCACCCTGATTAAAGGCACCAGAGGAACCCCCTTGGACCTTTTGCTCTGTCTCAACAAGCAGTGAGTACCCACCTTTCTAGCCAGAACCCCACCATGCTGACATCTTGCTCTTAGCTATCAGGACTATGTTTACAGATCACCCAGCCTCAGGCACCTAAAATTGTGTGAAAAACCAGAATTCTTACAGGAGAAAAACAAAATCCAGAAAAGAGCACCCAGCATAGTTGTTAACATAGCTTAGCTAAACACCCTGCAACCCCTTTCACTTCTGCGATGAAACACGGGTCGGCAGCTTCCAGCAAGGACCCCATCGACTTCCGGAAACCATTCAAAAGCAACAGGGGAAACAAACTCAATAAAGCAAAGCTGAAGAAATACTAGAGTTTGGGTGGGTATGTGTGCAAGGAGAGCCAAAGGGCCCGCGACAGGTTCCAAAGATGGCGGCCGATGCCCTTCACAGGGAAAGGGCACGTCCTGCCCAGTGTGGGGTCTCAATGGCTGCGACATGGAACCCGGCATGACGTTCAGGAGCGGACTGCAGCCTGCCAAGGAGGTAGCAAAGGAGGAACCACACAGAGATTCCATCTGTCCGCAGGGCGCTCTGGCAGCGACAGGGAAACCACCCGTCAAAGAAGACGAGACACAGCCAATAAGAGAAGTGAGAGGTGGCAAAGGCAAAAAGTCAGGCTGTGGAGAAAATTCCAGTCGGACCATAATATATTCCTCCCTGGCACAAAGCTAAAAACAGCTGATGGCGGCGGGGCACCACTCTGGAGGAGAAGGGGTCCTAGGAAAGACGAACAATCTTCCCTGACAGAGGAGAGCCTTTTGGCTTTGATATCTCAGGTTAACGCTGGGATAAACCTGCTCTTTCGCAGGCGCAGCAGTGTGTCACCGCAGTGACTGAGGACCCGGTCTGACCCTTAGAACAACTAGAAGACTTTAAAGAACAAAGAACAGGGTGGGTGGTGGGGTGGGGTGGAGCGGGGGTGGAGGCGGAGCAGGGGGCGGGGCTGCATCAATATGAAGCAACAGTGTGGCTGGTGGAATTGCGGGCAGGGTTTTTTGATGTATCTCCAATGGTGACTCCAGCATTTTTCATGACTCAGCTCCGAGGTCCCTCTGCCCCTCTCTGCCCTCCCCTCCCTACGCCACCACCTGTATTAGTGGAAGGGCCTTCTTGTCCCTGAGCTGTCACCTCTTGCCTAAATCACACCTTGCTTGTCCAACTCTTTTCTCAAGACTGAGTTTTAGAGCAGTTTTGGGGGCCACAGCAAAACTGACTAGAAGGCACAGAGCTATCCTATACGCCGCCTTCTTTAAACATGTGAAAGCCTCCCTCCTCTCCTCCACTGTCCACATCCTGCGCCCCCAGAGTGTGTCACATGCGCTTCAATCCACGAACCTGTGACGACAAATTACCCATAATCCACACCGGAGTTCCTCCTTTATGCTGTACATGCTATGGACTCTGAAAACCACAAAATGATGTATGTAACTTAAACAGAAGTTTCTCGGCCCAGCAGTCTTCTGGACTCTCTGTACTAGCCCCTCTCCCCCGACAATGAAGTTTTGTTAATCGAAATGCCAGGACTGGAACTCCACACCACACAGCCGCTTAAGCTCAGCGTCTTTTCCTTGTTATGTACATTGAAGTCCTTGACGCCGGTCACATGAATGAGGCGCCTTGTTGGATGTGTCTGTAAAGACGGTTCCAGATGGTGTTAACTGAGGCGGGGAGGACCTGCCCTGACTGTGGGATCTGATATCCCGTGGCTGGGCTCCCAACCTGAATAAAAGGAAAATGAGAAATCCAGCTGAGCACCAGAATCCCTATTTTCTCCAGCTTCTGATCTGACCAGATGTTAGCAAGGCCCCTGCCACCTCAAGCTTTTCCCACCTGCCAGCACGCCTTCCTGAATAGAATGGACTGTATCCCCTCAGACTGTGAGCTACACTGAATCTTACTCTCTGAGGTTTGTCTATCAGATATTTTGTCATGGTCATAACAAAAGTAGGTAATATAGCGTCATAGCTCCTGTCTTTTTAGTGCTGAGTAATATTCCATTGTCTGTATATACCACAGTTCGTATCTCCACCCATGGGAGGAAAATCAATTGCTCCCAAGTTTTGGTAATAGTGAGTAAGACTATTATGAGTAAATACCCATATGTGGGTTTTCATGTAGTAACAAGTTCTCAACTCTTCAAGGTACATGATAGGAACTTAGTTGCTAGGGTGGGTGACATGAGACCATGTTTAATTTTATAGGAATCAATATCTTCCAAGGTGACTGTATGATTTTTGCATTTCCACCGTGTTAGCGGACACTCCTGCTGCCGTGCACCATGCCCAGCATTTGGTGCTGTCCACGTGTTGACCTTGTTCTTCCAAATGTGTTGCTGACATTATTGCTCCAATTTGCACTAAGATTTGGTGTAGAACATCCTTTTGTGTGCTTATTCGTTTTCTGTATGTCTTATTCTTAGAGATGTCTGTTTCAATCTTTGGCCAGACTTTCAGTGGGTGTCTGTTTCTCTTTGTTGAGTAGAGTTGCATGAGTGCTTTTGGTGCGTTCTTGTCAGCTGTCCTCAGACATTTTCTCCAGATGGCTCACTTACTTCTCATCCTTTCAGCCATCTTTTGTGGAGATGAAAATCTTGGTTTTGATGGCGCCCTGTTTATTGCAGAGGTTCTTCATCATGGTGAGCCTTTGCTGTTGTGTCTAAAAGCTCACTGTCAAACCCAAGACCATCTAGATTATAGCTTTGCATCTTACAATTATATTTATAATCCATTTTGAATTAATTTTGTGAAGAATGTAAATTCTGTGATTAAATTCTTTTTTTTTCATGCAGATGTTCAGTTGCCCCAATATCATTTGCTGAAAAGACAAAATTAGCTTCATTGTGTTGCCTTCACGCCTTTGTAAAAATTCTAACTGGGTTCATGTGAGTCTATTTCTAGTCTTTCTATTACTTTCTCTCTCTCTTGGTCACCTTTGATTTTACTGAGATGCACTCAAGGTCAGAGATCCTTTCCTCAGCCATGTCCCATCTATAAATAAGTCTATTGCATCGTTCTCATGTCTGTCGCAGCTTCTTTTGCCTCTTCCTTTGTTATTGTTATTTCTTTGAGTTTTCATCTCTGCTTACATTGCCTGCCTTGCAGGTTGCCTGTCTTGTTTGTTACATCCCACAGAATGCTCTCTCAGCCAGGCTTCTCCAGAGAAACAGAACTGATATAATGAATAAACACGCATGCAAATGTATGCACACACACAACATGTATATGCACACATGCACGCACACGTGCACATGCATACGTGCACACATGCAAACACACGTGTGCATGCACACAAGCACACACATGCACATGTGTGTATGCTGTATTTACAAGTCTTCCAGCCCTCTCTTCCCTTTCCCTTCTTGTGTCCCCCATCAAATTCATAACCTTTTTATCCTTTAATTATCATTGTTATGCATATGTACATATAAGTGTAACATAATGTATTCGTTTAGTGCTGCTCACAGGTCCATGTTTTAGGGCTGATCACTTGAGATCAATAACCTCTCAGGGGATGCACGCCTGGAAAACACTTATTCTCCCTCCCCCTGCAGCAGTTCACTGTAGCTTTTCATCTATGGGTGGAGCTGTGACATTTCCCCCATCTCTATCAGCATGTTAATGGAGTTTGTTGCTATGTAGGCATTATTTAAGTGATCATGTCGTTAAGAGTTCATGGGTTCAGCGTCCTTGTCCTATATAGAAGACAAAGTCTTGCAGTAAACACCCTGGCCCTCTGGCTCATCAACCTTTATGCCACCTCTTCTGTGGTGCTCACTGAGCCTGGGTGTAGAGCGTTTGCTCTAGGTGTATCAGTTGGGGCGGGGCACCCGTGGTCAGCTGTTCTCTGCATTTTGGCCAGTAGCAACTTTCTGTAATAGTCCCTGTTTGCTGTACAAAGAGGCTCCTTTGGTGAGAGATGAAGGTTGCCCTTATCTCTAAGATTGTCACTATGAAGAATTATCTTTTTTCATATTGAAATATGAAAATGTTCATATGTTTTGTCTGTTTTCCCCAGCTGGAAGAGAAGCTTGTCACGAGCAGAGAGTTCCATATCTGTTCTGGTACCTGAGCATTCTAGGTTTACCTAGTAGCTCTTTTTTCTTTTTTTCTATTGTGTTCATTTATAACATTAAAATCATTTTATTACCTTTTAAGAATCTTACATGTTTTTTTTTTTAACCTAGTAATTCTTACTGGGAAATCAGCAGCAGTAAGAACCCCAGCGAAGTCCTAGTGGCGCTGCCATGTAGGTGACTCATATAGTGCAGAACATCCCAGCCCCTAAGGCACACAGTCCTGATTGTGGGGCCTTGGTGCCATTACTGTTAGTCCCAGGCACAACAGCGAGCCCTTCTACACAGGCTGCCCTTTTGTTGAAATTGTCCATTACAAAGTTTAGTGTTTGACACCATGCCCTTTCATGGGTCATAAATATGGTGTGCCTAGATCAACAGTCCTCAGGTTTTTACGTTTCCTTTTAATTGTTCCTGTGCTGGCTAATTGTACGTCAGCTTGGCACAGGCCAGAGGCATTTTTGGAAAAGGAAACCAACTGATAAAATGTCTTTTCCTAGTAAACTGTCCTTTGGTCAAGACCACGGAGTATTTTCTTGATTGATGATTGGTGTGGGAGGGTTCACGTCGCTGTGGATGGAAACACTCTTGGGCAGGTGGTCCTGGGTTCTATAAGAAAGCAAGATGAGCAAGCCATGAGGCCCAGGCCAGGTTTCAGTCTCTGTTTTGACTTCCTTTAATCATGGACTGGGACAAGTTGATTTCGGTCAAGGTGTATTGTCACAGCAATACTAACCCTAACCAAGATACTTCCTTTCCAGCTTAAAAACAAACAAACTATATTTTGTGACCATTTGCTTATTGTGAGAGGATCACACACATTAACTGAAATGACTTCAGTTGAACGATATAAGATGTGGCCAAGTGGCAGATGGTAGTGCCACTGCTAGGAAAAAAAAATGTTTGAAAGGAAGTGAGAAAAGTTTGTGAAGTGGTGGCTGAGGCTTGCAAGATGGCGGACGGGAGGGTCTAAAGCAGTGGCTCTCAGCTTTCCTGATGCTGCGACCCTTTAATACAGTTCCTCACGTTGTGGTGATCCCCAACCATAAAATTATTTTGTTGCTACTTCATGACTTGGGAAGGGAGACCCAGCGAGGAGTTGTCCACAATGGGCTGGCCTGTGAACATGCTTGTGGGTATTGTCTTAATAATTGTCTTAATAATAATGTGGGAAGGCCCATTCCACTATGGGTGGCACCATTCCCTGGGCAGGGTTCCTGAACTTTATAAAAGCAGGGAAATCTAGGTGAGTCCAAGCAAGTGAGACTATATGTATTTCTTTCTTTCTGCCCTCTGTGGCTACACCATGACTGGCTGCTTCAAGTTCCCATTGCTTTGCTCCACATAATGAACAGAAAACTGAAATTGTGAGCTAAAATAAACTCTTTCCCACATAAATTGCCCTTTTTTCCTTTCAGAACATCTTATCAAAACAACAGAAACCAATGGAGATAGCCCCGTAGATCGCTGTGCGTTCTCATCCCGTAGGCTGCCTCAAGTTATGACTCTACTTGTCTTCCACACTAGACTGTATGGGTCATATAGTTTCATTTAACAGAGATTGTGTGGACTAGTGGGCTAAGGAGAGGTCAGCGTGAGATCCAGGTAATAATGAGAGAGGCACATGTCTTAAAAAGCTGGTGCCATATCTTCTAGACTCTCTGAGGGCTTTAAGAAGATACGTGATGTGGGATGAAGGGCTGGCTCCATGAGAAAGCCCGCCCCCCCGACTTCCCGCAACCCCCCCGCTCCAGCAGTGGCGAGACCTGGAAGAACGGAACAGATAAACGAGCAAGATCAAGGTCTCATGCAATGGCCAGCTTTATTCAGAACATCAGACAATTTGTACACTGAGAGTTAAGAAGAATCACATGAAAAAAAAAGTATACAACCACAAGGACAAGCCACACGTGGCAAAAACATGTTTTTCCATAGAGGCATAAACATATAATTGAATAACCCCAGCAAGCAATAATGAATGATGTGAAGTCAACTCACTCTTATTCATTACATTTGGGAGGAGCACAAAAACACATTCCAATCTCTGGCTTCTACATGCATGTGCATATATGTGCATGGACATCCAATGACACACATGTATATACTCAGGAATATGTACATCTCTCTCTCTCTCTCTCTCACTCTCACACACACACACACACACACACACGCATTGCAGGCTGTGATAATTTCAACCTATGATGGCCGGCACATCCACAATGGGGTAGCATCGCCACTTCAGTTCATTGCAAGGTCAGGCTGCAGGGTCAAAATAGACCTCTAAACTTGTGTTCAGCTGTCGAGGAGAAAGAGCAGGACGGGGTCCAATTGAACTAATGGTTGGTGGGTACCCGGCAGGTTAGACAGGCAGACAGAAGGACAATTCAAGTAGGCCACATCAATTGTGGCAACTAAGCCAAAATGACCTGAGCAGTGCGGTATTCTCTGTGTTTGGTCATTAGTGCACACACCTACTGGTGCAATGACAGGTCAGTGAGGTCATCACAATGGTGATGATGCAAGGTGATGTGTTAGTTCTGGTTTGTATTGCTATAAAGAGACACAGTGACCATGACAACTCTATTTGTTTGTTTTTGAGACAGGATTTCCTTCTTTAGTCTTGGCTGTCTTGGAGCTCACTCTGTAGACCAGGCTGATCTCAAACTCACAGAGATCTGCCTGCCTCTGCCGCCTGAGTGTTGGGATTAAAGGCATGTGCCACCGTCGCCCAATGACCATGGCATTCATATAAGGGAAAGCATTTAATTGGGGTTGGCTCACACTTTCAGAGGCTTGCTCCATTATCTTCGTGGTGGGAAGTGTGGTGGCACATGTGCAGACACGGTGCTGGAGAAGGAGCTGAGAGTTCTACACCTTGATCCGCAGGCAGCAGAAGGAGACTGAGGGCCACTAAGCCTGCCTTGAGCTTCTGAGGTTTCAGCCTGCCCCCAGTGACACACTTCCTCCAGCCAAGCTGCACTTGTTTCAACAAGGCCACATCTCCTAATGGTGTCACTCCCTATGGACCTACGGGGGCCATTTTATTCAAACCACCACAAACGTCTTCCTCTTTAGGGAACCAGGATGAGAGAATTGGACCCTTTGCTCAGCCTGATGTGCTAAGTCCTCTGGCTTGTTTTTTCCTGGTATGATTTTAATATGCCATGGACTCCTATAGTCTCAATTCACCATGGTAAATAGTTGGGCGGCACCCTCTCTACTTCCTGAAGTCAATCACTGTTTGTGCTGCATGGGTGTGGTCGGGGGGATGGTGCTGTTCATGTGTCCATCCAGCTGTGGAGCCATCCTCTGTTCTCAAGGTAGACCCAAAGCTGTTCTTGGAGCAAGAGTCTCTCAGCCTAAAACAAAACAAAACAAAACACTGTTTTATACATTATGGAATAACTTAGGGCAGGGCAGAACCTGCTCTCAATACCACCTCCAACCTGATAGGGATGTAAGGTAGGTAAGTAGGTGGGTAGATAGATAGATGGATAGATGGATGACAGATAATAGATAGATGCCTATAGATAGATGATAAATGGATGGATGAATGCATAGATAGGTAGATAGATGGATGGATGACAGATAATAGATAGATAGATAGATAGATAGATAGATAGATAGATAATAAATGGATGGATTGATGGATAGATAGGTAGATGGCTGGGTAGATAGATAACAGACGATAGACAAACAGACAGACAGATAGATGGTGATAGATGATAAATGGTTGGATGAGTGGATAGATAAGTAGATAGTTGGATAGATAGATAACAGATTAGATAGATAGATAGATAGATAGATAGATAGAGAGATGATAGATGATAGATGCTACTTTCCTAAAAGTCAAAAGATAGCACTTTATATACCTAGTAATGAGAATCAGGACTGTCATGTAGTGTCCTCTATATACTTATCAAGATGAATTGGGACAGTGTGTGTATTTGCACATAATCAAACCATATTAGGAAACCAGGCCCAAGAACTTGTTGAACCCGGCCAATTGAGGAAAGGGTAGAACACCTTTCCCGGGAAGGTGATGGTGTTGGCCCCTGTCACCTGATCACCCGGTGTGAGCATCCAGAGACCAAGAGGCAGAGAACTTCCCACTGTCCTAGGGACTCAGTGCAGCTGAGTGTCTGCTGTTGAGCTGTTGACACAGCCTACTTGCGTTGCCATTTGTCTGTCAGTCCATCTGTTCATGTGGATCTGGACCTATCCTTCACCTCTTCAGCCTATACACACACACACACACACACACACACACACACACACACATATAACACACACACACACACACACACACTTTGCTTCTGTTTGCCATGATCAGCTCTTACCCAGTTGCACCAGTGTCTTCTGGGGAGCTGGTATCTGACTGCTGTAGCTACAGAACCTTCTTCCTCATCTCTGTCAGCCCCCCAGTTCTGCCTCAGCCCCCTCTGAAGCTCCACTCTGCAGTGGCCTGTTTTAACACGTTATAGCCATTCTGTAGTGTATGTGTGTGTGTGGGGGGGAGTGTGTAGGAGAGGTTACTGTGTGGTGCAGAAGGTGTGGCCTGAAATTTAACATTAATAATTAAGACTGGGAAAAGTTAACTGTACTTGGCTCAGCTGGCTGTCAAGGAAATTGAGACTATTTCCCAAATTGAAGCCAATGAAACTGCCCTACCCTCAGAATTCACTGTTCTTCAGTAGCACGTAGAAAGACACAGGACGTAGCACACTCATGACAGAAGTCCATTTTCATCGGTCAGTTTGTGCCTTGATTTTGAGGATGTGGTGAGTGGCTGAATTTAAGTCCTCCCTGTGACGTCACTACCAACCCCTCACCCCTCACTGCCCATTCTCACTAGGGCTAGCCACGCTGCTGAGAAAACTTGAGAGATGGAGCAGACCTCTAGGCGCTGCAGTGGGGTGCAAGGACAGGGAAAAGGAGATGGCACAGCTAGATCACAGAAGTGTGACGGCCATGCATGAAAGACATGGGTATACAAATACCAAATAGGTATAGAACCACAGCACGCTTTCTAGTCTTTTCTACTCATGTCTCATTAACCGTGGAAGCTTGAGCACATTACTGGCCATAGAATAGAGCTACTTTAAGGCTGCATCTACCTTTAAAATGCTACGATTCCATTGAAAACGATATCATGTGTGAGTTTCAGACTTAAGCCAGACTTCCATTCCAAACATTGAAAATCTTGTTATAATAATTTCAGTTAACCCATAAAAATCAGAGCTATCTTTGAGTCATTCTCACCTGGAATACTGGATGTTGACATCGATAATATGAAATTATTGAGTGGGCAACATATATGCTTGACTGACATAAAAAGAAAGAAAAATCCCAATAAAAAGTGCATGGTCACAAAGTCAATTTACCCACCGATGAAAAGGCAGTGTTGAAACCGTTAAGTGTGTCACATTTCAATCAGAATATTGAGTTAGGACTTTCACTCTTGTATTTCTTCATCTTTCTGAAAGGTCAAGGTGGTACCATTGACAAATAAGTTAAGTATTTTCAATTCAGCACTGATTGCTAGACTCTGATTTTCAGTTTGAATTGTCAGAGTAGATACAACTGTGTGTAGAGGACCCATGAAAGTGGCCTAAGCTCCCTATAAATCTAAGATTAGTTGAAACTGTCCTGGTTTAATTTAAGGCCAGCAGCTGTCCCTGGGAGAGAAGCATCTGGTTTCAAACAGAGTTACAAAGTCACAAGGCAAATAAATAGAAAGTTGAGAGTCTCCCAAGAAGAAAGTTAAAATCAACCATGTGCACCCTTGCATCACTGTCCCTTCTATGCAAGGTTTGATGCTAAGACACAAACCTCTAAGTATATAAGTTAGTCCATTTTAATTCATGCTGTCAGACAGCATATAAATAACTCAAGATACAAGATTAATGATTCAAAAGGTTGATCTACTTGTGCCTGATAAAAGTTAAACCACCTAATTGCTTTTTAGATAAAGACACTTTAGCACCAGATGGTTACACTCACCTAACTCATTAAACTGATAGATTGTCTTCCTTCAAAAGAACTGTCATCATTTTAATATGTAGAGTTTATTTGCTGTCGGTTTCTTTTAGTAACCATAATGCAAGTTTCTTCTCTTCAAATAATAAAGTTTCTTACTTAGAATGGGGCTTAAGAATAGTGTTTTCCAAAGACAGGCTGTTTGTTAATGGATAGTTTCCTGTCTCTGGGTAAGAAAAAAAAGAACCCACAAAGCAGCGAGGCTGGAGTTCTGAGCGCTGCGTGCGAATTCTAAGCGATGCTGTGAGCATTGAGGTTAGAGCTCACCTCTTTCCTCTTGAGGGCAAAGCCTCTCAGCAAGAGGCGCAGGGTTTCCAGATCCGGGTGCTGGCTTTGCAGCAATGGTTGGGATTCTGTTTGGTTCTGTCGTTTGTTTGGCACACCCCCGAGGGTGAGGGCTGGAATTGGTTCCCAGTTTTAAGAGAGTCTGAACGATTGAAGTCAGCGGGTAAATTTAGATTCGCCTGTTGCTCGAGGAGGGCGGAAACCTGAGCCAAGGCAGCCTTTCTCCCGGGAGAAGACAGTGAACTTTGTGTCTGTCTCACCCTACACGAAATGCGAGCTTAAACCTTTCCACCTTCGCAGAGTTTGGGCCCTCACTGGGAGTCAATTCATCAGTGTGCTTTCTGAGTCGCTAAGGTAAGCCATCAGTTTCCACTTGGATTTTATATAGTCAGTACGTAACTTATACGTCAGATAGGTACAAGGTTTCTTGCTTATTATTGGTTAATAATCTAAAATAATGCTGAATAAATTGAATTTCTCAATTATATTTTAATTATTAACAAAGTCCGGTTTCCCTCTCACGACAAGTTGTCCGCTTGTCATGACGAAGTGACTGGATTATGGGATGTTGACTCTGATGGTTAATCAGAGAAGGTAATACTCTTTAAAACTATATTCAACTCCTCTCAAACCTTTCTGATAGGCTGTCTGAAGCTTCAGACTTTCTGGGTGGTTTTCTCAGCGACATTCATGGATGGAAGTGAGAATAAAGGTCAAGGTGCTTTGAAAAATTGAGACTACACCACACAAGAGCAAACTGTCAGGCTCCTGAACTGTTCTTTGACTGTTTCCCTCCCGAGATTTGGAGAAAAGAGAGTGGTAGGCTGTACGCACAGACAAAAGCCACCCTGTGGGGTAACTGTAAAGAGGAACTGTTTCTTTTGACTGAGGAAGTTGGGGTTGTTTCTTTGTGTTTCTAAGTTACTGTGTGGCAATTGGAAAACATGAGTTACTTTTAAGGGCAGGAAGGCCAGGGAAAGACCAGCTGGGCTGACTGAAAGATTTGCCCCCAGGACGGAGTCAGCCTGGGTTCATAGGAACTACAAAACAGTTCCTGCAAAACAGGCCTGTTTGCTCCTTGTTTCTTTTCTTGGAAATATCTAGACACACAGAGGTCCACTTTGGGAATTTCAAAACTAGTGGTTCAAGTGGAATTAATTTTGTGAGTTCTAGAATGGCCAAAGGGAAGTAGTGACATCTGAAGGCTTTCAAGTCCAAGTGCCCAAGTGACCATGACAAAGTGGCAGTTAAATACTGAAAACAGGACCTTTCTGTCTTGTCCTATAAAAATACACTTCCTGCGGCTTGAGGTACAGTTGTCTAGCATGTGTGAAGTCCTGGGCTCACAAAAAATAGGTAGATGATGACAGTGAATGAAGAAAAAAATAAAATAAAAAGAAAAGGACATGACTGCTCCTAGGTACAGTGGAAGAGAAGGTTTACTGTGGATAAAAGAGAGAACATAGCTAGAGGCAGAGTGGACATGACCCTGAACCAGCTGGGAGATGGGGAGGGGAAGGGAAGAGAGAGGAACCAAGTGCAGCAGCCAAGAGGCCAGTACAAAGGGGGTGGGCAACCAAAAGGTCTAGATTATACAGGGAAGAGCCTCAGAGGGAAGGGTAGCCCAGGCCCTGACCCAGAAAGGTTAGGATAGAGGGTGGGGTATGCCAGCCACACCCTGTAATGAGTGGGGACCGAGGGATGCTGGGAGAACCTGGCAGCCAGGTCCACTTTGATATATTAAATAAACACCTCAGCCTTTTGTTCTAGGTTTTAAACTAGATAGATAGATAGATAGATAGATAGATAGATAGATAGAAGACAGAATATATAAATTAAGCTAAGCTCCTTACAGAGTACAATATATTACTGTTCAGATTTTTCCAGAACCTTCTTTACATCACAGCATGACAAAATTAAAAGGCATCTGTAGGGGAAGAAATGACAAACGTGGGACCACAGAACTATAGGACCTTGCCATTGGGCCAGAGAAGCATAGAGCTATACAGTGTTGCTTGGGAGAACAGAGCAGATGAAAGTGGAGGGTGGTAGAAGATCGCGGTAAGGAAAGTCCTGAGTGAATGTGTTTTGTGTGATAAGGGCCCAGCCATGTCAAGGCCCACAATGCCTTAGACTCATGGGAAATGGGAGGGCCTTTCCAGGCCTAGGCTCAGAGGAATGGCAAAGTTTTGTCCCAATAGGCTCTGTGTCGGGAATGATACAGTGTGAAGAAAATATCCACCAAAGCTTTCTCTGCCTGCCCCTAACTTTTTTTTATTATTGAGATTAGCTAAGTCTGACTCCCCTTTCAGCTGTGTATAACAGCTCCCTGTTTGTCTGTATGTCCTAACGCCACCTCACTGTTCAGCTGTGTGCAACAACCAGTCCTCTGTTCAACTGTACATAGTTGACACACTAGATTTCTGGGGTGCTGTGACTTCTCCATCAACTCTTTTGTGTCCATGTGTCTGTCCTTTCTTCATTCTCTCATCACCCCAAGTCAGGGATTTGGGACCCAAGGACAAGACAGTAATGTGTGGCTTTATAAAACATGCCAGATTTCTTTCAGTTTCCTTAAAAACATCTAAGTCAGCTGGACTTTCAGGGTGACTGGTGCACACCGACACACATGCAAGCAAAACACAGATGCACATGAAAAATAAATAACTTCAGTAAGTTAGCATTGGAAAGTCTTTTCTTTTGATTAATACATTGTACATAGTTACACAGTAGGGTGTAAAATTTTATTATGTCTATGCATGAGATCACGACAATTAGCATATCTACTATCTTATATATTGATTACTTCTTTGTAGTGACAAGGCTCCAAATTCTAGCTTCTGGTTATTTTGAAACACATGATGCACTTTAAAAACTACATGTAATAATTTGCTTGTTGCTATGACCAAATATCAGACCAGAGGCAAAGGAAAGGCTTACTTTAGACTTTAGCTCATGGTTTGAAGCAATGCAGTTCATCATTGTGGAGAAAGCATGGCTGCAGGAACAGGGACAGCTGGTCAACCACTCTACTTGTATTCCCAGATTAGGGAAAGTGAGAGAGATGAATGCTGGTGCTTGATTGGTCTCCCACCCTTTATTCAGTCCAAGATCCAAGTACATAGGATGCTACATTCGGAGTGGACATTCTCCCAGTAAACTTCTCTAGAAATATTTTCACCCAAAGTTGTATCTCCTAGGTGATTCTAAATCCAGTCACCTTGACAATGAGGATTATTTTTAACCTACTGTGAGATAGGCCACAAGATGTTATTTCTCCTGATTATGACTTAGCACCTGTTGATCAAACTTTCTCCATCCCTCCGTCCCTTGACTTTCCCAGCCTCTGAAAACCAGCATTCCACTCTGCACTTCTATAAAACATCATATGGTCTCACTATGTAGCTCTGCCTGTCCTGGGATTCGCCATGTAGACCAGGCAGGCATCAAACTCGCAGAGATATGCCCGCCTCTGCCTCCTGAGTGCTGGGTTGGAGGGGCGCACCACCACGCCCAGCTCTTTAGAGTCTACACAAGTAAAGTCACGTGGCACTCGGCTTTCTGTGCCTGGTTTACCTCACTTGACATTGCCATGCCCAATACTATCTGTGTTGTCACAAGTAATGGGATTTTATCCCTTTAATGGCTGAAGAACATTCCATTGATGGCTTGTGTGGGAGGGCCCAGCTCACTGTGGGCTGGTGCCACCTCTGGCTGGTGGTCCTGGATGGCATAAGAAAGCCGGCTAAACAAGCCACAAGGAACAAGCCAGTGATCAGCTTTCTGCCATGGCCTCTGCTTGAGTTCCTGCCTCCAGGCTGCTGCTTGAGCTCCTGCCCTGACTTCCTTTGATGATGAAGTATGATTAGTGTGTGTAGGGGTCAGGTGGTCCATCGGGGTCAGGTGGTCCATTGGGGTCAGGTGGTCCATTGGGGTCAGGTGGTCCATTGGGGTCAGGTGGTCCATTGGGGCCAGGTGGTCCATCAGGGTTAGGTGGTCCATTGGGGTCAGGTGGTCCATCGGGGTCAGGTGGTCCATCGGGGTCAGGTGGTCCATCGGGGTCAGGTGGTCCATCGGGGTTAGGTGGTCCATCAGGGTTAGGTGGTCCATCGGGGTTAGGTGGTCCATCAGGGTTAGGTGGTCCATTGGGGCCATGTGGTCCATCGGGGTTAGGTGGTCCATCGGGGTTAGGTGGTCCATCAGGGTTAGGTGGTCCATTGGGGTCAGGTGGTCCATCGGGGTTAGGTGGTCCATCGGGGTTAGGTGGTCCATCGGGGTTAGGTGGTCCATCAGGGTTAGGTGGTCCATTGGGGCCAGGTGGTCCATCGGGGTTAGGTGGTCCATCGGGGTTAGGTGGTCCATCAGGGTTAGGTGGTCCATTGGGGTCAGGTGGTCCATCGGGGTTAGGTGGTCCATCGGGGTTAGGTGGTCCATTGGGGTTAGGTGGTCCATCGGGGTTAGGTGGTCCATTGGGGTCAGGTGGTCCATTGGTTTCTCTTTGAGCATCTGCATCAATTTTGGAATATTTGAGACACGGTAGCTTGCTTGGATATCATGCCTTCCCAGGTACAGTCTCTATGTCTAGACTGATAGTATACCCCAGCTGATCACCCCGTGTTACCCACACAACAGGGAAAATGGATACAGCTTCACATGGCTGATGGCAGGACTATAGCTACAAGGAGCTGAGGGAGAGTCTTCCTAGTGCAGACAAGACAACAGGAGGTGCCCAAGTAGCATATACAGAAGTAGACACTGACAGAACACAGCAGGCAGTGACTATATGGTGCAGAAGAAAACCCTGGGAGTCTCCTGTAACATACTGGGAAAACAGTAGGTGCTTAACATGCTTTCACATGGAAGAAAACTGTATATGTCTAATTTGTATTCACAGAAAGAACCATGAAAGCATTACATCTTTCAACCACCACACTCAGATTCCCAGGATAACATGGAGAAAACAGAAGGTGCCCACTGTCATGTGATAGAGGGAAATTAAGCACCCACTACAATGACTCGGGGTGGGGGTGGGGGAACAAACAAGCAAGCAAACCAACAGTAGGCACTCACTATCACAGGCAGAAGGAAGCTCTACGTAGTAGGCTCCCACTATTGTCTGATGCACAAGTGTTGTGTCTGAGCCCCCAGAGTTGCTCGTAGCATTTTGTTTCCACCGCTGCAAGTCAGTTACAACTTTGCTGTTCCCGTCCAATGCTTGTGCACAAGTCAGTGGCTGAGACTTGAGACTTGTTATAACCCATGCGAAGAATGCGGGGTCAGTTTGGTACCCAGTGACACCCGGTGTGTTTAAGGCTAAGGAGGCCACCTGCCACCGTTTTCATTACAGTCCTACATTGAGGTGACTTATGTGCTGTTCTTATCGGCTGGTGGCTGTGCTGTGTTGCATCCACCAGTTCAGCCTCCTGGTGCGGATGACTCACTCCCCTCTGCCAATCGCTATGTGCTTACACAGTAAAAGCTTCAGGTTTCTGAGTGTACTGAATAGAAATCAGAACAAACACTGAGAAGAGTCGAGAATTTGAATTGCTTCATTTTGTAAATATAACGCTGTGCTTGAAAAGGAGCCTGTAGCTAAAGTGAATGAAGCCGGACCTCAGTGTTGTAATCTGGGAAAAAAAAAAAAAAAAAGGCAGGACAGTCAGCTCTTCCCTTCAGGTCTCTCTCAAGAGCCTTCTGCTTGCATTTGTCAGAGGCTGAGGGCCGGGGCCTACTGGTTTGCTATACTTCTCAAGGACCTTAAAACAAAACAAAACAAAACACCATTTTATTTATTTAAATTGTTTGTTTGTTTGTTTTCGGTTTTTTGTGGTTTTTTGTTTTGATTTTTAATTTTTTTTGTTTTTGACACCATTTTATTTTAAAAGTCAATCTGACTATTAAAAAAAGCGAGAACAATTGTATGCTCTTTTAATATGAATGTTTGTGAGCGTGCATACACGGGACCCTGTGTCACTTGTATGCATGCATAATAGGGTTACATGCTATTTTGACAGACTGCTCGGACAGAGTCCACAATTACAACCCAGCAGCTTTGCTGTATTTACACTTTACCAGGGAGAGTGACTAATGCAAAAATGAGACAGAGCTGTCCCTAAAGCTATTTGGACATTGAAATACGGCCATGAATTTGGGACAATGATGAAAATAAATTCGTGTTATTCCTTTCACTATGAAAAAGACTACATATATGGACATGTGCATGCATATTTGTAGCTTAGTCCTGTAGACCCGTGCAGAGAGGGTTAGCTGCATGAGTCACACTTGGGATACATATTCACACTTCAGACTTGTGTGGATGGAGCAACAGAGGTCAGGGAGAAGTGACAGATGTTTCAGACAAGCTCACAGTGTTGAAGTTATTTTTATAAAACAGTGTTTGTTTCTTTTAGTTTCTCTCTTAACCTGACCATCACAAAAATAACTGAGACTCTTTTTACAATACAAGGCTTCACAACACAATCTGAGCAGTTTAGGTCTGTTCTTAACCCTATATACTGTTTTATCTTATTCCCAGCAAACATCCCAGAGATACTTGCATGTTGTAGCTTTCCTCGGCTCCAGCTCCTTCCACGTGATCTTCCTTGGACCTCTGCCCATGCCTGAGTCCCCTTCCTTCTTCTCCTAACTCCTCCTCTCCTGGCTGACAGGAAGTCCCGCCCTATTCTCTCCCCTGCTCCTCAATTGGCTGTGAGCTGCTTTATTGACATAACAGGGGGACAATTGGGAACAGAGTTTACATAACATCTAGACAGGAAATCAGAATTTAAACTACAAAATAACCTTATGCCTACACTCACAGGCTAACTTCAAATCCACCATTCTCCTTCTCCAGCTACCACACTCTGCTTCTATGGTTGTGAGTTGTTTGTCCATCCATCCATCCTTCCTTCCTTCTGTCTTTCTTTCTTTCTTTCTCTCCACCTGTTACTGATTCTTTGTGCATTTTACATCATGCGCCCCAATTCCACTCATCTCCTCACCCCTTCATATCCACCCTTGCAACCTACTGTCCCCCTCCACACACACACTCAAGTGAAATAAAATAAGATTGAATTTTTTAAAAGTCTTGTTATATGTCACAGTGTGTCCCACAGTATATACATCGTTACTTGCAAATAAATGTTCATTGCAAGGAGTCATTGGTCTGTTTCGAGGCCTCTGGCTTCTGCCACACTATCTATATTAGATTCTCAAGGGGACCCCTCTATTGTTGCCCTGTGTCATGAAGATCCTGCAGCTTTGAGTCTATAGGCCAGGCCTTTCATATGCTCTAGCACATCATAGATGGGACAAATGTTGGGGTGGGACAATTCAAAGCCCTGAATTGGGGCTGGAATGTAGCTGAGATGGTTGGCTCAGCAGCTCTCCTGTGCCTGCACCACAGGGTGAGCTCTCAGGCACTGCCCTGGCTAGCTCACCTGATAGGAGCGGGGTCACAGGGTGAGCTCTCCGGCACAGGCTAGCTCACCTGATAGGAGTGGGGTCACAGAGTGAGCTCTCAGGCACTGCCCTGGCTAGCTCACCCATTAGGAGCAGGGTCACAGGGTGAGGTCTCCTGCTAGCTCACCTGATAGGAGCGGGGTCACGGGGTGAGCTCTCTGGCACTGCCCTGGCTAGCTCACTCAACAGGAGCAGGGTCAGCTCTCCTGCTCTCACGTCCTTAGGGTTGCTCACCTGCGCCTTCACCACCAGGCCCAGCTCTACTGTTCTGCCCAGTCTAGGCGCAGGGCCCATTCTCCAGAGTGCAGCAGCCAGCGAGGGGATGAGCCAGCTCTCCCATTTTTATGACCTCAGTGCCAGCTCAGCACTCTACAGCACTGTAGGGGCGGGGACAGCCCTCCTGTGTTCACACCCTCTGGGCTGGCTCCCCTACCCTACTCCCCCTCCACCAGGGTCAGCTCTTCTATGTTGCCTAGGTGAGGGGCGGGGCCAGATCTGAAGATGACAGTGCAGACCATGGACATCTGCATGGCATTTGGTGGTAACATGAGCCTGGGCTGCCACTGGAGACCTTGTAGATGTCTGAGGACATGCTAATCTGAGTGGCCTTCACTGCCACCTGAGGCCATAGTGATAGCCAGGCCCAAGCTGCCACCAGGGGCCATATCTGGGTCCTTGGTCATATGGCAGCTGTGGTCTGTGTTGATGTCCCCTTGAGTATAGGTATAAAGTTCTAGAATATTCACCCCCCTCTGTTACTGTTGTGCAAGGTTATAAATAGATCACGGAGTGCTCTGTGTTTTCAGGTCAGTGTGATTTCTTGCCAACATGAATTCCACTTTGAGTGACCTCAAAGCACTGGGGAACTGCTCTTCTGCCCAGTGCTGGTTAGAACAGGTATCTGAGAGACATTATCTGAGCTTCTGGGGTCCTTTCCACAGGCATTTGGTGTCAGTACAAACAACAAACCAAATCAGCTCTTTTGTAAGAGGGTTCTCTGTGTAGCCTTGGCTGTCTCTGGAACTTGCTCTGTAAACTAGGTTGGCCTCAAACTCACAGAGATCCACCTGCCTCTGCCTCCCAAGTGCTGGGATTAAAGGTGTGTGCCACCACTGCCTGGCCCTAAATATCAGTATTTTTGTAACTCATACATTAGATATAAGTCATCAGTGTTTTTACATAAACATGAGATTTGCTGCACTTTCTATTCATAGCTCTCTATGTGCTATTTAAGCAAAGCAGTCTTGCAGATGAGTACTAAATATATCTTGCTCCTCCTGCCCCCTTTGGAGTCTGGGATTACAGGTGTGCACCCCGTACCCCACTTCTGGATAGGTCTAGGGTAAAATTATTTTCTAGACTTATAATAAATTAGTCCTGACAACTCAGTTCTCTCTCCTCCCGCCCCCGCCTCCTCCCCTCCGCCAGAACATGGTACGAGAACAGTATACCACAGTCACGGAGGGCTTCCACCTAGAGAGGCCTGAGAGCCAGCACGTCTACAAGATCGGCATTTACGGCTGGAGGAAGCGCTGCCTATACCTGTTCGTCCTTCTCTTGATCGCCACCCTCACTGTGAATCTCGCTCTCACCATCTGGATCCTAAGAGTGATGTGGTTTTCCCCAGTGAGTAGCGCCTTTTTTCTGAGCATGCGCCTGAGGTGTTTGCTGGATTGCTGCCTCCATCGTGCATGGACAGACGTTTCCTGTCTGCATCAGGACTTTTTCAGTAGCTAGATACATCAATTTTGCTTTCTCTGACTCACTGCAAATTAATTTTTTTTTTTGTCTTTACCACATTGTATTTTTCATTAGTCATTATCTCCATAGGGTAGTAAAATTCTAATCTTGAATTTGTGGTTGATTGGGTCAAGATATCTTAGTGGTAATTTGTAGAATACAGTCTATAGAAGTGTATAACTCACAGATTTTTCTAATGTCATCAGTCCTATATGCTTAGTATTTGCATGGCCACTCTTCTTTAATTAAATTACCATAATGAACTACATGAGGCAGGCATTTGTTTTTTAAAGAAGAGGCGTTTTTGTTTTTCATTTATTTATTTTTTCTTAATTTTTAAAAAATAATATTTTTATTTAGTTTTATTTTATGTGCATTGGCATGTAGGTGTCAGATGCCTTGGAACTATAGTTACAGACAGTTATGAGCTGCATGTGGGTGCTGGGAATTGAACCCAGGTCCTTTAGAAGAGCAGACAGTGCTCTTAACTACTGAGCCATCTGTCCAGACCCATCTTCATTCTTGATAATTTTATGTACATATACATTAAAATATGATCTTATTTATCCCAATTTCCCCCTCCAGTTCTCCCCATTTCTCTCTTAACAGATCCAACTCCCAATTTTATTCCATTATTTTTACAGTTCACTAAATCCAATCAGTGCTGCCTATAAGTGCAGGGCTGTAGGGCCATCCACCAGAACATGGGCAATCTACCTACCAGTGGCCGCATCCTCTAAGAGTGAGTCTCTCTCCCTGAGCAATTGTCCACTGTCATAGCTCCATAGTGAGGACTGCAGGCCAGAGGTCATCTACTCATCTACGCCAGAATTTCGCCTGGCTTGCTCTGTGCAGGTAACCACAGATGCCGTGTATCCGGAGAGCATCTGACACAACATGCCCAAAAGAGCTTTCACAGCACTCCTTCTCATCCTCCAGCTCTTCCGTCCTTTCTCAACTCCTCCCTGACGCTCCCCAAGCCTTTTGGGAAGGGAGATTATAGAGATGTCCCATTTAGAGCTGACAACTCGGTCTAAAAAAAGAAGGGGTTTGTTGGCTCATAAGTTTGGAGGTATAAGGACTTAGGTTCAGTTCTGATGGGGAACCTCAAGATGCCTGGTGAGAATGCAGGAATGCGTGTGGCAGGAGGAGCCCCGTCAGTAGACACAACATCAGCCAGACTGGATGGGGCCCACATGGGGCTTTCATCACAACCCTGTCATGAGAGCTAACTAGGGTCCCCAAACAAGTGGCAGTTGCCATGGACCCAAGGACCTTCCATGACGACCACCGCTTAAAAGTCCACACCCCTTGGGGCTAGAGAGATGGCTCAGAGGGTAAGAGCACTGACTGCTCTTCCAAAGGTCATGAGTTCAATTCCCAGCAACCACATGTTGGCTCACAACCATCTATAACAAAATCTGTATACATAATAAATAAATAAATCTTTAAAAAAAAGTCCACACCCTCCACAAAGTTGCCACCCCAATGGCCAAGCTGCCAACACAGGAGCCATTGGAGGAATGATCCTAAACCTTTCTAAATACAGTTCCTCATGTTGTAGTGATCCCCAACCATAAATTATTTCCATTTCTGCTTCATAACTATAATTTAGCTGCTGTTATGAATCATAGTGTAAATATCTAATATTTCCAGCAGTCTTAGGTGACCTCTGTGAAAGGATCATTTGATCCCCAGGAGGTCATAAGCCACATTTGAGAGCCACTACCTTGGAGGGACACACTTACACCATGCCCAAGCCAGAGCAATGCAGTATCTGTACGTTTTAAACACTTGGTTCTGACGCACATAAATATTTGTGCAAACACTTCAATATTCATAACAGATTTAGAAAATAATATATCAGCAGTCTTAAATAATTTATTCTATTCAAAACATTCTCATAAGTTAAAAATAATTGCACAACCCTATGTGCTTTGATATTTTGTGGTACTGGGAATTGAACACACAACCCTTTGCATATTAGGCAAGTACTCTACCATTAGCCTATGTCCCAAGAAGTCCTGGTTTTGTACATTCAGGGGTGTGGTTCTCATTTAATGTAGAATACACTAATTTGGCAGGATAGATCCAGTGAGATAAAAATACTACTGTGAGGAAAATCACAGCTTAGTCCGTATGTTTTTCCCAGGCAGCTGAGGGTATGATGTGTGCCCAGGCTCTTTCCAAGAATGATAAATATTATCTGAGGTTCAGTATGAAACAGACTCAATGGATCCAACATTTTCTGTGCCCTCGCTTCTGTCCTGCCATGGTTTAAGCCAATAGCTGTCATTACTCTCTTCATATAATAAACATTTATATTTCTACACATTCTGGTAAAACACTCATAACATTAAAATATAGCTCAAAAGCATTGAACGATTTACTATAGAGTACTATAAATGTATTTACTAAAATTTATTATTATTAGAAATTATCGTAAAATATGTAAATAAAGGTTACAAATATGAGCGTATTGAACAGAAGACAATATACTTCTTATGGGTTGGAATGTGTAATGATAATATTTCTGCAGCAGCGTGATGCTACCGGGTACCACAAAGGCAGGACATCTGGATGTGTGTTAGCTACTTTTCTGTTGCTATGATAACTTACAGAAGAGTCTGGGGTAACCGCTGTCTAACTTCATTTAGCCACGCAGGACTAAAGGTTGCTTCAAATGCTATAGTGCATGTCAGAGCATATGCTACATGCACAGCGTCACTTCCAGGTCATGCTGTTTATAGGACTAATGCGTACAAATTTCTAAGACAGTGCACATCTTGGACAAAGACAGTGGCGACTTCAGATCTACCTAGTGCGTGCAGATCGCAGCCTGCACTTTCAGCCAAGTTTGGTGTTTGAGGCAGTTTTCTCTCCACAGGAATGTGTTACTGATGGTGTGGAGGGTCTTTAGTGCTGACCTTAACAGAAGGAGGCATGTTACTGTGCACATTTATGGGGTCAGAAGGCAAGAAATACAACGTCCTAATCCACAGAAGGTACCAGGCCTTAATCAGCACTGTTGAGCAGTATCTGGCCTTTCCACCTACAGTGGAGTGGCCTTCACCCTACAGTCCACATGTATGTGACATGTATGCTTTGGCAACACTATAGCTATAAGACTAAAAATTGTTTACTAATTCATGCTATCGCTTTTTTCCGTTCTAAAAAAAATTGTAATATACAATATTTCTGCTTTTAAATTTTTATTTGATTGTAGTAAGAAAAAAAATCGGATTGTAGTAAGAAAACAATATCAGATCTACTCATGAAATTTGTGAGTGTAAAATAGAATATCATGAACAATAGGTATGCTTTGATTCGGCACATCTGTAGCTTTATTCGTGCTTCTCGCCTGTGGATTTATGGGTATTTATTATCCATCTCCATTCCCCAAGTTCCCAGGCCCCGTAAGGACCATTCCAAGGCTCAGTCTCTTAAGTGTGACTCTTCAGAGACGTCATGTGCATGTGACAGACATGCACAATGTGTCCTCCTGTGTCTCCTGGATTTATTGTTTGTTCCCACATCTTTGCCATTCTGGGTGTCGCTAAACCTAGCATGAGTGTAGATAACACCCCCAGGTCCTAATTTTCTCTTTGTTTTTAAATAAATGACAAACTACCTGAAAAAGAAAGAAGAAAACAATCTTAATTTCAATAGCATCTTCAAGAATAAAATATTTAGTGAAAGGCTATGGAGGTAAAAACTTGTTCACTGCAAATTATAACAAATTGATGAAAGAATTCATTGAGGAATTTTTAAAGGGTACAAAAAGATAGGAGGAAATCAAAGCTTATGTTCACAGGTTAAAAAAACAGCAACAACAAAACAAACAAACAAAAACCCCTAAATACATTTGGGGCCTGGAACGTTGCCAAGTACCTGTAATGCTGTCACCTGGAAGGCTGAGGCAGGAGATTCATGAATTTGAGGCCAGCCTGGACTATATAGCAAGAATTTGTCTCAAAGAACTTTCTCCCCTCCCCCCCAATATCAAAACCCTTAATATTCTTAAGCTTTCCATATAACCCAAAGTTATTTCCATGTTCAATGCAATCCTATTAGTATTCCCATGCATTTTTATTTACAGAAATAGAAAAATACAATCTGTCTTAGTCACTGCTCTATTGCTGTGAAGAGACACCATGACCACAGCGACTCTTATAAAAGAAAGCATTTAACTGGGACTGGCTTACAGTTTCAGAGGCTTAGTCCATTGTAACCATGGTGGGGAGTACGGTGGCACACAGGCAGGCAAATGCTGGAGAAAGAGCTGAAAGTTCTACACCTGGAGCAGCAGGCAGCAGGAAGAGAGAGAGACACTCGGCCTAAATGGACTTTTTGAAATCTCAAGGGACACTCTTCTTCCAAGAAGGTCACACCTCTTATACATAATCATTTCAAGAAGCGCTACTAAACATTCAAATATATGCGCCTATAGTGGCTATTCTTACTCAAAGCTCCCCCCCCCCGCCCCAGAATGCAAAAATCTGTATCCACGTAGAACCACACGAGACCCCAAGGAACCAAATCAGTCTTGACAAAATGACCCAATCTAGAGACATCACTAAGAATTCATGCTTTAGGGCTGGAGAGATGGTTCTGCTCTTCCAGAGGTCCTGAGTTCAATTCCCAGCAACAACCACCTATACCCTCTCTAATGCCCTCCTCTGGTGTACAGGTGTACATGCAGATAGAACATTCATATAAATAAATAAAATCTTTGGGAAAAAAAGAATTACTGCTATAGAAACAAGCTACAAAGCTGAGCAATAAAGTATGATGGTGACAAACCAGATCTGTCAGAACCATAGGACTGAATACCACCTCAGCAGTGAGTCCACTGAGGCCTGAGTGCAGGAAGGATGGTCCTTCATCAGCAATGCTGGGAGACCTGAGCATTCACACAAGAGCCAAAAGGAACCCAGGCCTTAGGCCTCACACACAGAAATCAGCACATACACACGGAAAACTTAAGATTAAGGCCCCAAATTGTCAAACTCCTAGGGAAAAAAAAGTAATGTTAAAGACTGACGTCTGTTTTAGCAATGATTCCTTGTGAATGATCCTGAAAACATTAAAAAAAAAAAAAAAAAAAAAAAAAAAAAACAACCCAATAATAGACACATAGATCGATATCAATTTAAAAGCTTCTGCATAGTAAAGGGAAAGTCAACAGAGCAGAAAGACAATTCACAGACTGGAGAAAATGCGAGCCACCTATGCGATAAAAGGCCGACTTTACAATATCTAAGTAATTCTGGCAACTCAATAGCGAAAGTATTAATAATCCAATTTGGGAAATGGGCACAGGCCCTGATAGATAGCACTTCAAGGAAGCTACAAATGGCTACAAAGTTTATAAAAAGTATGACTAATGACCAGAAAAATACCAATCAAAACTATAATAAGAGAGCACTTTGCACCTATCGGGATAGCTATTGTCTTCATACAAAACAAAGAAAAATTTTGTGCAGATCAAAACAAAAACAAAAACAAAAACAAACAACAAACAACAACAACAACAACAGTAATAATAATTTTGGCAAGAACATGGATAAGTTGGAGCCCTGAAACATTGTTGGTATGTACGCAAACTGGTGCAGCCACTATGATGAGCATGTCACAACCCATGTTAAAAGTTAAAAACTTAACTACCACACGATCCAACAGTCTTTCTCTGGGTATTTACCCAAATGAATGGTGCCATCATCATTATATTTCTATACATAAACTTTTTTGGGGGGATGGTTGTCTCATTCCCAGCATTTTTTTGGGTAGGCTCCTCCTGCCTCTGCCCAGTAATTTTTTTTATTGAATTCTACTTTATGATAAACTTCCTTATATTACTTGTTTCTTTTTTTTTATTGTCTAGGACTATATCTATGTTCCTTAAGGTGTCTGGAAATATTCATGAACATCCTGTTTAAATTCTTTGGAAGTTCTTCCAGATTGTCCTCATTGGCTCTATTATTACAGCGTTGGTTATTTTTTTTGTTTTGTTTTGTTTTGTTTTTGTTTTTTGAGACAGGGCTTCTCTGTGTAGCCTTGGCTGTCCTGGACTAACTTTGTAGACCAGGCTGGCCTCAGACTTACAGCGATCCTCCTGCCTCTGCCTCCCGAGTGCTGGGATTAAAGGCGTGCGCCACCACCGCCCTGCTAGCGTTGGTTATTTTTGAAAGAGACGTTATCTTCGATTTCCATGGGTTTAGTTTTGTTTTTTTCCTGTGCTGGGGCTTGCACATCTGGAATTAGTTGGTTAGAAGTGTGTGGGGAGAAAGAGCTGGTAACAGTCTGGAGGCTGCTTGCGTGGCAGCATCTGGAGCTAGGGGAACTACAAAAGTGTGAGCCAGGAGCCAGGCATAGGTGGCACTTGGCTGTAATCTTAGCACTCTGAAGGCAGAGGCAGGCGGATCTCCCTGAGTTCAAGGCTAGCCTGGTCTACAAAGGGAGTCCAGGACAACTAAGGCTACATAGAGAAACCCTGTCTTGAAAACCAAACCAACCAACCAAACAAACAAACAAAAAAGTGTGAGCCAGGGTCCCAGAACAGGCTTACTTGTTCACACCAGGGTCTAGGATCTTGAAGGTGGCAGATGTTTAAGTTGGGGGCCCAAGGTCTAGGGATCTCTTGTCTGTCAGTGCCAGCAGTTGAGGACACAGCAGACGTTTGGGCTGAGTGTTCAGGGTCTAGATACACTCACCTGTCAGTGCTAGGAGCTACGGCGTGATGGAAATGTGAGCTGAGTACAAGCTAGGCTGTGGCATGATAAAAGATAGTGCATTCATCTTTTGTAAAGAACTGTCAAAGTTTGATCATGTACCAGCTAGCGTAGCACTTCTCAACCTGTGGGTCTCGACCCCTTTGGGGGTTCAATGACCCTTTCGCAAGGGGTCACCTAAGACCATCTGAAAGCACAGATATTTACATTATGGTTGATGACAGTACCAAAATCACAGTCACGAAGTAGCAACCAAAATAATTTTATGGTTGGGGGGGGTCACCACAACATGAGGAACTGGATTAAAGGGTCCCAGCATTAGAAAGGTTGGGAACCGCTGAACTAGTGCTGCTTACTGGCTTGCTTTGTCATGCATGGCTTGCTCAGCCTGCTGCTTTCTTACAGCATCGAGGACTGCCTTCCAGGGATGGCTGGGACCTCCCATGTCAATCACTCATTAAGAAAACACCCCCACAGGCTTGCCTACAGTTTCTTCCAATGAAGTCCCTTTCTCAACTGAGGTTGCCTCTTTTTATTTTGATCTGAGATGGCATCATTTGGACAGAACTGAAAACTCAGAAAAGAATGCAGATACACAGCAGATCTTTGGTTTTCAGTGAACGCTCGGTGATCCTGGCAAGACATCCAGATATTCCCGTGGAGCCGGGCATGGTGGTGCACACGTGTAATCCCAGAACTCAGTGAGTAGAGGCAGGAGGATCTGATCACCAAGCAATCCTCAGCTGTGTAGTGAGTTCAAGGACAACCTTGACTATATAAGAATCTGTCTCAAAAGGCCGAATGTGTGTGTTTGGCATGGAAGTTCAGGTCAGTGAGGAGCACCTACTTAGCATGAACGAAAACGTGACCTTGATGCCCAGCACCACCCTTCAAATCACCTCTGTGCTTCTCCTAAAATCCCACTCACAACTCTCAAAGTCTTTTGAATTGAAATATTCTACTTCCATCGTTACAATGTCACCACCACTGGTCTTTCTCACCTCTGGGTAACTCAGATCCCGTGGATCAACGTGGATGCCATTGGAAGTTCCCTGGTGGCCTCTGGTTTTACAACCACATTGCTTGCTGGATCAGAGCAGCTGAGGCTGCAAGCGAGTGCTGTGTCATTTCCTTCAAGAATTAATTCATCTCCCTGAACCTGAGACCCAGAATGTGCAAAGCTGCTCCCCATCAGAACCTTGGGATATATTTTTTGCTCTAGATATTTCAACTGGCACCCTTTCTCTTTGGTGAGCATACTGGCAGGAAATGTACTGGTGAACCTCATCTTGTGATGGAGCCCAGTGCAGCGCCTGAGTCATTCTCTCCCTGACTCCGGCAGCGGGGGTCGGGGGGTGTGGGGGGTAGCCAGGGTCCTTCCATTCCCTGTCACTCCCCTTCTATGTTGATGCAATTGAAGCTCCTCAGAGGGCTCTCTGGTGCTGCAGGATATTTGATCCTATTGAGATCCTTGAGATTGTGAGCTGTAAAACACCTGTTTTTTTGTTTGGTGCGGTTGAGCCCTACCACACACCTTTACTCCAAGAGCTGCCCATACACAGGATTTGATTAAGTTAACCCTAGGTCATGAGGCTGAGCAAGAAGCAGGCTGGCAGGGGTTAAAGAATAGGAGGGACTTTGAATTGAAAGGTATTTAAGACAGAGTGTAGAAGTAGAAGGAGCTTTTAGCGGTTTAGCTCTTCAGCTCCTTGGCCTTTGGCTTTTTGAGCTTTGAGCTAGTAAGCCTTTGGCCTTGGGTTTGTTTGTTTTTTTGTTTTGGTTTGTTTGTTTGTTTGTTTGTTTGTGGCCTTTTCAGCCTAGTCAGCTGAGCTAGTGAGCCTTTTGAAATTTTTCCATCGGTGAAGTAAGCTGAGTAGGAAGGTCAGCTGGGTGCTTTCTCTGCCTCTCTGAGCTAGCAGGTTTTCCCCCAGAATCTGGCTCCTGAGTCTTTATTGGTAATACAGACCGATTGGGATTTTGTCTTAAAACAACACTCTGGTCTTTATTGGTAATATAGACCGATTAGGATTTTCTTTTAAAACAACACTCTGGCACCCTTCACAATAGTTGTGTGTCCCTTTAGAAATATGATGACATATTCTAGAATGTGACAGTCAACTGGAGATGGGGTAAAAATCAAAATTCTCAACAAAACAAAACAGTTGTATGACTCAGTGTGAGAGCTTGAATGAAGTATTTATCTCAAGGCCCTTTGCTTCTATCTTAGTTATTTCTTTCCCATTGCTGTGAGTAGGAAACGTTCATCTGGGCTTAGAGTTCCCAGTGGGTAAGACTCCACCCACAAGGTGGGGGAAGAACAGCAGCGGGCATCCAGAGTGGCCAGAGGAGGAAGCCAAAACCCCACATCTTCAATAGCAAACACAAAACAGAGGGCGGACCAGCAGTGGAAGGCAAGACTATATACTCTCAGAGTCCACCCCCAGTGAGTGACGTACTCCCTCCAGCAAAGCGGCGCCTTCTAAACCTTCTCAAACAGCGCCACCTACTGGGGACCAAGGATTCAACTTCCTGAGCCGGTTGGGGCGACTGATTCAAAGCACTTGACACAACAAATGATTCTGTCGTCCTTCCTGGAGGATTTTATGCCCATATACTTTTTGCTCATGGAATTTAAGCGAGTGTTTGCCGTGGAGCAGGTGAAAACTAGCGTGGAACTTGCCAAGGTGGAGCATGTTCAAACTCTGGAAACCTCAAACTGGAGATTTAAAATCTCATCCTGAGCCAGGCAGGAGTGGGACAGCTTCCTCCCGTGCCTGATGACCCCAACCAGGTGGCCACAGGGAGTCAGGCATGTAGCCCAGCACCTGGACTTCCTCCCCATCACCCGCATCTTAGTGTCAGCCAATGGAATGCATTCACCCCCAAATATCCTTCCCACTGGCCAAGGTTTCTCTAGTCCCTGTCTACCCCAAATAAACAGGTGCAGGCTATTTCACCTAAGACCGTCTGAGAGTGGCTATTTTCACTGAGCTGTAACACTTTTGGGAGCTCTGTCTCTCTGTCTCTGTCTCCCTCCCTCCCTCCCTCCCTCCCTCCCTTTCTCCTTCCTTCCACCTCTCCTTTCCCCCTCCATCTCTCTCTCTTTTCTCTCTGAAGCATTCATCATCGCTGGACCAGCCTGCCTGGTCAGGCTCTCACTGCCACAGCCCTGCTCCCCTCCTCCCCCGCCCAGCCCAGTATCAGAGCCCCAAACACCTGGAACCCGAGTTTCTACTGTCGCTTGGCCTGGCACCAGCCTACGAGCTGCCCTCACCCTTGCCTCTCCAATCGCCCACCAAGCAAAAGAGCTGTAACACTTTTAAACCTGCGGAGAAGGTCTTCTTCTCCTGTACTCGAGGCCAGACTGGAAACCTATAGAACCCACCGGTTGCAGAGTCCGGCTCAGTGTCTGGTGGCATCCGGAGAAGTGAAACGTGGAGCCACAGTTAGCCTCTTATGTTTGTGGACCCAGACATTTGTTGCTTTATTACTGTCCAAATGCAGTACTGACTCCTAACTTTGTGATTATCTGCATTGCATTAATAAAGCGTTTAGATGATTATTATAATTGCCACCAAACGCCTTTATATTGTTGCAAACCTTTCCTTCAGCCGAGCTTTCCTTCAGTTATCTTATAATTACAACATGGAGGAGTCTGCAGGTATAATTAAGGGTTCAAGTCAGTTGATTTTGAACTCATGGAAAGGACTATTCTCGGTTGGTTTTGGCCCCTGTCGTAAGGAGTTTGGCCCCTGCAGTAGGACTATTGTAAGTCAGTGGTTCTCAACCTAGGGATCACGACCTCTTGGGGGCAGCATATCGGATATCCTGCATATCGGATATTTACGTTACAGGGCATAACTGTAGCAGAACTACACTTATGAAATAGCAATGAAATTAATTTTACGGTTGGGGGTCACCACGGCATGAAGAACTGGATCAAAGGGTGACAACATTAGTGGTTGAGAACCGCTGTTTAAGAGGTTCTCCAGTTGCCCTTGCATTGCTGTGCTTATAGGGTTCCGGGAGTGACTTGGCGGCTTCCTCTGCTCCCCACATATAGGGATGCTCAGTAGGCTAAGGGGCTTGCAGGCAAGCTTGACAACCTGAGTTCAATTCCAGGGATCCAAATAGCCAAGGGAGAGAACCAACTCCTACAACTTGTCTTCTGACCTCTACACAGACACCATGACACATAAGTGCTTACATTCAATCAGTCAATGTCTTTAAAATAAAATTTAAAAGAAACAATTATAGTAAGACTTTACTTTCTTTTATATGGTCATGGGCTCTTACATGTTTATTATAAAATGATTTGTTAAGTATTATACGCATCTCCCAAATAAACCTTTGTACTTACAAAAGGCTTTTTAAAAATGAATATTGGATATAAGCAACTAAAGTTTCAAATAGACATTTAGAAGAAATATAGAAAAATGGAAGGCATATATGAAGATGCATGTGTAAGTTTAGTTGCTCTGAAAGAAGCAAAAAATTAAAAAATGGAAAATTTCACCTCTCTCTCTCTCTCTCTCTCTCTCTCTCTCTCTCTCTCTCTCTCTCTCTCTCTCTCTCTCTCTCTCTCTCTCTCTCTCCCCAGACAGGAATGGGCTACTTGCATGTCACACCTGATGGACTTCGCCTGGAAGGGGAATCGGAATTTTTATTTCCACTGTATGCCAAAGAAATATGCTCCAGGGTGGTAAGTAGATTATATTTCACATACCTGTGAAAAATAGGTAAAGGTTAAGCACAGACATTCTGTTTTTCAGAGAGGACTTTTAGGAAGTACATGTGTCCACACACCCGTGGCAGGTTCTCTCTAACAATGTACTATTAGGCAGTAGACTTTACCTTACAGAATACATGCTCAAAAGATTTTATTCTTAAATGCTTCTGTTCTGAGTTTAGTAGCCTTGGTATTAATGGCTGGCTGCGGCTCGGCAGAGGTCCAGGGTAGGGTCTCTGGAGCTGGATGCAGATGCCCTTCCAGTTTGCTTTATCTCTTGGGTGGTGAGCTGATGGCTCAGGCAACTGATCAGGACTGAAAGAAGAAAGAGGAAAAAGAGAGCCTAGGGTTTCTTCTCTAGGGACTGACTGTACTGCAGCTGAGCAGGAAAATTTAAACAGATCACAATTTTCCTATGGCTGAGGCTGTAAAAAGCGGCATCTGGCTAGAGACTGCGTGGGGTGGGGTGTCTGTGTGTGGAGGGGTGGGAGGTGTCGTAAAAGGAGGCTCTTTGATCTGTAGATAGGCCTCTTTTGCGAAGATGTCCAGTAAGCTAATGTAAATTTAGGCTTGGGTAGAAAGGCCCTAAGTCTGCTAACTTATTTGCGAATCTACAAAGAAATAAGAAATAAGAGAGAAATAGAAAATAAACCACTCTCACACACATATATTCAAGAGAAAAAGTGGATGAAGTCAGGCATCTTAACTTCAACTGAAGTTAAACTTCCCAATTTCAACAATGTGTATTGTTGCTGACCATACTTATACTTCTGAGAAAAGGGAATTACCTCACAGGGAAAAAAAAAAAAAAAGGCAATTAATCACAAAAACAGATGAATTCTAAAATATAACAGGTTACATGTTTTAAATCTAAACATTTCTTATCTAAGTATCCATTACATAAGTTCACAGTGAGTTCAGAGTGACAAAGGTCTAAAGGGTACAAGAATATATGACTTATCAATTAGGATGGACCTAACTATACATTATCCAGCTAGCTCTTAGTTCATAATGAGTTCGGGACAATAATTTTATCTGTCTTTCATTCTAAGAAACAGAGTAAATTCAGACATGTCTAGGTAGCTTCATTCCAACTTGGGTTCATGGGAAATTCAAACCAACTTGCTAATATTTATGATGTAATACCTGGATTCGTGGTGCCATCTGGAGTGGAGGCTTATCTGAAGCCACAAATCTGCCACAAGGCTATCCTCAGTGAGGCATCTGGAGGTCCACAAAGGTGTTTATTGCAGCCATAAACTCTCTAAAATTGTTTTAGAAGATCTAAAACAATTTAACTTTTAAAACTATTTGAATCAAATCAGGAATCCATAAGCAGGCATTAATTCATCTGAACAGCAGACAGTATATCCTCAAACAAGATCTTTGTAGGAAGTTTGCTCAATCAGAGCTGGTCAATACCCAGAAAGTTCACACCAATGCCAGATGTATTTACTTTTTGCTTGTTTGAAATAGGGTTTCTCTGTGTAACCTTGGCTGCTCTGGACTTGCTTTGTAGACCAGGTTGGCCTTGAATGTAGTCCTGGCTGTCCTGGACTTGATTTATAGACCAAGCTGGCCTTAGACTCACAGTGATTCACCTGCCTCTGCCTCCCTGGGTGCTGAGATTAAAGGCACATGCCACCATGCCTGGCTCTAATGCCAGATTCTAGAGAGATGCAGCAGTGCACAATTGACAGGGTAGTCAGAGGTTGGCAGCAATTCTGGGGTACAGACTTTGCCAATACCAGATCACCTCCTAGACAGCCCACATGCCTAGTGAGCTCCTTTAACAGGATGGCTCTTGGCACCTTGGCAATTTGGTTCATTTTTTAAAAAACATAATTTAGGATTAAAAACCTTTACCCAGAACAATTGCCTACCGCTCCATTGGTACAAGCATCTTGAACAGCCTTGATTGGGGCACTCTGAGGAGCTTGGGAGGGATTCCTGACACAGAGGCAATCTGCATCAGCCATACTGCTTGGAGGCTTGTGAGCCTGAGACTCACCATGAGCAGACGGACATCGGTCACTATGAAATAAACATAAACTTGAAAAGCAAATCAAGACTTGCGTTCCTCCACGGAACTGAAAAAAGGATCACAGAGACCAAAGCAACGTTATTCCCTGAGAGCCACCAGGACGTTCAGCAGGCTGTCCTACCAGCTGCGGAAAGAGGAGACAGGACTGCTGTCAGCATGGGACACTCCAAGGCCAAGTTCTCAGCAAAAGGAGATGAATTTACCCCAGAGGGACAAAAGGCAGGGAGTAAGATGCAAAGAAGGAGAACAGGGGAGAAGGGGACAGGGGCAGGGACAAGGCGGGGGGGGGGGGGGGGAAGGAATAGTTGACCTGGAGAGACAGGAGACTGCCTCTGGATAGAAAGGAGACAGCCTGTGGCCCATTGGCAAATGGTAGTTTACAATGGGAAAAGGAGACACCCCCATCCCCCAACCCCGCCCCCATCCCTCCCACCCCCTTTAGCTGGACTTCAATACTTTGATAGCTGGAACTTGGTGCCTAAATAAGGGACTAGACCTTGAGGGCTAGCTTTAGCAAGGCAAAGGGAATGGGGGGAGGGCAAGGCCTGCCAGAGCCATGTTTGCTATACTAGCGCCAATTAGAGCCCTTCAAGAGTCACAGTCAGGACTGACACACAGGGAGGTCCTAGGCAGGGCAGAGCGCAGGGGAATCTTGCTGTCAGAAGACTGTAACACGGGCTGATTCACGCCCGAGCCAGATCTGAGCCTGTCCCGGCAGTGCACTTACACTGACCGCAGTAGCACTGGAAATGTTACGAATTCTGTTGTCCGAGGACAAGGCAGAGCAGCACACGTTTTTTTGTTAAATAGTCAGGCATGAATACATTAAAATATGAGATCGTATTCTCCCCACTTGCCCAGGTCGTGCTGGCTGATCCCTCATGTACTTAGGGAGACAGCAGACAGTGGGACCTGGTGACTAAAGTCCGGTAAATAGATCATAGCAAACGGAACCTTCTAGGAATTAATAACTTTCAGTTACATTTTATCAGACTGTCATTTCCAGAAATGCCTTAAGAAGAACAGGGAGTGCAATTAGAAAGAGCGTCAGATAACTGACCACACATTAAAGGCTCACAATGTGACGTCGAGCGACAACGATGTCAGTCAGGATGTGCAGTGACAGAAACTATGAGCAGAGCAGCTCTGCCCCTCAGTAACCTGTGAGAGCCAATGTGTTAGTTAGTTAGTGTCTCTAGGGAGCAGTTTTCTGTAAAACCCCAGAGAACGAGCCACGTCATCAGTCATCCACAGTGACCGTCGGTGCTGTGCTGAAAGGATGTCTTCTTCATGGATGCTGCTCAGGCCTCTAATCCTGACTCCTTAGCACCCACAAAAGTGGTGTGTGGGGCTGGGGAGGGCCTGAGTTTGCACACTCATGGTGGCTCCACACTCAAGCATACACTCTGGAAACACACATTACATGCTTCTCAAATTTTTTATTTACTATTTGTGTGTGTGTGTGTGTGTGTGTGTGTGTGTGTGTGAGATCAGAGGACAACTTTTGGAAGTTAATTCTCTCCCTCCATGGTGGGATATGGGATCTGGGGATCCAAATTAGGTGGTCCCACTTGCAAAACAAGGTTTGTTTTTTTTTAAATCTCACCTACCCAAAACTGAAGTTCCCTGGGATGTTCCAACACACACACACACACACACACACACACACACACACACACACACACACACACGGTAATGTTTGATTGTGGAAACACTAAAAGTGATGTCTTCCAGCTTTTTAGAGATGTGTTAGCGAGTGCATCACTGTTAACTATGGCCCCAGCTGCTCCATACCACCCACCACAGTTGGTTCGAGTCGAATGGAAACTCATAGCCACTGATGACCCCCCGGGACCCCACCGCCTCACCTCCCAGCCTCCTCCACCCTGATGACCCCCGCGACCCCACCGCCTCACCTCCCAGCCTCCTCCATCCTGATGACCCCCCGCGACCCCACCGCCTCACCTCCCAGCCTCCTCCATCCTGATGACCCCCCGCGACCCCACCGCCTCACCTCCCAGCCTCCTCCACCTTGATGACCCGTGCCCCCCCCAGACCCCACTGCCTCATCTCCCAGCCTCCTCCACCCTGATGACCCCCGCGACCCTACCGCCTCCTCTCCCAGCCTCCTCCACCCTCCCCACCTTCTAGGTGACCGTCTTCTTCAGAGCACACACCTGAGGCATCCTGTGGTGCTTGTCCCTCTGTGTCAGACTTTTTGTTTTTAATTGTGAGAATTTTCTTTGCATTTTGAAAATAAGTATCATGGTTTGTAGGCTATCGAACCATTCTCTAATTTATCCCCTACAAGTGCCTTGAACATACATCACAGTAACAACAAAGACTGTGACTGGCTTGGCAAAAGTAAACTGCTATTTAGAACCTGTTTGCCTTTAGAACTAATTAACATAGAAACAGTATTTTTAAACATTATAAACTCAAAGGATTGTTATAATCTATTTTTTAAAGCTAACACATTTATACCCTAAAAATAATATGTCTGAGGGTTCTTTAAAAATTTCTTTTTTTGCAGCAAATGTATAGGATCCCAGTGATATCTACATCTATAGATCTATACCTGTAGTGATATATAAAGTATCAGTATAAACTGTATGTAAACATAAAGGCATATATTGCTAATTTTGTAAATTATTTCCAGGACTCCTCTTTGCTTCTGCAATCAACACAGAATGTGACGCTCAGTGCCCGAAACTCAGAAGGGGAGGTCACAGGCAGGGTCAAAGTGGGTGAGTCCAACATGCTCACAGCAGCTACCGGCTTCAAGTCCATGTTGGGCGGTGGCGATGGGGGGGCGGAGGGGCAAAAAGGGGAACAGATGAGAGTTTCCTCTAAAGAATTGCAAGCTTATTTAGAAATAATAAAACATGAGCTTCCTAGCTTGCAGGGTGTTCATAGAGAACAGCTAGCAGCACCAAGAGGCAGAGGGCAGCGTGAAGGCTTGTGTGTTGTGTGGAGAGGGGAGATGTGTGTGTGGATGGGTGAGTGTGGAGGTCAGAGGTCAGCTGCTGCCATCTTCCTCAGTTGAGGACAAGGTCTCTCTCTCTCTCTCTCTCTCTCTCTCTCTCATTGAGCCTGGAGCTCACAAGTTTGGCTAGAATGGCTGGCCAGTGAGTTCTGGAGAGGCGCCCCCCCCCCCCCCAGTTGTCTCCATATGTTCAGCATGGGCGTTATATGTGTGAGTTGCCGCACCCAGCTTTTGTATAGATGCAGGTGAGGGATTGGAATCTGGGTCCTCATCGAGTGCCTGGCAGGCAGTTTACCCACGAGCACCTCCCCAGCCCAATAGTTTGGTAAAAACTATTTCAGTTCCAGGCAGTAGAGGCCTATTAAGGTTAGTGCTAGAAATAGAATATTTATTACATTTAAAAGACGATATCATCCAACTTTGCTAGGCTCTAAAGAACATAGACCAGAGCTCAGAGCCAATAACATATACACACTGTCTCCTCCTCTCCTTTACCATTCTCCTCATCTCTTTCTCCCTCTTCTCCCATATTCTCCCTCCCTTCTCTCCCTGTCCCTCCCCCTCTCCCCTGCCCTCTCCCCTCCCCCTGCTCTCCCTTCCCCCTCGTGCTCCCTCCCCCTCCCCTCTTCTGTCCCCCCCCCCGCCTTCCCCCCCCCCCTGCCCTCCCTTCCCCCTCATGCTCCCTCTTCTGTCCCCCTCCCCCTGCCCTCCCCCTCCCCCCTGCCCCCTCTTCCCCCTCCCCACACTTTCCAATGCATCTCTCCATCACTTGCACAGGGCACAGTGGCTGCAGCGCACAGGGCACTCAGCTCTTCCCTGCTTCTCATCCACTTTCAGTTTTCAGAAACAGCTATTTGTTCTCCAACTAGGCAAATCCTAAATTTTCACTGTAGTCCTTTTAGCATCATCATTTTTTTTTAATTCCCTAATTTTCCTGCTGGCTTTAGATGTTTGAGGGATTTTTGTTCACTTTTCTCCTTCACTCAGTGAGCATTTGTTCAATGCCTCTGTGCTGGGTCCCATATGCTGTCAAATAACACCCTGGGAAAATGTAATGACACGTAAGGGGGAGGGAATCTTTTCAGACTCATACAAATTGCTTGCTCATTTGCTTGTTCTTGTGTTTTTAAATGTGACAGATCGGGGAGTTTGGATGGTGGTAAAGTACCTGTGCTCCATGGGTGGGAAAATGGATGCTGGGAAAGGGAAACTTGTCCTCTTTTTAATAATTTAATAATTTTTAATAATTTAATACAGCTTGGTGCAGTGTTGCACATCTGTAATCCTAGTACTCAGGGAGGCAGAGGCAGGTGGATCTCTGTGAGTTCAAGGCCAGCCTGGTCTACGAAGTGAGTCCAGGACAGCCAAGGCTACACAGAGAAATCCTATCTCAAAAAACCAAAGTAAATAAATAAATGAAAACAAATCTTATGTATCAACACAGAGATGAGCACGTACACTGATGGGTTACCTCTGCTGATGAAATAAGCCAATTAAAGCAAGATTAAAAGTATAAAAGGGCAGGTTTACTTGGGAACTGTAGCTCCCAGGTGAGTTCAGTAGCCTTGGGGGAGGAGGCCAGAGGAAGTTGCACCCCAACTATGGCAGGTAGAGGTTTTTAAGGATTGCAGGTGAAGGAAGATGATGTGTCTGCCACCTGCTAGACTTGGGGAACAGTGGCTCCTGGGGAGAGGGTTGAGGTGTCCTCAGGAATGCCAGGAATGCGGAGGCTTTTCTTTGAGGGAGCAGGATTGGAGAAAGGAGTGGGACTTAACAGACTATGTGGGGAAGGGGTTAGGGGAGGGCAACCAGAGATGCCAACTGAACACACACACACACACACACACACACACACACACACACACACACACACACACCCTTCCAAAATACATATTTTAAAAGATTAATTCCTAGCCAGGTGGTGGTGGTGGCGCACACCTTTAATCCCGGCACTCGGGACGCAGAGGCAGGTGGATCCCTGTGAGTTCGAGGCCGGCCTGGTCTACAAGTTGAGTCCAGGACAGCCAAGGCTAACACAGAGAAACCCTGTCTCAAAAAACCAAAAAAAAAAAAAAAAAAAAAAAAAAAAAATTAATTCTTGGAGAATGGCATATGATGTATTTTGGTCACATTCATCCCCTTTCCCAAAGGAAAAAAAAATTGCATCTGTATATGTGTTGGCTGTATGTGCATACGTAGAAGTGTCCTCACATGTGTGTTGGAGGACACGTGTACTCAGCTGTGGGTGCACGTGATGTGTGAGGCCAGAGGTTGACGTTGGGTGTCTGTCTCTATCACCTTCCACCTTAAACATGGAGAAAGAGTCTCACACTTGAACCTAGAGCTCAGTGAGTGACCTGGCTAGCCTAGCGGAAGTGACGTGACCCAGGATTCCCTCATCTCTGACAGTTGAGTGCTGAGGCTGCAGGAGGGATGCCTGCCCACTGGCATTTACACGGGTGCTGGGGGCTGAATTCTCATCCTTGCCCTAACACAGCAAGTGCTTCACCCACTGAGCAATCTCCCCAGCCATAGCATATTCCCCCCTGTGTCCTGCAGTAGTGGCACTCTGTCACTGAGCGCACACATAACTCCTAGTCCCACTTCCAAGAAACTATCAGGACCTATACAGGTTTAAACAAAATAACTCCTCACTGAGAGTGTTTAAATCTCGGCTGCAACTGTAATCAGTGAAAACACTGAAGTGGGCCACTCTGTGGGTGGAAAGACAGTTTATTGGGAGAATCAAACTGCTTTGCGGTCTCTAATGAGATGGGGCCGAGAGCAGCCTGGGGAAAGGCGTGGAGAAGCCTTGTCGGTGTCACGGGGACAGCGAACGGTGGGAGCCACGGGAAGACCGGGCAATAGGAACCAACGCTATGAAAAAGGTGTCAACCGCAAGACCTTCTCCTGCTGGGAGCACGGGCCACAATGCTGTGGTCTGAATGAAACGTGCCCTCCATATGTGTTTAATACTCGGTCCCCAGTTGGTGACCCAGTTTTGGAAGGTTGTGGAACCATTAGGAAGTGAAGGCTTTTTGAAAAAAGTGGGTCCCTGTTGTTGGGATTCGGCTTTCATCTGCCTACCTGTGACGTAGGCGTGGTCCTGCCCGGGGCTATAGAAAACGACACTCCCACCGCACCCCTCCCTCTTACCCTTCCTCTCTCTTCCTTTCTCTCCTGTCTCTCCTCCCCCTTCCTCTCTCTCTCACCCCTCCACCCTTTCCTTCTCCCCCAACACTCATTTAAGAAACTTCTCTAGAACATAATATCTGCTGCCTGGTACATTATTATCTTACTGCCTTACATCTTATCATCTTGTTAATCATAAAATTGGTGGCCCGTGTGGGGCAGGGCCACGCCCCTGTGGCAGGTAGGCAATGACATCCCAGGTAGGCAGACTGAAGCATATCCCAGCAACTGTGCATGGGGCTTTGGGTTTTACCGCCGAGCCCCACTTCCTGTTTCCTCGTTGCTTCCTGCCTGCTGATACAGCGTGACTAGTGCTTACCCTTCCTGCCCCATACCTTTCCTGCCTTGATCTCCTCGAACTGGAAGCCAGAAGCCGGAAGCCAGGGTAAAGCCTTCCTCAGGTTGCTTCTGTAAGGAGTTTCGTTGGAGCGACAAGACAAATAACAAACGCACTTTCTAGGTCTGGCCCTAAGGCTGGCTCGTGCATGTGGTGGCTCCTGCTGGAACTTGGAACACGGCTCTTCTGAACACGAAATCCAAGAGGTCACAGGGCAAATTTTGAGGCAAAACTGCCGAGGTCTTTCTAGAAGGAAGAGTGCCAAATGTGGCGAATGGGAGGCCAAGCATTGCGTCACAGAAGGGGGTTTTCTAGAAGTTGAGAAAACAGCAGAGAATGATGAAAGTGCCGGTGCTGGGTACTGGGCAGAGTGGGCTCCCTAAGTGGGTCTGTAGAGATGCCTCACTCTTCCATGAGGGAGCAAGAACTTGCCAAGAGGCTGGCCAATACCCTCCTAGAGTGACCACCAGCAGCAGCTCCCTCTGAGGTCTAACGCAGGAAGGGTTCCAGAAACCCACCTTATGAATGGGGGGGGGGGGGGATGCGGGGATGGGGTTAGGACACACGACAACACAGACCCGGTGCTGTTCTGAGAGGCCCAAAACTGAAATGCCCACGTTACAATGAGTGCCACAGATGGGCCAGGAAACCAGTTACCTACGGTGGGTCACTCAAGGATTTATTTGTTTAATGTATATGAGTCCTTTACTTGCATGGCCAGAAGAGGGCATCAGATCACATTATAGAATGGTTGTGAGCCACCGTGTGGTTGTTGGGAACTGAACTCAGGACCTCTGGGAGAGCAGGAGACACTTTTAACCACCGAGCCATCTCTACAGCCCCCCCACCCTGCCCCAAGGATTCTTAACACTTCCACAAAAATGTCCAAGTTTGGCCAGAAGACAAGTCTAGTCACTGTAATGGTTGGAAAGAAGAGGGTATGGGAGGGGAGAGGGGGGACAGGGAGGGGAGGGGGGACAGGCAGGGGAGAGGGGGGACAGGGAGGGGAGAGGGGGCAGAGGGGAAGAAATCAAAACAAGTCCATTTTCACTCTCACAATTAAGGAGACGAATGCTCCCATGCTGCACTGTTCCCAGAACGCAGGGGCAAGGAAGGTATGCTCTTTCAGAGGAAGGTTAGTGGCGCCATGATGCGCTCTTTTAGGAAAAAAACAGAGCAAATAGAATGAGGTAACTGGAGACCTCAAAGCCCGCCCCCACAGTGACACACTTCCTCCAACAAGGCCACAGCTACTCCAACAAAGCCACAGCTCCTAAAGGTGTCACTACTGATGGCCAAGCATTCAAACACATGAGTCTATGGGGGCCATACCTATTTAAATCACCACAATTATTTAAAAACAAAAAGCAAACAAACAAACCAAAATCAGGCTTTTTTTAAGAAAAAGAAAATTGAACAAATTGTGAGCTTTAATTCCTAACTATTGCCTCTGTCACCAACACCATTTTTGTTTATGTATTATTTCGGTAAGGATGGGGGGGTGAGTGTGCTGATGCACACATGGAGGCCTGTCATAGTGCGTTGTTTGGTGGTGAGTGACACAACAGCTGTAAAAACAGGACATCAATACTGCTTACAGCAAACACTTGTAATACACTGTACTTACTGTTCTTTTCAGGTCCCCAAATGGTAGAGGTCCAGAGCCAGCACTTTCGGATCAGTTCTGAAGAAGGCAAGCCACTGTTCACCGCCGAGGAGCAGGACATAGCGGTCAGCACAGGCAGACTGCGGGTAACAGGTCTGTGGAGCCGGCCAGCTGCAGCTAAGCTCACAGCTCTTCTCTCCCCCAGGGAGGAGCAGCTGACTGTGTTAACGTACCTCCTGGCTTTTCCTTTTACATTCTGTTTGTACCTGAAGGATGAGGCCTTCCTCACAGAGCCTCTAGTCTCTGTAGCCAATGTCTTATGTAGCTCCCTGTTCGGGGTTTACCTATCTGCTTCATCGCCGTTATGCCAGGTTCTTGAAGACCCCATGTGTCTGCAAAACGGCTTTTCCTCTGGTTGAGTTAAAAGTGGGAGTCGAGCTCTCACTGGACTCACCTTCAGCATAAAAAATTCTATGAAGAACGTTTTTGGAGCCTGTTGGAAACTCGCTTGCTATGCTCCCGAAAGACAGGTACAAGCTGACAGGTGTGATCAAGCCACTTCCAGAATTTCTTTGCACTAGTCCGAAAATCGGCAGTAGCGCTGTTCTCTCACACAATCAGGAAGCAGAATCAAGTCCTAATATACAGCTCCGTGCAGCAGATGCTGCTGCATCATCATCATCATCATCACTGTAAAGTGATGACCTAGTGCTGGAGCCTACACCAAGGGAACAGTGTCCTGGCTTCCTTTCTTTCTAAAAGATACTAGGAAAGCCAACAATGAGAAATTAAAGCAGGTGGGGGAGGGGCATGTGCCTGTAGTCCCAACACTCAGGTGGCAGAGGCAGAAGATCATGACTTTGAGACTTGAGCTGCTTGGTGAGACCTGTACACACACACACACACACACACACACACACACACACACACACACACACACACATACTTTCATTAGTAAAAGAGCAAGTAGCTAAGTATCTGGAATAGAATCCATTGGCCCAGGGCTGAAGAGATGGCTCAGAGGTTAAGAGCACTGTCTGCTCTTCCAGAGGTCCTAAGTTCAATTCCCAGCACCCACATGGTGGCTCACAACCATCTATAATATGATCTGATGCCCTCTTCTGGCCTGCAGGTGTACATGCAAACAGACCAAAAAAAAAAAAAAAAAAAAAAAAAGGAATCCATTGGCCCAATGTACATATGGTCTCTGGCTTGTGATGGCTCAACTTGTCTGCCTTGTAATGATGGCGACATGTCACATGGTAATTTCTAATGTGGTCCCGTCCTCATGGCTGGACAGCAGCAGCAGCCAATACTACACCTGCTAGTCAGCCCTTGGATCACATATGATTAGAGCTCCTCACTCTACTGTGGGCTGTGCTGCCAAGATGGCACGGTTGATATTTTAGGGTAGATTCAATGTATCTTCCACTTGGGATATTATCCATTTATGACATGGTTATTGGAACATAGCACCATTATAAGTTCAGGGTCACCTGTATAGGAAACCTAGATGCCATTTCTGTACTAGCTGCATGTAGTTTGTCAGTAGGACTGTCCTCTGACTTATTAGAGCATGTTGGCACCACCAGCCTACTCTTGCTTGTGGGTCAGGATTAGTGTGTGCAAAGTCAGCATAGCTCTCAGCAAAGTATCGCTGCACTGCAGGGAGTTAGCATTTAAACTGCAGCGAAAAGAGGATCCCATCAAACCCAGCCATCCGTTACAGAGAACGAACCGTTCCCTAGGCCAGGGCTTCTTTCAGGTCATAGCATTCACTGTAAGAGAAGCAGGAGAGGGAACTGATGAGCAGTTGTAGTGTAAGCTACTTGCACACGCCAGAGCCCCCTGGGGTTGGGGGAGCTAGTTATGTCTGTGTGTACTGCGTTTGTCCCTAGGATTTCTGGCTTAGTAGTATATGGCTTCCTCTTCTTGTCACTGTGGCAAAGCATCTGCCGGAAGCAACTTGAAGGGGGAAAGGCTCGTTTTGGCTCACAGTTCAGAAGATACAGTCCCTTGTGGGGGAGAAAGGCATGGAGAGTGAACCTGCTTGCTCTGTGGCTGAGGGGAGCTGGTGGCCCAGCACGGCTTTACACATCTCAGGGGTTCAGAAAACAGAGCTCAGACTAGAAATAAGAAGAGCAATGGGCCTCAAGGCCTGCCCCTAGCAACCCACCTCCTCCAGTGAGGCCATCTTCCTAAAGGCTCCACAGCCTCACCAAGTACTGCCAACAGCTAGAGATCCTGTAATGAAACACGTGTGCCCGGGAGGGTATTTCACATCTCAGCCATAAATAAGGAGGTTTGGTGTAGGACTTAAGACTGCACTTCTAACTACTTCCCAGTGGCAGACCTGAAACGAAAATAAACCCTTTCCTCCTGTGTTGCTTTTTGGTCATGGTGTTTATCAAAACAATAGAAAACAGGCTAGGACAAAAATTGGTATCAGGGTATACTGTAGGTAAAGGTGTGGCTTAGGCAGGGGTATGCCCTAGGCATGGGGTGTGGCCTATCAGAGGGTGCTGTCTGGTTAGAGGCATGGTCCAGGCAGGGGTGTGTCCTAAACCTGGGATGGGCCCCAGTCATGGGTGGAGTTTAGGCATGAGTCTGACATAGGCAGGAGCTGAGCAGTTCCTAGGCTAGGCAAAGGCCCGGACAAATCATGTGGCTTTACATAGATGAAGTACTGCCCCTGAAATCTGGGCATATGCCCATAAAACTCAAGGTGAGAAATGCTTTAAGTATAACTTGAGCAGTGGGCTGGTGCTGCCCTGTAGAGCCTCTGTGCCCAGTGCTGTGGATTACCCATCTGTTCTGTACTCGGCACCTTCTGCCCGCTGTTTCGCTCGAATCCTTACCTGCACACTCCGTATGCCACAAATGACTGTTTACTGCAAGGTTTGCACTAACTGCTCTGGGCACAGACTGCCCTGCTGCCGTAAGGTTGATAAGCAGCTTTTAACCACAGCACGGCTTTCCAGCCAGCATTGCTCGTTACTTAGGTAATGAGCCTCTGCAGTGTGCAGGTTTAAAATGTGAATTCCATTCTCCACCAACAGCTAAAGGCAGGATATAACAAACAGTTTGTCACCTGCTCCATGTATCTCTGCCCCCTAGGCACATTCTTGCCTGTGATCAAGTGAACTGAGGGGGATATGCTAGTTCCAGAAACACAAGGGGCTAGTTCAGATATGTAGAATTCTTTGAATCTGTTCTGATGGTCCTTAGAAACAAATGGCATAAGACACAACTGTTACTCTCTCTCTCTCTCTCTCTCTCTCTCTCTCTCTCTCTCTCTCTCTCTCTCTCTCTCTCTCTCTCTCTCTCTCTCTCTCTCTCTCTCACACACACACACACACGTGTATATACACATACCAACTTAGTATTATTGAAAAATAGATGTAATGTCAATGTGAGTTATTTCTTTTTTTCATTGCGATGACTAATGTCATTCTCTAGTTCTAAAATAAGGCTGTTGCTTTGTCATAACTTGGGAGAGAACACAACACTCTATTACAAGTTATTGTGGTGGCCTCAAAATGTCCAGTGACTCTCATGCTGCTGTCCCCTGAAAACTGAACCCATTGGACAAACTGGGCGATAAAAGGAAACACAGATGACACAGGCTGAGCATCCCTTACTCAAAATGCTTGGTCATTTTGAGGTCGTAGGCACTTCTGATTTTGAAATATCTGCACGTGCACAGTTAGACACCCGAGGGATGTGAGTCCACGGGCCATCCAGCTCGGAGGTAAGCATTCGAGTCATGGCGGGCGACGCCGCGGGCCTGTCTTTTTACTGCGGCCCTTCGTAGGAAGTCGGTGATGCAACTTTCCACGCTCCATGGTTAAGGCAATTGTCAGAAACTCTGGATCCTGGGATGAGGGATGCTTAGCCTCCTGGGGGACTGGCTGCTTAATTTGGCTGATGCCACTTCTAGTGCTTTTGTCCTGATACATCTCTGGGCTTTTTTTTTTTTTTTTTTTAGGTCCAGAAGGAGCTCTATTTGAACACTCAGTGGAGACACCGCTTGTCAATGCTGTCCCATTTCAGGACCTTAGGTAAGGAGTTTCCTTCCAATATAAACAAGCTTTCTTATAGCAAACAATGAGGTGTGCCTGCAGACAGGTGCTCACAGTGTTCCCACCTCCCTGCTTGCTGCACTGGTCGCCTTTACTGTCAAGGCTTTCAGCATATGACTAACTGGCCATTACTTAGTAGAACCCAAGGCAAGTCCAAAACCCTGCTGGTTCTAAACATTGTGTGGCTTCATGGCACCGCCTCTCTTGTCCCCACTGCTTCTGTTCAGGCTCCACAGGACAGCAGGGGGCTGCTCATCACGTGCCTGTCAGAGGGACATTGCTCAATGGACGCCGTTCAAATGCTCTGTTGGGTCTGCATCTGCCATGGTTAAGATGGGTGGGTGCTCGGGGTCCCTACATGGGTAGGCCTGGGTGTGTCTGTCCTCTCCTCCCTCACTTGACTTGAGCAGCCCAGAGCTGAGCATCTACTACCCCTTCCTACCACAGGCTTTTGGACAAACTCTGAGGGACCTCTGAGGGGGTCCTTTTCCATTACACTATCCGTCCCTAGCCCACTCCATCCTCTCAAAAAGAAAAGAAAGAAAGCAAAGCCTCATGAAAGAGTCCAGTGCCCCACATAGACTTCGAAGCGTGAAATAAGCATTCTTGACTGTGTCAATTTACTCCAGCTATAGATGTGCATATGTGTGTGCGCATATGTACATTTGTGCGTGTGTATACTATTCAGTAAGGAAATGATATTATAAAAATCAAGTTCATTCATATTTGCAAATATGTTAGAAAGCTTTCATATCTATGGTAAAATTCACCTCACTTATAATTTTACCCTCTTGGCTGTTGTTATGTGCTGTTAGTGGCATTGGGTACATCCCGAGTGGGTTTGAAGACAATCCACTTCCAGAGTGCTTTTCTCTTCGAACTGAAATTACAACCCCCTTAAATAGTTCTTCATCCTTCCCTCTCCACCTCAGCTTTGGTACCCACCCTACTACTTTCTACTTCAGTGGACTTGACTGTTCTATGGACCTCGTGTGACAGGAATAGACTCTGTTTCTTCGTTTGTTTCTGTTTTCCCTGGCCTAAGGCTCTCAAGCTTTCTGTATTTGTTCATGGTGACTGAATAGTTTTGGGCATAAGTCTGCTCTTACAGAATCTATCTGTAATTCCAGGCTGCTGAGTAGCATGTAGCCACCGCTAGTTCTACTAATACCCTTTTATGTCAAAGATCAAGTGATATTTTTAAAATAAACGGTCTATTACAGTAAGGAAGCAGAATGTGCCCCACAGGGCAGTTGTGGTCCCCAGTTAGTGGCACTGTCTGGGGGAGGTATAAAACCGTCAGGAGGTATGGCCAGGTTGTAGGGAGTGCAGTGGACATGTGGGTTATAAGCAGGTTCTGACCCAAGTACCTTTTGCTTCCTGACCTACCAAGATGTGAGCACATAATCTGAATCTCCCAGTGTTCCAGAGTGCCTACTGCCACGCTGTCCCAACCATGATGGACTGCACCTCCTTAAACAGCGAGCCCAAAGAAGTTCTTCTTCTTTTAAGTTGCTTCTTAGAAGCTTTTATCACAGAGAGGAAAAAAAGTAACACAGAAAATCGGTACCGCCACAGGAGGTCGTTGCTGTGGTAACCTGACAAGTTAACGGAGTCTTAAAATGTTGTACACAGAGCTCAGTGAGTGATTCTGGTGGGTGCTCAGAACACTACAGAAATGCAGACAGTAAAGGGAGAGCATGAAGTTTCAGGGGGCACAAGGATTCTATCAAAATTGATCTAGAGGCCATTTACGTTATATTCTGGTAAAAAAGAAAATCTGACTGCAAGCTTCATTAGGATCATCCTGGTTTCTTGGCTTAACCTTTGAATACTATCTCACCATGCTATTTCTCTAGAGACATTTGGAACAACAACCAATAGTGATGATAATTGCATTATAATTTTTATAAAGGCCCATAAGATCAATACTAAAAATATTATCATTGAGGATGAAGAATATTTTATTAAGGCATAAAATTATTTAGTATCTTATAAAATAATTAATCCTGAAACAAGAGACATTTCAGAGATTTAAAGTGAGTGCTACCATTAAAAAAAAAATTATGCATCTCAGAGTTAAACATAAACCTGCTGGCTTACTGACTCAGTTTTGTTTCTGTTGCTGCAATAAAATACCCTGACAAAAACAACTTTGGGAGGAAAGCTTTACTTAGCTCCCAGTTATAGATTACAGCCCATCATTGCAAGAAAGTCAAGGTGACAGGAACTTGAAGCAGTTAATCGCACCCATGGTCAAGGGCGGAGAATAAATACGCACATACTTTCACTTAACTCACTTTCTCTACTCAGACGGTTTAGGATCCCTGCTTAGGGAATGGTACCGCCCACAGTGGGAAGGCTTTCCCATCTCAGTTAACATAATTTAGACGACACCCCACAGTCATGTTCACAGGCCAAATGGTCTAGACAATTTCTCACTGAGGCCCTTTCCCCAGGATATTTTACACTGTGTCAACTTGAAAATTAAAATTAAGCATCACACTTACCCAGAGGGTTCTTGAGAGAGAGAGAGAGAGAGAGAGAGAGAGAGAGAGAGAGAGAGAGAGAGAGAGAGAGAGACCCTCCCACTTTCTGTTTCTTTTCCATTAGATTTCTTCCTTTAAAAATTATTAGTTCTTTTTAGTTAAAAAAACAAAATAATAGGTTACTGATAACCATCTGCAAATGAAAACTCAGTTCTCTCTATTGGAGTCTCACTCACTGTGGGTACAAACCACTCTTAAGGCTAGGCCCATGCTTAGTGGTAGATGGCCAACAAAGAACAAACTCATGGCATCTTTGGAGGTTCTTTGCCTAATAAGGTTTTGACAGGGTCTCTTCTCCCTTACAGACCTTTGGAGTATATACTAAGGCTTCCAGCTTTGTGTTTCTAAGACATTCCTGTGTGTGTGAACATATGTTTTCATATGTATCTCATGTCTTTTTGGCTCTTTTTCTTCTGTTTTGTCCTATTACAGTTTATTTGTTTTATCTTATTCTATTTTTATTCTTTAGTTGCTTATTTCTTTTCTAAAGAGTGAGAGAAAGAGTGTGGATTCTAATGGGAGGGAAGGTGGGAGGAATCTAGGAAAAGTTAGGGGAGGTGAACCACAATCAGAATATATCGTATAAAAACATATTTTCAATAAAAGGAAGAAAAAGAAAACAAAACAACGAGTTTAATGATGAGTTTTGATATATCTATCCCACTGATATTGACACTGTCGCTTTACTCCTCCCCCTCCCCGTATCACCATCTTCCCTCCCTCCTGAAATAGTCCCTTTCTGTTTTTGTATCACTAAATAGAGTGATTGCACATAACATACAGCATGTGTTTTTGTCTTCTTTTCTTCTCCATTATTCTCACTTCTTTCCCCCATCATCTCTCAGCACCCTTCTTCTACTGTTAGGTCATGTAAGAGAAAACATGATCATTGTCTTCAGAGTCTGGCTTTTTTCACTTAACATGATGATCTCTAGCTCTACCTATTTTCCTGCCAATATCATAATTTCATTTTTTTTAACCTCTGCAAAAGTTCTACTCTGTATATGTACAACACATTTTTTGTTATCCATTCATCTGCTGATGAATGAATTAATTCATCTGGGATGGTTTCATATTTTGACTATTGTGAACAACATATTAGTAAGCATGGATGTTCAGGTATTCCCTGTAGTGAACTGACAGGGTCTTTCTTGGGTGCGTTATAGCTGAGTCATGTGGCTGCTCTATCTTCAGGACATCCATGGTGATTTCCAAGTGACTGGGCTACTTTATTTTCCCTCCAGCACTGTACGTATCTTCCTCTTTCTCTATATCTTCACTATTACTTTCTCCCCTTCCCCCCCTCCCAAGGCCGGATCATTTATTTGTTACTCTTAAAGACTTTCTTTTTTTCTTTTCTCTTTCTTTTCTTTCTTTCTTTCTTTCTTTCTTTCTTTCTTTCTTTCTTTCTTTCTTTCTTTCTTTCTTTCTTTCTTTACTAGACTCAGAAGTGGAAGCTCTTAGCCAGGATAGCCTATGTCTCTTGGTGATCTGTTCCTGGAGTTTTCCTACCTCCCAGATGTTTCTGGATCTCAGGCTGATAGTTGAGACCAGCAGTCACAGAAGTATTCATGAATTTGAGATTTCCACTTACTAGGTGAATTTATCCTGGCTGTACATGCTGCCATGGCTGACGCTCGATGCTAGCATTCAGTCAGCCATCTTGTGTCTTAGCCTCTGTGCTCTTTCTTTGTCCTCTTTCTCACTGTTTTGTTAGGTTGCTCGGTCTTTGCTTATTCTCCCACCCATTTCTCAGCCTCATGATTCTACCACAATTCTTTTAGTGATTGGGCTGTGTATTTTCACACGTACGAAGAAAATTACTCTCTACCCGCATTCAAATCAATACCATTTCTTCACAAATACAAAATTGTAGAAAGCCATTTTCATACAGGGTTCCATTTTGCCTCAATGTTGCTTTTGCATTTTTCTCCTTATTCGTGGGTAATACTTATTTAGTCTTACCAACATGTTTAGCTAGCTTAATTTTTAAAAACAGAGTCTTCATATGTAGCCCAGGCTGGCTTCAATCTCATAATTTTCCTGCTTCAGCCTCCCAAATGCTGGCATGATGGGCATGGACCAGCATGCCTGGATGTTTGGTTGATTTTTTTTTTTCTCTTCAGATTTACTTTTTATTGTTTGAGTGTTTAAGCTCTGTGTTTATCTCTGTACCACATGCATGCAGTTTCTGTGTAGGCCAGAAGAGGGCACTGGAAACAGATACAGACTGTAAGGAGCCGCCACTGTGTGCTTGCTGGAAATTGAACCTGGGTCCTCTGAAAGAACAGTTAGTGCTCTTAATCCCAGAACCATTTATCAAGTCCCCATTTTGTTAATTTTTTTAAAGTACCCTTTCCCCCTTCCTGGCCTTGAGTTCCAAAAGTAAGCTTTTTCAGTGAAGATCTGTACATAGTTAGCGCTTAACTTTTGTGCCTGAAATGCCTAATTTCCTTCACAGAAGAGTGCTTGTTCAGCTGGGATGGACTCCCAGGCAAATAATTTCACACCAGAATTTAATAGGTATCATTTGGGGCCGGAAAGATGGTTCAGTGATTAAGAGAAATGCTCCTGCAGAGGATCTGAGTTCAGTTACCAGTAGCCATATTGTGTTGGGTTCAGGGTAGAAGCCAAGAAAACTCATTCAGACACAGAGAATTTAAAACGAAAGCCTTATTTTCTGAGATCAGGGAGGTGGTCAGTTCAGGATCTGAACTGTGCTTCCTCAGGGGAAGTTGTATTACATATTTAAAGGTGAAAACCACAATTAGCTCATGGGGGAGGGGTGCATGGGGGGAGGGGGCAGATGGTGTGGAACAGGATGGTGAGCTCTGACTCAAGTTATTTTGCTAACAAGCAGTTCTAGCTAACGTGTGCCTGGCAGTTGAGGCAGCTGGGCTTGTGGTTGGGGGATTTTTGCTGATTAACAAGGCCATAGTATATGTTGGGCATAAACACAGTTATGATCAGCCTGACCTTGTATAGAGAGTCTTTTACTTCAGCAAAGAGCTGAGATGGTGTGGCTGGTGGGCCTGAAATAAAAATATCTGTAGTTATGGTACCCACAAGGAGTAACCCACACACGTGGCAAACACAGACAGGTGCATCGCACACACACACACACACACACACACGCACGCACGCACCAAGTAAGTAAACAATTTCAAAAGATTTTTAAAAAGATGTGAAAGCTAGACCAAACATAAGACTATAAGACGCACCTGACCATAAGATGCATCCAGTTTTTAGAGTGGTTAAACAAGAAAAACAGTAAAAGCAGCAATCGGACCACAAGGTGCACCCTAATTTCCCTCCACTTTTGGGGGGAAAAGTGCATCTTATGGCCTGAAAAATAGGATGCTGTCATTGTTTAGGTTGTTTGTTCACCAATGGCATTTTCTCCTGCAGTGCCATCTGCACACGATCGCTGTCAACTGACTGCACCTGTGTATGGAGGACACTAATTCCATAGGCTGTTACTAGTAGGATGCTCGTTTCATTGCTACTGTGTTGGTTAGTAGTCAACTTGACACAAACTAGAGTCACCTGTGACCAGGACCCTCAGTTGAGGAACTGACAGCATCAGATAGGCTGTGGACATGTCCGTGAGGCGTTTTCTTGATTGATGGCTGATGAGGGAAGATCCAGTCCACTGTGGGCATGCCACCCCTGGGCAGACGGCCCTGGATTATGTCAGAAAACAGGCTGGGCAAGCCATGGAAAGCAAGGCAGTGAGCAGCACTCCTACCTGGGCTCTGCCTCGGGTTCTGCCTGGAGTTCCTGCCCTGGCTTCCATCAGTGACGAACTGTAAGGTGTAAGCTGAAGTAAACGCTTCCTTTCCCAAGTTGCTTTTGGTCAGCATTTTATCACAGCAATAGAAAAGCAAAGCAGAAGACTTATTTCTGGATCCCTGAGTGCAGAGAACGTCAACGCTCATGAGTGACGTCAAGTGTCTTGAAGAATCTGCATCCCTCCACAGTGACACTTGCACATTAAGCCACGTGCTAACTCTGTGGTGACTTATTTTCCTCCTTCAGGCCGGTGGTCCTCACTGGCCCAGAACCGCTCGCTCCCCTAGAGTCATGCTCCACCTCAGGCTTCTGAGTAACTCGGGCTCGGAAGCTTCTTAGCTGTTGCTCCCAGCTTAAGGATTCCTTTTAACGTTTCCCCCTTCTCTTTTCAGGTTAGAATCTCCAACTCGAAGTCTAAGCATGGATGCCCCCAGGGGGGTTCACGTTAAAGCACAGGCTGGGAAGATGGAGGCCCTTTCTCAAATGGACATCGTCATGCAGAGTACGGATGGAGTGGTAAGTTCAACAGTGGCGCTCTGCGCATGCGCGCTGGGGAGGCTCCCCGAGTGCCGCATCAACCACAGCGTCAGCATGCTAACCTTCCGCTGGTCCGTAATGAGACACAATGGAAGGCAGAGCATAGACAGTGTGGAGGAGGAAGAAAAGACGCCTAAGCGCTGGAGAAGGCCACAGAAGGTTGCACTCATCCTCACTCTCTTACACTGGCGTCTGCATCGCCAAGCCACGCGTTATTCTCAGTTGTGGAAAAGCACCGCAGGCTTCAGGGACATGCAGACAATGTCAAGTTCTCTGTTTCCTAGTGACGCAGCGTTTCACAGCATGGGTAATACAGGGTTGTGTGCAAGTGACAACTGTCCTCTGTTGTCTAGAGCACTAAGCTTGCTTGCATAGAATTTAGTGCAAAATAAAATGAACAAGGAAAAAAAAATATTTTTCAAAGGTCAGCTGCAGTAAGGCTCCTTTCTGGGACCCAAATCCGGAAAGATAGTCCAGAAAGATACACCCTACACTGTGATTTGTAGAGCTTTATTAATAGAAAGAGAAGGCTCGGCTTCAGTCAGTGGGGAAACCAGGCATTTCAGGCTGCCTATAGAGTCTACAGTAAAGCAACAGGTTAGAGCATAAGCTGACTGCAGGCATACAGTGCAGATTGCACAGATCGGAATCTTGCCTCTGTGTCCAAAGAAGGCACTGATTCAGATTCTTTTTAAATAATCCCATGATAATGTTAATTTTGGAGTGTGGGTGTAATTGTGTGCACATAGGCTCCTGCTTCTGGTGTGTGTGTGTGTGTGTGTGTGTGTGTGTGTGTGTGTGTGTGTTGTCCTAAATCAATAGCACAGTGGGAGTGCATGGTTACTCACTCCCTCCCCAGCTCTGCCCCAGGCTTGCACTGGGGACAGTTAGCAGAAACCACTTGTAAAGCAAAGTGCCAGGAGAGCAGGGCACAGGGGAGTCGCGAATCAGGAAGCCTGGGCGCCTCTGGGCTCTCAGTCCTATGCTTCAGATATAGATGTGAATTCTGGATGGTTTGCTGGTTTTCTGTGCCCGTCTCCTCATTAAACAAATGGGGGCAGGGGGAAATATTTGCTTAGTCATGTCTTCTGGTCTTGAGACACTCGTATAACACTTTAAAATGACATTCATTTAATACAAATAGGAGGATGTGGTTAGGGTGCTTGGTGACATCTTAAGGAAGGTCACAAGAAGCCACTCAGGGTATGTGGGCAATCCAGCCAATGATCGCCCACAAGGAAGACATGAGCATCATCTGCAAACTGAAACTTAGGAACTTACAAGATCCGGAGCTGGCAAAATCAAAGACGGAGATCCAGGGTTTTGTAATCTTACTGTGGAGACACAGTACGACCACCCACTTCACAAAGCTTCCGTTTGTTTTTTTTTAAATGGTCGCATTTCCATCTGTGAATTGCGCGTGCAGCACTTTGGCATGTAGCACACCTGTAATTCCAGTTGCCATATTCCCCAGGGCTGGGAGCTGAGCAAAGGGAGGCTAGATGCCAGGACTCAGGCCCAACATGGCGAACAGCAACACACGGTGGCCTGTCAGTGGAGGAACAGAAGGCAGTGGACACCATGAGCCTACCAACCACACGGCAGGAGAGGCCGAGTTAACAGGGAAGGGATGCACTCAGTGATCCCCTGGCCCTGCATGGGGCTCCACGCTGGGTCGCTGCCGCACTGTTGCTGTGCAGGGCCGCTCAGTGCAAGCTGTGTGTCCTGCAGCTAGCGGTGCTCTGACAGCTCATCTGGAGATGGGAATGCACGGCTGAGAGCTAGAGAAACTAAAGAGAGCTTTAAGCTGTCAGACAATGATGACATTATGCCAACCTACAAAGCGTTCACTTCCTTTTGGCGAGGGAGCGTTGAGAGGAAGCAAGCTGTTCTCATGTCCTCAGCAGAATGTTTTCCCTGTCTCACCAATGGCTCTGAGCCTGAGCTCCTGCTTAGCCAATCCTGGTGGTCCCCACAGTCCTTGCACTGGCTTTAGTCTTCTGCCTTCTGAACTCAGCACTTAGGAGAAGACAGAGGGTTTCAAGAAATACTAAGAGCTTAGGGAAACAGTTGACAGCTAGTCAGGTGAATTCAATTGTCTCTCCTTAAAAAAACAAACAAACAAAAAATCACAAATCAAAGCAGGATAAAGTCTGAGATCCACAGGTAAAAGTAAAGACGAACCTGTGTCTCTGGACTGTATGTTATCCTAAAGGGGAGGAGAGCACTTAGCATAAAGTCAACGCAGATCACAAGTATGAATTGACATAATAATTCTGTCAGTTTTGTCAAAGAACATCAAAAGACATTTTTTAAAGAAAAGATTTATTTATTATTATGTATACAGTGCTCTGTCTGCATGTACACCTGCAGGCCAGAAGAGGGCATCAGATCTCATTATAGATGGTTGTGAGCCACCATGTGGTTGCTGGGAATTGAACTCAGGACCTTTGGATGAGCAGACAGTGCTCTAAACCTCTGAGCCATCCCTACAGCCCCAAAAGACATTTTTTTTTTTTTAAACAGGAATGAAGCAGCACAGAACTGAAAAGCAATCTAGTTTACTAAACTAATTGGAAAACAATGGGTCAGTTTTCCCAGCTAGGGGGTAAAGGAAAGTGTGGCCTTTCTCCACACTGAGGAATGCTGGTCTGCCTGGCACAAAGAATAAAAGTTAAGTAGAGTTAGAAGAAGCAGGCCTTCTGATAGGACGCAAGCACAGGCAGGTAGGTGCCTAGCTCAGAACCCAGCTCATGTGTATGTGTGTGTGTGTGCATGTGTGTGTGTGTGTGTGTGTGGTGTGTGTATGTGTGTGCATGTGTGTGTGTGTCTGTGTGTTTCTCTGTATGTGGTGTGTGTGTGTAGTGTATGTATGTATGTGTGTATGTGTGTGTGGTGTGTGTGTATGTGTGTGGTGTATGTGTGTGTATGTGTGTGATATGTGTGGTGTGTGTTGTGAGTGTGTGGTATGTGATGTGTGTGTGTGTGTGGTGTGTGTGGTGTGTGTGGTGTGTGTGTGTGTGATGTGTATGTGTGTGGTATATGTGTGTGTGTGTGTGATGTGTGTGGTGTATGTGTGTGTGGTGTGTGTGTTTGGTGTGCATGTGTGTGTGTATGGTGTATGTGTGTGTGTGTGATGTGTCTGTGTGTGGTGGTGGTGTGTGTGTATGGTGTGTGTGTGTGTGTGTGTGTGGTGTATGTGTGTGTGAGTGTGTGTGGTGTGTCTGTGTGTGGTGGTGTGTATGTGTGTGTGTGTGTGTGAGTGTGTGTGTGTGTGTGTGTAATATGCTGGGAGTTTCCTTGGTGCCGTGCATTCCTCCGTCTTCATGTCTCACTTTCTTCCCAACAGCTGGTGCTTGACGCTGCAACCGTGGGTCTGCCCAAGGTGAAGCAGGGGACACGGGGCGCCGCTGCAGGCAGCCCTCACGGGTTCTATGAGATTTGTGTGTGTCCTGACGGGAAGCTGTACCTGTCTGTGGCTGGTGAGGCCACCACCTGCGAGGAGCACAGCCACATCTGTCTCTAGCCGAGAGCCCTGGCCTCAGCCTTCGTGTCCCTGGCAGCTGCACGGGAGCTGGAGGACTCGCGCGTGTGGGGCGATGTGCCGATGGAACTACCAGGTTTCACAGTGACACAGAGACATGCCGACAACTTGTTCACAACGTTCTCTTCTTTCTAGCCCCGCCCCCATCTCTCATGTGCCCTGCAAGTGATTTATAATACTCAATGGCGCATATCTACCTCCTAGCAGAGGCCCAGCTGGCTGATGGATTCTAAAACGCCCCAACTGTGCACAGCCCTCCCTTTACACTAACCCTCAAGTGCTCCCTTCAGCGGAGCGCGGGCGTGTCAGGTTTCACCAAGAGATCTCCAGGGCTAAGAGGGAATTTGAGCTTGATATGATTTTTCAATACGTAGTTAAGGGAAGAAATTACACAAATTTAGCCATGTTTTTTATATACATACCAACGAGCAATAAAAATGACTTTTTTTTTTTTCCAGACTAGAGCTTAAAAGTGTCTTACTTTCTTTCTTTAATGCTCATGACTCCTTTGGACTAGGTGTAAATTTTCCTGAAATTATTGATGATAAAGGCCTGTCAATCATAAGGCACAAGGTCCCAGGTAACTCTTGATATTAACTGAAAATATGACCCTAAATTCATCATTTCCTCCTGGGGAACTCTGATATACTTACTCCAGCCAAAACACCAACTAGGACAGCTGTATGCACAGACGTATGATGCTAAAGTGACATATTTAACTGGTGCTCAAGGGCTATCATCTCTCAGGACCAAAGGAAGAAGTGGTGAGCCTCTGCCTGGCAGACCTAGTGCTGACTTCCACAAACAGGGAGAAGTGAAGCCGCGTGGAACCAGTCATGCAGTGTGTAAATGCATGCAGTGCCCGTTTTTGCATACGTTGGTAAAAATAAAACATAGTGCATTCTTAGGTTTCTGTGGAGGCCATTTCACCGATAGCGAAAATGCCCACCGTGGGCCTTGAGAAGTGGCTCAGTGGTTGAGAGCACACGCTCCTCTTGTAGAAGGCCGAGTCTGGTTCCCAGCAGCCATGCAAAGTGGCTCACAACTGCCTGTGACTAACTGTAGGTCTGGGGATACCTGACACCTCAGGCTCCAACCAGCACCTGCACACACACGCTCATACCCTCACACAGACACGTCCAAATACATATAATTTAAGAGGTTTCCTATCATTTAAAAAGGCGATGGAAGTTGTTTGCTTGTTTTGAGCAGTCTTAGAAGAAGGTTAGGCAGCTTAAAATGGAGTGAGACCAACTGTCCTGCGTAAGCACCTGAGATGGCTGTGAGGAATGAAGTCAGGCTCGGGTTGGAGGGGTCACAGCAAGATGGAGGCTGTGACAATTTTATTGAGATCAGACTTTTTATACCTTTATCAGAAACCGAATATAATGGCAATTGCCAGGATCAATACAGTTGTAGTTGCTAGGACACATTTCCCAGCTATACAGGACACACAGCATTAATGCCTAAGACCAATGGACCTGTCAAGCTTCCATGTTTCCTTGACCACTGAGGAAACACACAGAGAAGCACAAAGCAGTGTGAATGCTTACTGCCTGAGGGAGTGCATCGGTCTCTCGGGAACTGGAAGGCACATTGTGCCCCAGGAGCATGGACTCTACCCTGAGAAACCTATGACGCATGCCTCTCAAGGCAGCTAATGGTTAATGCCATGGTTCCCTGCAGTCCTGCGGCTTCCCACCCACAGATATGTAATACTAATATAAGTCAAATGTGCCTCTCATCTCAGAGGCAGGAGAAGGAAGAAAAGTGAATTCTTTAATGCTGATTTAATAAGGAATTTGTCTAATGCTCCCTTCCAACCCCCCCTTTTAAGTGCAGCATACACCACACAGGAGACAGCAAAGTAAAAATACAGGACTTCCTATGACATTGGGAATGAATACCTGCATGCACAGAGCTTCTGAATCACAGGGGTGGACTTTTTTATTTTAATTAAATCTTAATTTTTTAAAAAAATCTCTGATTTCTGTGACATGTCTCTTGTCAAGGTCAGCTATTTTGTCATTATTTGCTCTGCTGTCCTCCCAAGTCTGTGCTTAACCAATGTCTTCAAGTCCCCAAGACCTAACACAGGTTCCCTGAACATTTATAAGTCAACTTTGTTCTCACACAAGAGTCCAGAGACTCCAATGGTAAAGTGAAGTCAAAGAGAACACATGAGGATGGAAGATAGGCTCTGGGGAGGTGGCTCAGGGGACTAGAGTCTGGACCCAGAACCCACTAAGTGACAGGTGGACATAGCCACCACCTGTAGTAACAGCCTTGGAATGCCCTGGGCCAGACTAATATCCAGAGCAAGCTGGCTAGTGTAAGAGCATGGTCTCGTGCTTTGTGTTTGATTGTTAACTATGTTGCTCTCCAAGGTCTGCTTGCTCTCTTAGGAGAGACACTCACATACCCCGAGTACTGCTGTGTAACCTGGCCTCCCTGATTGGCTAAATCAAAGGCCTACACCTGGGCAGGGCAGATGTGAGGGGTGGACCGAAGGCTCTTGGGCTTTGGGAACAGATGGATCATGGGAGGAAGAACAGGTAGAGGAGAGGAGGAAGAAGGAAGAGAGTCGCCATGGGGTAGTATAGAAAGAAGCACATGGCCAGATTGGCATGGATGGAGGAAAACAGCCCAGATGAAGACCATGGATTTATATATTTATGGAGTGTGGATGGGAAGTAGCTCAGATAGGAATGATTAGAGCAGTTGGCATAGAATGTGGCACTGGGAGATAAAGGGTAGCAAAGGAAGTTAGTGTCTGCCCTGCCCCAGATAAAATCAGGCTTCTTCTAAAATCCATCAGGTGTCTGTGTCTTTTATTGATTATGGTAGGGGGTTAAGAACTACCATAATAATTACATATTTTAATAATAAACACTATTAGCCATTATTTTTTATTTACTACAACAGATTAGCCCTACCAGTGAGCTCTGGGTTTGACTGAGAGACACTGCCTCAAAAGAATAGTCAAGAGAGATTGCTGACATGAAAACCTTGAGCCTCTACAGGCAGATGAACATGCATTTGTGTTCTCTCTCTCCCTCTCAAAAAGAAGAGAAGGTATGAATAAAATGTATAACTTTTTGTGCTTCTAAGCTCTATAAACTCATCTTGGAAGGTGCTGCATATAGAATACCTTCTTCAGAGTGACAAGTAATTTATCCTTTGTTAGAACTAATAGATGGACCCTAATATAAGGTTACAGATACACGTAATTTAATTTTTCTCATGTTCAAGAACATACTTAGCAAGGCTTATAATGATAAATACTTGGTTCTGGGTTTGCTTGTTTATTTTTTTGTTTTTTCAACTTGACACATGATAGCATTATCTTAGAATAATCACAGTTGAGAAAAATCCTTCCAAAGGATTGGCTGGGGGGAATAAAGATTGTAAGAACCACAGATCATGGAATTTACTGTGAGACTCAAAGAAGATATGAATTTGAAAAAGAGAAAGAAGAGCTATATGTGAGGGTTTGTGGGAGAAAACGAAGGGGGAGAAAATGATGTAATTACATTATAATCTCAATTTTAAAGAAAAATATTGCCCTGTAGGGCATTTTTTAAAAATTACTGATTGGTGTGGGAGGGACCAGTCCATAGTCGGTTGTCATCCCCTTTCAGGTGGCTCTGGGTCGTTAAGAGAGAAATCTGAATAAGCCATGGAAAGCAAGCAGCACTCCTCCTTGGCTCCTGATTCAGTTCCTGCCTCCATGGTCCTGCCCTGAGGTCCTGCCCTGAGGTCTTGTCCTGAGTTCCTGCCCTGAGTTCCTGTCTTGAGGTCCTGCCCTGAGTTCCCTTCAGGCTAGATTGTGAGAGGGACCTGTAAACTGACATAAACCCATTTGTTCACGAACTGCTTTTGGTCGTGGTGTTTCATCACAGCATTAGAAACTGTGAGACAGAAATTGGTACCAAAGAGTGGGCTATTTCTATGAGAAACTAGACCATGTGTTTTTGGAGATTTGTGGAAGGACTTTGGGCTAGAAAAGCCACTGAGCTTTCAGAGCGTAATGAGCTGTTGTGAGAACTTAGAAGCCAAACTGAAAGCACCACAGATGACGGAGGCCCGATGCAAAGTTTCAGAGGGACGTTTGAGAGTCGCTATCGAGGCTGACCATGTGATTTTAAATCACTAAAGTGAAAACTGTGCTTTGTTGGGACAATCGACACTGGTCACCTGGGGATGAAGAATCAACTGTGATTAAGAAAAGACCGGAATCACTGAGGCAAAATCTTCTGGAAGAGCCTTGCCCTACTCTGGATCACAGCCTCTGTGTGTTCTGACACTGAGAAAACATTTCTTAGGAGATTCTACCTCAATTATGCTATTTTTTCTATCTATCTATCTATCTATCTATCTATCTATCTATCTATCTATCTATCTATCTATTGCTAAACCAAGGTCAGCAGGTGAAAGGTGTGATCCAGAGGGGCCAGTCTGTACCTTGTGCGGGCAGATGAACTTGATGCTATGTAAGAGTCTCCCAAGTCTCTTCTCCAAAGCATGATGGGGCTGTGGAGAACAGTTGAGGTTTGGTGCCAGGAGAGGCCTTTGGTGAAGATGCAGCCTCAGCTGCAGCAGAAGCCCCAGTGTTCAAGGAGTCATATGGAGAAGTTAAGATTTGGCACCATGTTGCAGGGCCAGAGTCCCTGAAGAGAACCCATCAGAGGCTATTGGTGAAGGTGCAGTCCAATTGCAGTAGAGAAGCCAGCATTTTGGAGATGCCAGTACCATGAAACAACCACTAAGGACTGCAGCATATGTGGGGGTGGAGCCAGCCTGAGCCTAGAAGACGAGTCGCGTGTCCTGGCGGGTAGCAGCACCAGAGAAGATGGCTGCATAGACACTGACTGGCTTTATAGCCCAAGGAACACAGCAGAATGCAGGCTCCATCCCCCAACAGCATCCAGTGTAATGGACGCCGGTGGTTTGAATGAGACCCGGCCTCTACAGGTTCATATACTTGACTGCTAGGTCATCGAGAAGTAGTAACGCCTGAGAGGGATTAGGTGTGGCCTTGTTGGATGAAGTGTATCGCTGTGGTTGGGCTTTGGGCTTTCAAAAGCTCAAGCTAGGCCCAATGGCTCCCTCCTTCCTGATGCCTGTGAATCTGAACGCTGAGCTCTCAGCTGCTTCTGCAGCACCGTGCCTGTGTCCGTCTGTCCCTCCGTCCGTCCGTGCTGCCGTGCTTCGTGCTGTGATGACAATGGGCTAAGCCTTTGAAACTAAGCAAGCCTCGGGAAATGCTTTCCTTTGTAAGAGTTGCTGTGGTCACGGTGTCTCTTTATGGCAACAGAATGCAAGACAGGAGTCACTGGCTGATTGGACAACCGAGCCCTCCCTCAAGCCACGCATCAGCTGTCTTGGCGAACAGCAAATGAGGCAGAACTCCTCACGTATGGTTTTCAGTAGCCTGTTTCCTGTGGGTGTTGGCCTTTTTCAGACTTCAAATAACAGTGGGTCTAGACCAGCTCCCGCCACCCGCTAGATGTTTCAAATTTCACTATGTACACTTATAGCTTGGGACACAAATGAACTTTGCATTAAGTATAAGCCGGCAGTTTAAAGAGCGTGAGCACTGCGTATCAAAAGCAGCTAACAGAACACAGCCCACTTCATTTCCGGCCTTTTAGGGACTACTTTGTATTCAGAGCAGATAGGAAGGGCATTTCCTGAGGTCCCATTCCACTCTTTCATATTTACACTCACGATCTTTAAATAAAAGTTAGCTTATCTGGCTTTAGAAAGTATGCAGATTAGTTTCAGCCCATTGCTAGGTAAACCATAGCAGGCTTTGGTCTGACAGAGGCAGCCAGGCTGCGATGTCCTCACCATATCCCCAGACCTAACACAGTGGGGCTCAGCCCTTCAGCGTGCTCAGGGGGTCTGTGTGATGGCTAATCTTGGTTGTCAACTTGATTACAATTTGGAAGTATGTAAAGCCCAAGTAGCTGGGCGCCCCTGTGGGGGACTGTTTTTGGATTATTTGTGGAAGACCCATCCTAACTCTGGACTGCGTCTTCTGGAGCCAGCCCACACAGAGGGCACAGAGGGAGCTTGTGCTGCCGTGCGCTTGCTCTCACTCTCACTGGAATGCCCGTCCTATGCTGACCCACGCCTTTGCTGCTGTGAGCACTGTGGTGCTCTAGTGTGGACTGAGAGGTGGCAGCACTCTAGGACTTCTCTGGGACTCCAGCATCAGACTGGGACTGCTCAGACATGCAGTCTCCTGGACTGGACAAATATTGGATCTCTGGCCTTTCCATTAGGAGACAGTCATTGCTGGACTACTTGAACCACAGCTTGTAGCCACCCTGATAAATCTCTTACTAATATATAGGTCTTTATTAGTTCATCCTATCAGTTCTGTTCCTTGAATAACTCTGACAAATGGTTTTTTTTTTTTTTAAATAAAAAAACAAACCTATTAAGTCATATCTCTTAAGACATTGGGCAGCAAGTTTAGAAATCAAAGTGTTGGGGATTTCCGTCTGCAGAATGTACCTGAGCTTCTACTCCTCCTTTCTGGCCTTCAGGCGGGCCAGTGTCTTCTAGACTTCTGCCCAGCTACCAGGCAATGCCAGGCAGTTAATCCCCTTACACACTACCAGCTCTGACTGATACATAACTAAAATGTATACCACAACTGCCAATTTCTACTGGGATTACAGATGTTCCATGGGGTTGTATAAAACATTTAAGGAGCACAACTCGGCGGCAGCATTGATGGAATAAATGCCACGCATGCCCAAGTCAATTGTGAGCAGCTTCCCATGGCTGTAAACATTTTACTGGAATAATTCTTGGGCTCAATATCCTTGCCACCCACCCCACTGTACTGACTGCGGTGCGCAGGCTTGCCTGTTTCAGCCAAGACACCCATCCTTGCTGGGTACCCTGTCTCCTCCCCAGTGAAGGCATTGCTCCTGCCCCATCTTAACTGAGGGCTATTCAGGGGCACGTGCTTCAGGCATCTACTTTCCATTATCATTAAAAAAAAATAAGCAAACAGATTTTAAAAGCTTAAGATAATAAAATATATTAATTTATTCAGGGAAGAAAGTCGTCACTCTCAATTTCAAACTCTAAAAATACCTGAAAAAAAAAAATAGTATGCTTGCTGCTTTCAAGTTAGTGATGAAACCTGATCTCAATTCTGCAAGGTTATTTATAAAAATTCTGCATGGTGACACACACTATTAATCCCAGCACTCAGGAGACAAAGGCATGTAGATCTCCGTGAGTTTGACGCCAGCCTGGCCTACAAAGCAAGTGCAGGACAGCCAGGACTACTACACAGAGAAACCCTGTCTCAAAAACTCCAAACCAAAACCAATTCAAACAAAAACAAAAACAAATTTTTTTTTGGTAGTCAAGCTAATATTCACAGGCTTACTGCAGAGAGTTGCAGGGTGCTGTCAAACTCCACAAAGATGTTTCATTAAAAACATAAAATCTCACAGGCCCAGAGAGATGGCTCAGCAGTTAAGAGCCCTAGATGCTCTTGCAGAGGGCCCCAGTTCAGTTCCCAGGACCCGCAGGGTGGCTCACAGCCATCTGTAACTCCAGTGTTATGGGATATGACTCTTCAGGCCTCCGTGGGCACAGCAAAACACCCATACACACAAAATAGTAAAATAAATCATAAGTAAATCTGAAAATTAAAAGAAACAAATAAACACTTAACATGCTCTCAGATTAGTTCCCTGAAGCGAACCTCTCAAACACATCTGGATCCAGTGCTTCTTGCAAGGGATTGCGTACCTGGGCTGCGTGTGGTTTGCTTTCACATAGATCAGTTATCACCAAGGCCAGGCAGTTTTCTGTGTGACTTTAGTGATGAATGTTCTAAGTGCTGACCGTGAGCATCAGAATAGCACACACTTCTTTAGTAAAGAGGACTAGGGTAGCACCACAATGGAATGGTTAGCTCTCAGTCACCTAACTTCAGAAGCCTGGTGCCTGAGGAACAGAACATTTCCCAAAGTTAGGGCTCAGACGTGAACCAGTCCCAGGCAATGCTGTCCTGAGTCAAGAGATGCCAGAGATGGCAAGTGTTTCCAAACCCACCCCAACGCCATCCCAAAACTCACTGTGCACATGTACACCAAAGCTTTTCACTTGGGAAAACTAAGCTTGATTTCCAACAACTTGTATTTCTCAAGAAACAGCCCGAGGGCTGGAGAAATGGCTCAGTAGTTAAGTGTGTCAATGGCTCTTCCAGAGAACCCAGGTTCAGTTTCCAGCATCTACATGGTGACTAACAATCATTTATAATTCCAGTCCCAGGGGATCTGATGCCCTCTTCTGGCCTCTGGGGGCACTGCATAGAGGTGCTACATAGACACATGCAAGCAAAACACCCATATACATAAAATAAAAATAAAATCTCAAAACAAAAATTAAAAAGATAATCAGTTAAAATTATTTTCTATATACATTTTTATTTACTAAAATTATAGCACTTAATATTAACAGCATAAAATATTCATGATTCACATCCAGAAGCAATTAACATTCCTTTTTACAAATAAAGTTAAAAAAAAAACAACCAAAAAAAAAAAAAAAAACCCTAACATGTACTGTATGTAAGCCCTTAATTGCATAAAATATATTTAGCATCATTTACAGCCAGTGCACTTATATAAGCTATTATTTACTTTCACTTTGTGCAAAAGAATGTGTTAAATATGTTATGACTCTTGAACATTATGAAAATTAAATGTCAGTTCTCAATCACTCATGGGGGACAGTGCAAGCTGATAATTCCCTTTCAAAACTACTGCACATCACTTCAACAATTTGAGCAATATTAATGTACTTAAAGTAAAAAATTTTAAAATTCCCACTAAGTGCACAAAGACAGTTGGCTTTGTTTTCACTGCAGCACCTTTAGATAACGAAAGATTGCATCCTGTTCAGCCACAGCATACGAAGTATGACATTTGTGGAAATATGTACACAAAGCATGACACCAGTGCTCTTTTGCTAAATGTCATGTTGGTAAGCAGTTGAGGAATAATATCTGGGAGCAAGAGCCAGCACTCTGAGATTTCCACAGGTTGTCATCATGAATCAGGACGCCTACAAATACAAGGTATAAAAAAATCAAAATAAAGAAGTCAAGTGCGCCCAGCACACTCCGAGGACCATCTTCATGCTCTTCGTCAAGTAGCAGTCAGGGTTAAATGCTGTACCATTTAAGAATGTACAACTAAACACGTGAAACTGCAACAAATTTGTAATCAGATCCAGCTGATGAAAATAATGCATCTAAAAGTGTCCACTTAAAAAGTGATAAGCCCCCAAAACCTAATTCCCCTCATCTGTCCAAATCAGTATGTCCAGTGTTCCCATAACTATTTCAAAAAAAAGTTTAAAGACATAAAATTAACTCTTTCCTAGCCAGAGATATGTGCAGACTCCTGTCTAACAAACTGCTAAGCTTTGGTTATATAAAGTGCAGCTCAATAATGTGCCACCCAACTGTTCAAACACCTAGAAAACTCTGCTGCTCACTGCCGTCCTCAAAGTCAGCTTTCAGTTCTGTTGAGGTTTCTGCTAAGAGTCACTCAGCCTCAAAATACTTGCGACACTCGGATGTGTGCTTCACAACTCCTAGGTACTGGCAATGGAGAGCAATGAAGTACAGCGATTCATATTGTGCTATAACACACTCAAGACCTGGCTCTGCTTTCTTCCTCAGATACTTTCATACCTTTTGTTGTATAAAATTTTCAAGTTTGATGATGATGCAGGCGGTACACTCCATCACCCTCATGGCAACCTCAGATGTGAACCTGTCGTTGGGGATTTGTGGGAAAGGAAGCAAATCAGGGTACCTTGTTTTTAAGCTGTCCACGCCATACGCTTCCAATGTGTGAACATCGTTTGTCAGTCCTTCCAGCTGCTGACTGTACTCCTCTATCTTTTGAGCAAGCGCGGTTGGCTTTACATCTTTGTCAGACTTTCCCCTGACAGCATAGTCGGCTGCGATCAGAGCTAACTTGGTGGAAAGGTAGCACTTGAAGCACACCCATTCATTGGCATTTTTGTGAAGGTCGTTCCTGGCAGCGGAGAAGTTTGCCCTGGCTTGTCTTAACCATCTCCTGGCCTCCACAGGATTGCCCACTGACTTGAAGGTGGGAGGGACAAAGAACCTTTGAGAGTATGTCTGGCCTGCCGAGGGCGGGCACTTCTCTTTACTTTGCTGTTGCCTTTCAGATTTATGGCTTGTGGCTTCTTGATTCCACGAAGTATAAAATCGTTGAAATGAGTACTTGTCTGATTGGAAACGGGAGGCAGAGGTTGGAAATGTTCTCCTTGAAGCTCTATCTGCACTTTGATCCAGAAAAGCTTGCTTTTCTAATCTGTTGATTTCATTTTGCAGATGTTTGAACACCTCATTAGCAATGTCATGATTCTCGGGATTTTTGTCAGGGTGCCACTTCAGATACAAGCGTCTAATGATTTTTTTCCGCTCTGATTCTGGGAGCTTCCAAGCTTGCTCTACCACTGATGTCACTTCTTTCAGGATCTCTGGTAAGGCATTCACCTTGAGCTTTTTGGGGGAGTGGTGTTTGGAGGAGGGAGACTTGTGGCTCTCTCTGCCAGAGAAAAGAGGAGGGATGCTTCTCAGACCGGGAGTCAGGAACTCTGTGGGGCTAGTTGGTGTGGTGGGAGCACTGTCTCTGCTTTGGGAGCTTTCATCGGGCCTTGAGAACTTGTACAGGTCAAGAGAGCTGACTATCTTATACTCACTGTAGCCAATATCAATCTGATAGATCTTCCCTAGGAAACTAGTGTTGTCAGAATCTTCTCTTTCAACTTCTTGCACAATAATGGCGTATGTGTATGTTGGCTGGTATGAGCCATAGATATCACCACCTTCAGCATCCACAAGGTACCCAACATACTCTCCAGGATAAAAAACATTCATTGGGTCCATAAGTAGCGTATAATGGATCTCAGCAGGTATTGGCGTGCCAGGCATGGGCAGTTCCAGTTTTGATGGCTCAGAGGAGTCATATTTTACCCCTAAACTGTCAAGTTTCTCGCTGATCCTGTAGATGTCATTGCATCCCAGCATAGCAATTAAGTACGACGTGTCAGAAATCAAATTGTCAGTGGCTGATTTAAGTGTCATTGCTAAGGCTAGCAGGAAGTTGATGTCTTTGCTATCTGAATGCTGGATGTAGAGCAAGATGACCGCATTGCCAAATCGCTTTAGAAAGGCAAAAGTCTCACTTCTGCTATGAGGAATAGGATTAAAACCTTTGACCCTTAATGTTGTCTGTAGCTTTTCAAAGCAGGAAACCTTCAGCCCTTCTCTCAGAGCTTTGCAAAGCCGTATGGCCTTTTCCTCATTGGCCAGGAAGGCGTTATCATTCTCGTGCTTCATGATCCTGATGAGCCCTGTGATGAACTGCTCTGAGGACAGGAGAAGCTGCAGTCTTCCCTGCAGAGAGCACAACGCTCCAAACTGGCACACTTTGGGGGTCTCTTCATCCAGCTGCTCTTCAAGGATACTGCTCAGCAGACGGGGCCGCAGCTTTTGAGGGAAGAGCATTATCAGCTTCGTGTGAAAGCCGTGGTCTTTCCCTAAGTAGCACTGGCTAAGATCAACTAGCATTTGCACGCCAATATTGCCCTGGATTCTACTTTTGTAGTGTGGTGCATCATCAAACACCAAGATGCTTGACTTCACCAACCTACCACCCTGGCTCGGAAGGTAGAGCACGAGGTCCCGGGCGTTCTCCAGATCACTCCTCACCTTCACTGAATCGTTTTGTAGGCTCTTGAAGAGACCAGAGACCACTCTCTTGACTGTGCGCATCTCATTAGGATCTAACTGCTTGCCTTCAGAGCTTTTGAATATGCGGCTTAACACTTCAACATACTGCTTGGTTGAGATAATGTCTTCAGTACCTAAATGCTTGAACAGCTGATGGAACGTGCCAAGCTCTAAAGGCAGCTTGTACAAATAAGGCTTAAAATCAGCTTCATATTCCAGGTTTATCACCACTTCCTCGGGCTTCAGAAGTTTCCAGCCATCTTCTACCATCACAAAGGCGACACCCCGAAGCTGAAAACGGAACTCTCGTTTTTCTGCACTGAGAAATTCATATATGCTCCTTAGGACCTTTGCTCTAGTTTTCACCATTTCTTCATCCACAGTCGTCATGTTGCATATGTTTCTGCAATTATTAATGACCTTATCAAGAGGGGGGTCCAGGTTAACATTCAGCATATTTAAAACTTGTTCAAGCTGTTCCTGTGGAGCAAGGTCACTGCCCTCTTGTTCTCTGATGCTCAAGGGTGTGGCTTTCTCCGGAAGAATGGGGCAAGAGGTCCACAGCAGCTGGAGCACATCGCACTGCTTGAACTTTGGATTCACTTGGGCGCCATTGAACTTTATAAGAGGGAGTGTTCCGTTTACCTCCTGGTATTGAGGGTGAAAGCGAATGTATTCAGCGGGGGCCCGTTCAGGACATAGGAATGGTATTAAGGACAGTTCTTTCAGAAAGTTTCCAGATAACAAATCCATTCGTTCTTGAAATATGTGATGCAGAAGGATGTCAACTGTATTTTGCAGTGTTTCTTTAGACCAGTTTTCTGTATTTGCTCTCACGCTGATTTCCTTGGCAAACTGTAACAACTGCTGCTGGGAAAGTATGTACTTTAGTCCAACATTTCTTAAGAATTCCACCCAGGATGTCATAAAGGCAACTTGATTTTTAGGTTTTATTACTTGTTCCAACTTTTTAAAGAACTCTTTAGGAATAAACAATTTTTCAGGAAGCATAACTTCAAATACTCTCACGGTTCTGTCATAGAAGTGTTTTGCTTGCTTTAGTCGATTGTTGGCGTCATGGATAATCAATAAGCTTTCCAATTTTTCAAAAAGTTGTTCCTTAATCTCCGAAAGCTCCTCAATGCTTGACAATCTATTCTTCAGATAGATCAAGTGCTCTAATTTTGCATCGTAAGAGAGATTTTCAATTTTTGGCAGAAGATGTTTCAAATACACCTCCAGGTCATCCACTGGCACGCAGCCAAGCACCTCATACAGTTCTTTTAAGTGGACCTTTTCCTCGAGAAAAGCAGAGGATGATGACTGTGTCCATTTTTCCACTTCAGCTGAAGGGATACTTTTGGTAAGCACATAGCACGTTCCAAACTTTGCAATGCTCATATAGCGGCCACTGATGGATTTGTAGCATGGAAGAGACTTTAAAATTTTTATGTCATCTTGGGACATCAAGTGACTCAGATTACAGTTGAAATACATCAAAAGTGCTTCAAAGTCGTTTTCCACTAGTTTTTCACTTCTAAATGTTGAAGTCTGAACCATATAATGTACAGCCTTCAAGATGCTTGTGGGGCTGTCTATGTTTGCTGTGTGGCATGACAGCAGCGGAACTAATGCACTGTCTTTGGAGCAGATTTTGTTCAAAGCCAGCTGGATACAGCCAGCTTTCATTAAAGCATGAAAAACTTTATCGCTCTGGGCATTTGGGAAAACAGCGATGTGCATGAGGCTCAGGGGGATCAGCACGTCTCCCTCGGGAACCACGAGCTGACTGGCTGACACAGTGAACTTTGTCCCTGGAAGCAGTGCCCAGTCTTTGAGGATGTCAACAATGACATCAAGGGCTGGCTTTGGTTCTTCCTGACCTTCTGTCACACTTACTGATTCGCTGATAAAATGCCATACATTCTTAAGCCAAGATTCGCTGGCAAAATTGTCTTTCCACTTTGCACAGTTTTTGGTCTTATATTCACGAGGCAACACAGAAGAGAGCAAGTCAGCAAAACTGGAGATGTCGAACACTTTTGCAACTTTGCAGTTCAACAAAACACTACTGTATTTCAAGTATAAGGTGTTCATAAACAAGTCTTTGCGTGATGGAATTAACTCATGGTATGTTGTTAGAAACTTGGGTCGTTTGCTATCAAAAATCTGCAAAACACTGTCCAGTGTGATGAGCAGGGGCAGTCCCTCAACTTCAAACTCACTTTCTTCAGCATCTTTAAAACAGTAATCAACTAGAAGTTTTAAACTATGAAAAAGTTTTAGGTTAGTTTGCTGAAGACGACAAGGCAGCTTCCCGATATGACAATTAGTATCAGGGGAAGAGAAAGTCATTAAGAAGGACCTCACATCGGCAGGAGTCACATAGCTAACCGGGATATCTGCATCTATAAGGCAGTGGTAAAGATTCGCCGTTTCATCACAGTTATAAACCAAGTTGAAACCGATTTCTAAAAGCAGGTGCTTCAGCCTGTAGACATTCTCTGCGACGGTTTTGCGAGTTGTGATGTTATAATCTGCATTTTTAAGGTGCTGTAATTCATCCTGCAGTAAGTTGTCAAAAAATGGTCTAGTTTTATTCAAAGTGGACATATTGATCCAAGTAATAATGACTGCAGAGTGCAAATCAGAGCCGTCGATATTTGGAGCCCGAACAACAGGTAGAAGACGTTTCATGTCTTCATGAATGCAACTGTAAAGTGCTTTCACTAAACAATATAAATCTGGCTGCAGGTCCAGCCTGTTAACTGGGAAAAAGGACAGAAACTTCTTTAATGTGTCCTTTACAACGTGAATGGGTGTGCTCTGTAAGACTGATAATGTTGGGTCAGAACCAGGGAAATACCGCTTTTTTAACTGGATCAGTAATTCAACATATGCAGGCGCTATTAATGCTGTCATTAAACTATTATTCCAGTCACTTCGGACACCAACGCCATTGTCGTCACGCCACAAGTTTCTTCTGGCCGAATCTAAAGCAAAGTGGCCATTCACATGAAATGGGAGCCCTGTCTCCAAAGAGAGAGGCAGAAAGCAGAAGGCTCTGTGGGGCTTTTTATAGTTGTGAGTAATGCAGGCAGCTACTCCACCACGCGGGAAGAGAGTGATGTCTTGGTTCTTGTGAGCAGATATGACACTCTTGGATACTTTGTCCATACTTGAAAATCCTGACCGATTGCAGATCAGCCATGTGGTGAGATTTCCTTCCGAATCCTCAGTATCCATTGTGTAGGTTATCTGTTGAACTGGTATGTCCTTGAGCTGTCTCTTTTTAGTAACACTGTCAATGACAGAGGCATGGAATTGCTTCCTTTTCAACCGGTCTCCATCAGTGATCTTGCCTTTTACTGAATAGAGCACATTTAGGCCTCCTGTGGCCTTATCTATCTCACAAATAGAGATTTTTTCCATGTGATTGAGAAACATGAGAAGTTCTGCCCCATCAGAACGCAGCTTGTCTAAAAGATTCTGGACCATTCTGTCTGATGATGGAACTGAGGAAATTTCTGAAACTTGTGCCATTTCTGCATTACGCAGGGGAAATCTAAACATTGTACAATTATCCAGTTTAAAGTGGTTTCCCAAGTAAAGATCGAGGACATCTGAGAACTGGGTTCTAAAGTCTGTATCCAAATCTCTAAACATGCGGCCAGGACTAACTGAGGTGGCTCCTGGTGCATATCTGGCATGGGGATCAAAAATACACAGGATGTCATTGCCAGAGATGAAAGAAGGGCAGTCTGTAATGTGATACACAGAATTGAATCCAATTCCATACTGTCCCGTTTTGCAAGGATTTCCTTCTTTAGTGCCTTTCCCGAGATTCTGGATTCCTCTGACATCATCTTCCGTAAATGGCTGGTTGTTGTACACACACAGCGCTGGCCCCTGCAGGGGGGCCCATTTATCATCAAATATTCGGTCCACAGGATGCTGTCTAGGATCAAACACAAAGCAGATTTCTGTGGCCTTTGCATCATCAGCATTTTGAAGAAGCTCTTTCAGCATCTCCTTTTCTGAAGGATAGGCATTGAGTATGCTCTTAATTCTGCTGGTCAGTTTTTCTTTCTGCCCAAACTCTGTGCCTGGAGCTGTGAAACAGATGTTGGATGCATATCTTTCTAAGGCTTTATGTCTCTTTGGAATCGCACCCAGTTTCACAGCTACTTCCCGGGGTATGTCAGCATGGCAATACTTAACAGTGGAATCCTTGACTTTTATCCAGGGACAGTCATTGTAGCATAAGGACTTAGCAGGAAGCAGCAGCAGATTCGTATCTGGCAGTAATATTTTGCCGTACTTCTTCTCACAGAATTCTTGCTTCTTTTCTCTAATGAGACTCCAGATTCCTTCACTGATTATTCGTCGGCAAAGCTGAAAATTCTCTTCTGTTATTTGTTTTTTCCCTCTTTCTTGATCAACAGACTCGAGAACGAGGGCAAAGTCTTCAACAGTAAATGACTGCCGCACACCCACACTTTCAAAAAGTTCACGGAAATTATTTTTATACTTGTTAGGTAACTGATAGAGGTATGGTGCTGCCTCAAAGTTCAAATGAAAAGAAACTTTTTCTGACTCAACATATACATTCTCAACCAGAATGAAATGAAACGGTTTTAGCTTTTCAATAATTGCTGCCTTGGCCACTTCGTTTTGCATAATTGCTTCATGGAGGTACTTGTAGCAAGCATTGGTGATATTTTCCTGGTACAATGTAATGCCATCATCAACTGATTTGGCAACTTCCTTCAACTGGCTTATTACCAGATCAACTGTTGGCTTCTTAAGTAAACCCAAAAACTCTTTAACAGCCAATGACATTGAACCACAGCCTCTAAAGGAGTGGGAATTTTCATTGAGAATTGGTTGCAAAAGACAGACTATATCTTGATGTTCAGCTGTGTAAAGGTCAGTTGCTGCAAACATGGTTTCAGGCTTAAAACTGTTTCCTTTCCATTCTAAAGAAAAACCTGCTGGCTTCGTTAGAAATGGAAGGAAGGGAATTGTTTGGTATTTTGCAGCAAAATCCTTCGCTCTAGGGTCCCTTATTTTTAGCTTCTCATCAATAAGACTTAGTAGAATACTACTCCTTAGGCAGGCGGCAGCATGGTCAGTTTTATTAATCTCGGCTACAGACTCTGCACGCTCGAGCATGTCATCCCACAAAATATCATCTTTAGCCATGCCTAATTGAACTAGTTTAATCAAAATAATAGGATTGAGGTAATCCTGTGTGGAGCCATAAGGGAACCTCCCATCTTTAGTATCAAATAACTTGGCAACTCGTCCTTCGGGGTGGATCAATCTTGATGGCAAAACCAAAGGATGGCCCTCCAAGGAGCAAGGAACACAGGGGGTAACACGAAGAATCCCTGAGAACTCATCGAGTTTTTCATTTAGAACAAAATTCATTAATGGATCTCTAAGTTCTGCTTCAATTTCCTGAATATTAGGAAAGAAGACTTCTGAAAAGAACTGTTTCTCTGAAAACGTGTTTTCAAGCAGTATCTGTTTGCAGCCGGCCTCTTCAAACCCTACTTTGACTGAAGAAGGAAGCTCAACAGCACAGAGGCTTTTGGAGCCTGTTTTCTTGAGGTACTTCAGAAATATCTTGAAGGCTGCTGAGCCAACATCTTTCCTTTGAAGTATAGAGTCATCTAGAAACCTCACATTCTTCATGGAAACCCAAGTAGACCCATCAGAGAAGACTCTGGTCAATTCCTTTCCCTTCCCATGAGCTATATCTTCATAAAATCCATGACAGATCACAGAGAAGTCATCATGAACTAGATCAGGGTCAGGCCACACAGCATAGTAAGTATAATCAGTGAGCTCACCACTAGTGGCCATGTCCCGTAAGACACTGAGCGCTTGTAAGTAAGCTTTCACAATGACGTGCCTCATGAACGTGGTGTTCCATCGCCCTTTTGTATCTGTCTTCCAGATTTCTTTCCTATTTGAAGTAACAGCAAAGCACCCATTGATGTGAATTGGCAATCCTGTTTTTATCCGTAGAGGTAAATAGCAAAACACCTCTCCTATGTGTGGTTTCACAGTCCATTTCTGCTCCTGGGTTTCATGCAAAAGAACCCCTACCGCCCCACAAGGAACCAGACCTAGTCTTCTTCCACTTTCATTCAAGGAAAACTTGAGAGCCTCTCCTGTATCCATGCATGTGCATATAAGCCATGTGGTACAATCTATTGTCTTTTGTGGCAACTCATCTGATGGTTTTTTTGATTGGCCAGACTTTGCCATTTCAAAGAGAGTAGCCGGGTCATCATCAGGACCTCTAAATAGTGGTGACTGTAAGTCAGCAATCCTCTTGAAGACATGGTGAAATTCTTCGACTGTGATCTGAAGAATGCAAGAAGACTTCGGCACATCAGTGGGAAGCTTCTTGTTGCTGCTGCTACAAGTCTTCATGAGTTTAGCAGCTTCTTTTAAAACACTTAAAACTGGTGCAGTCAATGCTTTGGAGGGGCAGGCCTTTTTCTTAATTATTATTGTATCTTGTGCTAAGCTAGGATTTGTTTCTTCAATCTTCAAGTATTTCAAATACATTGAGTTTACACTCTGAGTAAAAATGATAAGTCTGTGCCCACAAAGACTAAATTCATCTACTAGGGAGTAAATATCTGCAGTGTTATAGCAGGTGCTGCTGACGTCACTCACTTTTGCTTCCTGTTGTGTTCTAAAGGACAGCCGGAAAAGAGTTCCACTGTAGCTGTAAGGGGCCTCCACAGCCAAAGGTAGCTGGCAGCCAAATACATCTATAAATGGTTTGAACTGATTGGGAAATTTCCTCAGTCTTTTCTGCTGCTTACTCCAGTTAATTTTGATTCCAGGATTAGATCTGTCTTTAATGTGTTTACTGATATGATTTATGTTTGGATCAAACATGATCATAAATTCTCGGCTCATAATGATGGGAATGTCAGTGATGTGATACACTGAATTAAAACCAAGACCAAATTTTCCAACTTTGTCAACTTCTCCCCTTTTCAAAGATTCTCCTAATCTGGTTATGTTTATGAAATCTGAATCTGAGAATTCAGAGTTGTTGAATGACCACAGAGCAGGCCCATGACAAGCTGCCATGCCTGGGTCTAAGAGATTCTCCCTTATGTCCATATTTCTTCTCATGTCGATCATGAAGCTGCATTCGGTGGCATTTGCATCGTCAGCATTTTGAAGCAGCTCTTTAAAAATATCTGACACAGAAGGGTATTCTTCCAAAATATTTTTAATCCTCACAGTAAGAGGCTCTCTTTGCCCTGACTGCTCAAACCCCATGTTTTCAGGGTTGATCAGTCTTGTACTCAGGCATGGGACTTTAAGCCACTCCGCAGTTTTCATGGGTATGTCCTCATGTACCAAAATGATTGGTTCTACTGAATCTTCAAGTAAGTCATTGAGGTCATCAACTTTGATGTCACAATAACAGCACTCATGAATTGGCTTCATGACAAGTTTGGAAGGATTTTTGCTGTGATAAATCGGAACTGGTGTATTAGGGCTTGCTGGAATCTGATTGCTATACAGCCATCTCATAATATTCAACATAAGAAGAAGATTTTGCTTACTTTCTTGTTCACTCAACTCCTGGTCACTTTTGACATAAATCTTCTGAATGACCATGGAAATATGATCTGAGGTCAACTCTTCTATTGACCCACAAGCCTTGAACAGCTGGTGGAATTTTGCCATGGTTTTAGGCACATTGTATAAATAAGGCTGAAGATCCAGATCATGGATTGGCTTTATCACAGCCTGGGCAAGAGGACAAAAGTTTTTGCCAGTCCAAACCCATGGAAATGTCAAGGCTTTAAAAGAATCCTTTCCTTCACTCAGATGATCATGCATGAACCCATAAATTTCAAGCAAAATATGTTGGAACTGGTAGTAATCCTCATCACTAAAGGTTTTTGAAGTGTACCAGTCAACCACAATTTTAAAGTGTTTCAAGACAGCACTGATGCTAGGCTTTGTGAAGATGCCTAGGGCCTTCTCCAAGTTTACATGGACACTTTCAACAAGAGGAAGCGAGGAGCCCACTAGAACTGCATGTGCTCCGTCACACATATCTGGAGGTGCACACAGATTACAGAGATCCCCTTTCCAAACTAAGGAGCCCGGGTAATTTGGAGGCCTTTCCTTGCAAGCTGGAACCCATTTGATTTTCTTCAATGCCATCTTCCCTTCAGACGACTGCAAGAGGGTATGGTTTTTATTCAAGACCAGTAAGAGTGTTTTGGCTTTCTTCAGGAGAGCATCCTGATTCTGACAGGAACTGACTTGTAAAGCTTCAATTTTTTTGGCCACTTGTACAACATCTTTCTCTTTCAGGCTGGCTTCGTTTTTTAAACCAATTTGTCTCAACGAGTGAAGCATGTCTGGTGAGGTAAAAATTTCAGGTGGAAAACAGGCTTCTTCTTCATTATAAAAGAGATCCCTCAGGACTTCTATATCAGGGTCAAAGAGGTCACTGGCTGCTACCACACGCTCCTGTGACATATGAATGAATTTTAGTGGCATCAGCCAATCAAGCACATTTGGATTCTCATTTTTCAGAGAGGATAGATTCTCAAGGATCCACAGCATAAGATGTGTTACCTCTTCCTGTGTGTAAAATGAATTTTCAACATCTTTTAAGACAAACTTTAAACAGCTTGTAGTCTTTAATTTTTCAATTTTCAACATGTTTGCCAAACGAATGGTCGCTTCATCACTACTATCTATTACTGAAAGAGAGAGCCGCAGACCTGCTGGAAGTTTGGCAGTATGATCCAAAACTTTACATCCTTTTAACTTTGTGTAGGAGGAAATCCCTTGATTGGATGAGTGATTGATTCTTTTGAATATTGTCAATTCTTGAATTATTCTTTTCTCTTTTTCACTGGTGTCAGCTAAGCTGGCCAAAAACTTCCTTAGAGCATCTTTGTGGGTAGGGAGCAGTGACGCTATTTGATTACACAACTTCTGCAGTGGTATCCTCTCCATTATCTGCAAAATGGCACTTGGCAGTGACGAGTGGATGTATTTCTTAACAAGTGGGTGCTGAATAGAGGTATCTAGCCTTCTCAGGACAATGCCCCCAAGGGTTTGCACAATATCTGCCAAGAACTCCGGAAGCTGAGCTTCAGTTTCATCATCTAAAATGACTACTGATGGGACCCTGAGTCTAATGAGCTCCACACACGCCTGATCTTCACCCAGCACGGCTCTGGGGATAAGTGGCATCTCATCAAATAAACTCAGATCCTCCGAAAAATGTATATAGAGATTCTTCCAGACCATCTTAAGCCATGAAATGGGTGGATGATGTTTGTCTTCACTAAGCGGGTACCACTGAACCACCAACTCTCTGCCGGGCCAGAATGTATTCATTGCTTCTTTAATAAGACGTGCAAATCTCTCTGGATTTAGAAGCTGCAGCTGAGTGCATGGTCTTCCTATAGATCACACACAGAAATGTTATGCACAATTCTACTTTAAACTCTTTTAGTCTCAAAATCTAAGAAGACTCTAGAAAGGTGTTTAAAGAAAATGTAAATATTCAGTATAATTAGCCTAAAATAATTTTAAAATAATGATAGTCTATATAGAAGTCCAAACTTATGATAACTTCTAAGAGAAGTCCTTCTCTCTACAAAGTACTTAAGTAAACATTAAAAAGTCATAAAATATACATTGAAAAGTAGTGTTCTTCAGATGGAATCAATGTAAAAAAACAATTGCTCAATGTTTTGTTGTAAAACTAAAGTAAAAGTGCCAAAACTGCAGATAAAATTTACATATTTGTATTTAATGGATAAACATTGATAAGCAGAGCCAATACAAATATGTTTAGGGGTTGCTTTGTACTTTCAGCACCTCACCTGCATGCCTGTGTAGGAAGAAGAGAAGGGCTCAAAGTCTCCATTTCAGAAGCTAACACTTTCTGAAATGCAGCTAGCAATGGCCCTCATGAACTTCCCTCTTAGTCTCTAACAGATACACAACCGGCGTCAGTCAAGGTCTTAGAGACTAGAAGTCACTCATCTGGAAAAGCAGGGGGTTAGGCTTTACACAGAGCCTATACAGAGCACAGGTACAGTTTGCCAAGGTGCTGTTTATTAAAGTGTGCTCCGCAGAACCTGGGGGGGGGGGGGGGCGGTGGTTGTAGAAATGCTTCGGAGCAAACAAACTGAACATGTGGGTGTGGCTGCAAGGGCAGGTATTTCTTCCCATCAAAACAACTCTATTTCTGAATGCTTGGAAACTTGGAGACTAATAGAATCTCCCCTCCTGTGGGGAACAGTTGCTTATCTTACTAGACTGCCTAGAAATTAACATTTCTTTAAGGCTTATTTTGTATGTCAGAATATTTGTGATATTTACCATTAGCAACAACAAAATAGAAAAGTAACTATGTACCTTAGGAATGTATTTTCCCATACAGGGAAATAAAATGATCTCAAAATCAGTTCTGTGGAAACTAACATTTATCTTTCCCCTATGTGCAAATGACTTCTGGGTCCCTAAGAGTAACAGTAGATATACCTCAGGCTCTTGGAAATTTTATACATAACTATTTTTTTGAGCCTGTCTAATGGAGGGTGTGGAGGCTCCTGTGTGAACATTTATACTTCAGGATAAAAGCAAAACGTCTTCAGTACGAAGTAGCTAGAACTCAGGACTTGAGGTTGAAGACACTGTGTTCATATGATTGCCTCCTTCTCCTCTCCCTACTCTAACATTTTTTTAAATAAAGGAAGGACATCTTTGTTTCCAAGGCTTTACTCTCTACCCCCAAATTACCTGTCATGCTAATTTCAAACCACTGCAAAAAAAAAAAAATCTCAGCAGAGTTTCTATGTCATGTTACAGAATTGCTCAAGCAATGGTTTTAAAATTAAAATGTCAGCAATACAATTAATGTAGTTTCTTTGGGTTATGGAGTGAGTTAATTTTAATTTGGTAATGTTTCTTAAAGTGCTTACTGAATCGAACTAATAAGTAAAGCAAAGATATAATGCTAAAAATTAAAATTCAAATTACTCAGAAAGCAAAATCTTAAGTGTGTGCCATCTATGTACCATGTAAATTGCCACATCACATGCATTCTGCAGACAATCCTGCCCAATATCCTTGCATAAAAATTGGCAATTTATAAAGATATACTTACCTTTAGGAAAATTACTTGATGTGAATATGTAAACTCAAGACACACACACTGTACATATAGCATGCAACTAACCCATCAGTCATGCTCAACTGGAAAAACAGTAGGGAATAAAGGAGAGAGAAAATGTGAAAGGTACAAATCTAAATACGTTGAGTTGGCTCGAGCTTAGTCCTGCATTCCAGCTTCTCCGTACTAAAAGCAGTTAGCTTTACTGCTGAGGTACAAACGTTCACAGAGGGATCTCCACACCTTCCCTTAGAAGGCCTCTAATGCACCTCTGCTAGGAGAAGCAAAACAATTTTTAGGTATTTTAATAAATTACCTGTGGGCTTTGTGGTTTTCACAGTTATCAGCAATGTCAAAACACACCTAACTATGCTTCTGAAAAAAATGTTCCTAGGGACAGCAAACTATTACCAGATATCGCCAGCTTTGGCTTAAGGAAGAATTCTTGTGCCTAGGTTTGGTTTGCCATAGATAAGTCCATCTCTTGGATGCTGGAAACAGTATCAAATCAGCCAGACTCTACTCAGAGATTGTACTGCTTTTGTTTCCACTTATTTATATACCCACATTCCTTGCTAACCTTGAGAGTAAATGCAACATGGTCGGAAAGTAGGAATATCAGTTGGTGTAAAAAATTCACTTAGCAATGATGTTTTAGTTCCAAAGGCTTTAAGTGAACCCCTCCAGAGGTGTACCCCACAGGACAATGCCAACTCAAGGTGCTGAGTACATGGGAGTTCTTTTTGCTCTTTGGAAACACAGTGGCAATAGCAGCTGTGATGGCTGGTGAGTTCTAAGAATTCAAGGTTCAGGTCTTTAGAAATACACATGAGCAGCAAAAGTCCAGTTAAATGATGTGCTGTTCTATGTCAGTCATATCTTTTTTCTTTTTGTTTTTAAATTTTTTTATTATTTTTTTTATATCCTGATGGCAGTTTTCCTTCCCTCCTCTCCTCCCAGTTCCTCCTTAGAACTGACCAAAAGACCAATGTGGGAAGTAAAGGAAAAGGCAGCCCAGTGCCTGCCAGCTGGGACTCCACCAGCACTCAACAGGCCCCTGGGCCTTTCAGAAGCTTCTTAGTCTAGCTGAACTGGCCTAACTGCTTCCCAGAATGTCTGCACTGGTGTTCTGCCACTGACATCTTGGCTTTGGCCTTTGCTTGTTGTTTTTCTTGTAATACTGGGCACTGACTAGTAGGTCTCATGCAAGCTGGGCAAAAGCCCTACAACTTCCATTTTACCTTAATCTTCATAGATTCTCACTAAGATGCCCAGGCTGACCTTGAACTCACTTTGTAGTTCAGGTTGGTCTTGAACTTACAATCTTCCCGCCTTAGCTTCAGAAGCAGCTGATATTACAGATACCTCCTCTATCAGGCTTGGCTCGGACTTGAATAGAACTCAAACAGCAACAGTCTCAGTAGCCAAAATGGGACAGGCCCCAGGGCAGGCATTAACAGGGTAGATACTTACATCAAGACTGCTGCCTCTTTCACTACACATTCCCAACACAACAGCTACTGATAAAGCACCCAGATACTTCTAGTATAAAGTAGAAGCCAAGTTTAAGATTTATAGACATTATCACTCTAGTAATGACTTAGTGTCTAATTTTATATATATACCCTGATTCAAGGATATGTACAAAAACAATTTCTATAAAGCAAACCTTATATCCTTTAAACTTCCAAGTAAATCATGAATCTTGGAAAATAATAATAAAGGCATTTATTAACACAAAATAAAAAGAGTAGGCAATCCATAAAATGCCACCCTCAGCATTGTAAGATCAGGTGGCTGTCCCTAATGAAAGCAGGCTGGCCCACTTCAGTGTTCCTTGTAGCCAGGACATGGGCTTCCTACTGCCACCAGTCCTGGCCTGGGCTGCAGTCCTAACAGTTTGCAGAGCCTGCCCCCTCCTCCATTTCTCCTCTGGGCATTTGTGTGCATAACCAAAGCACAATCATCTCACAGACTCCTCCCATTTAAGCAGGGTAAAATACAAATTTTGTATGTATCTTTCATTTGAAAGTTTTCAAGTCATTTAAATGTGTTTTTTAAATCAGTGTTTACAATAACAAAGGCCTATATTAGTAGTTTCCTCTCTCCTTTAAAAGTTATTTCCAGCAGGGAAAAAAAATGGTTGACATAACTTCTAGCTACTTAGGTTAAAAACAAAACGAAACAAAACAACAACACAGGCTTCAACACACCAACAAATGACAGTAAAAATAAATCAGGTTTCACACAAACACGACATTCAGTTAGTGATCCTACCTGAGTATCCCCAGAGAAGCTGCTGTGCTAGAATGCAATTAGATCCATGCTTAGAGAGGCCGGAATGTCCAATATTCTACAGCCCGCTACAAAAGCTACTCAGCATTTTAAGGAAATGCTGTCTACAAAATCTCCTCACAGCATTATGCAAAGGAGAGGGTATAAACAAAGCTCCAAACAGTATATGCATCTATGATGTAAAGACCTATTCTGATGCAAATTAACCCTAACCGGTGTAAGAACTGAGACTCAGTTCAGGGAGTAGCAAGGGAAAGTGCATGGTTATGAGCATAAATTACACTGCGTTCACAGCAACGTAAAAGCTAACCATGGGTTTTTTTTTCCCATGGGCTAGCATCATGAAACATTCAGAGGGCCTGGAGAAGAACTGAGAAGGGGAGAAATAGAATTTTTATAAGTACTTTAATATCTACACAAAGTAAATTTACACTTCTCGGTTTATGATAAGGAGAGAGCTGGATTTGTCAAACAATCCTACTGCTCACTATGATAACCAATAATCACAACGTTCTAAGAGTTGCCCATGGACAACTAACCCTGCCTAAGGCACGCCACCTATTCCATCACGTACGTCGCTGCATCTCCCTGTGCACTGAGGTCCCTTGGACTCAATGTCAGGGCTAAGGCAGAGATTGGACGTTTTACCAGAATGATTACCTCACCAGCAACATCCATCAGTCTCACACTAATGCTAGAAATAAACACCTAGACATGTGCTCAGACCTTTTCTGTATCTAATGAGGAAGGCAGGTTAGAGAAATGATTACAAGTAACTACACAGGTGCAGGAGTGTGCTGCCATGTTGAGTCCATTGTTATAAAACATGTATAAATTGCATGAAACAAGTGATAAGAGGGAAACACACAGGGGAAAAATCAGATGTCTGCATCTAATGAAGAAAAAGATGTGTTTTTTAAATATGAAAATGATCATGAGAAAAAAACAAAACCAAGGAAGGAGCTGGGTAACAGCAAACACTCATTTAGCAGTCCTGCGTACCAGATGCCCAGAATGAAATAAAACCAGGTAATAAAAAGCCTCATGAACAATGCCAAGGACTTTGGCATACATATGAGAAAACCAAGAATCCTTTCAAAGAGTTTTTGATAAAAGGTGGGGAAATGATGTTTTAGAAAGGTGAAGTTCTCGTAACTAGAGAAGTGAGACTGGCTGTGAGAGATCCCAAGGCTCTGCCTTCGTTACAGAGAAGAGATGCAGGGCCTGAAGAGGGGTGAAGCAGGCTTTGAACAGAGTCTTCCCAGCACACGGTCCTTTTCTCCAACAAGTATTTAAGGATGTGGTAGTCTCAAACATCTCCACAGTACAAGTCTTGTGTCAAATACAACTCTCTGTGTTCCAGAGGCTGGCAGATAAAAATGCAACATTTTCTGAAGATTTGTATGCATGCATATAAGGTTATCATTTCTTCAATAGTGACAAAGTTGTGTCAAAGTCATCACTGAAAACATGCTGTCTCCTAAGACATGAAGGCTAGAGTCTTTGCCCTGTGTGTGCCAGACAGAATGCACAACACCCTCCCTGGTGCGCCCAGTGCGCTCTCAGCATCTGTCCGAGTGCCCATGGCCTGAATGACAGCCAGCACTGATTCAGATCCACATCCTCCTACAGCTGTGGGGTTTTTTCATCTTTCATTTTTTTTTCATTTATTGACTTAATTTGGCACAATGCTTGGTATGTAACAGGAAGCTGAAGCATCTAGGGACAACTTTTATAACTATTGTAACTGTGAATGTAATCTTACTAATAAAATAAAAACTTGAACATTAAGAAACATGGAAGTAGGATCCTGATGCTACACCATTAGGAATTTGCCTCACTTCAATGTTTTTTTTTTTTTTCTAGTTACTTCCTTTAAAACCCTTTTACTGGCAGAATTTTCTAACCTAATTTCAGATATTTATCCATTTACCCATGTAATTTAAACCATGAATAATCTAATTTGCAAATAAAAACGAGAAAGACTAAAAGCAGAATTGTGGCTCCAATTCTGCATCATGCCCTTCATTCCCTTGAGCTTTTCAAGTGGAAATGATGACAGAGGCTCGGCTAAGGGTTGTAGAGAGCAAACATCTGAAGACACTCACCACAGACCTGGTGAGCATTGGGGACAGGAAGAGGAACTAAAACAAGGCCTTAGACTTGCAGCCTGCTCCCAAACCCCCTGTGGTTACCAGATGCTGGGAGCGTGGGGATGGAATGCATGTGACAGATAGATAGATTGGTCAATTGATATTGCTACAGTCAGATTAAGAAGTTCTGGGCACTACTGGACAGTAGAGTAACTATATATAATAATAAAAAAAATAACATACTTATGTTTCAAAAAGCTAGAAGAGTCTCTATCAAGAAATGGAAAATATTTAAGAAGACTGATTTGAATATTACATAGTGTATATATATCACATTATTCCACAAATATGCAAAATTCCTTTTTTCCGTCTCACTTAAAAGATGAATTAAAAGTAAGTTAGGAGCTGGAGATGTAGCTCAGTGGTAAAGCACTTGCCTTGCATGTATGAAGCCTTAGGTTCAAGCCTCAGCACCAGAAAAAGAAGCTAATGGACAAGATGGAGGATGGAAATAAATCTTCCAAGCAAAACAAAAACTATGCAGATAAGTACAAATGGGAGAAAATGTTCACTTAAGTTTTTAAAAATGGCACGTACCTTAAAGTAGGCATCGTGTTGTACAGTGGAGACAAGTCTGACCAGTCTCAGTGCTCTCCTGAAATGAGGAAGCATTCAGGTTCATGAGCACGTGCACTTCCAAGGCTAGAACAGAAGGGGCCTACAATAGAACGAGGCCACTGAAGCAGCAGTTCATAATCACAGACAGTCAGGAACACAGGTGGTCACTGTCATGGGAAGCCACCTAGCACATCCCAGCAGGCCAAGGCCTCTCTCCGTGTACTCAGAATCCCAACCCAAAGCAGCCTAGTGTCACTCTCACACGAAGAGTGAGTGCCACAGCAAGGGGTTAATCCAAAGGTGAAGTAATGTCACAAGTAAGTACAGGATGTGCAATACAACAGTAGCAGATCCACAAGACAAAAGGAAAAATACAGACAATTTCCAGGGATTTTAATGGACAGAGCCTGCAGAACAAAGACAATAAACCAACAGTTCACTGTGGAGTAGGCTCCAGGGATAGCAGCAGCAGTTGTAATGGGGACACACAGGAGAAGAAACAAAAGAAGAGAGGGTTACTGTCGGCTCGTGGACCATGCCTCCAGAAGAACTGCCATGGGGACGGAGATGGAGCATGTTCAAACCCCAGAAACCTCACACCTGAGACTTAAAATCTCATCTCAAAAACAGAGGAGATGGAACAAAGCTCTCTCCTTGTTTCTCGTGCCTGCCTCAGGAGCACATGACACTGCCCCAAGGTGACAGGTGGCCAGTTATCTGAGTTTGTCTCCTGTTATATTTCCCCATGCAAATGCAGCATTGCCAGCATCCTAGTCCTAGCCAGTAGCATGCATTCATCCTCAAAACCCCTCCCACTGTTGAAAGTTTTTAAGTCCATTCACATTAAATAAATGGCTGGCACCATCTACTTCATCCCAAAGTCCATCTGAGACTCGTCATTTATTATGAGGAAGGAAGGGCTCCCTTCCTCCTCAAAGAACTCACCGCTGGACTCCTGGGCTTCACTGCTGGCCAGGCAGCCATAGCAGAACCACCTCGGTCACAGCTGAAGCTCACCCACCCAACTAGGGGAATGAGAGTTGCCACGGGAGCTGCCTTCTGTTTGTAAACTAACCAGGCACAGGCATTCGCCCATACCCTCTGCCTTTAGTACAGCGGCTTAACCAAAGGGCTGTAACACTGTGGTATCACCGCCAGCTTTGGAACTCCGAGTTTCTACTGCTGGTCAGACCAGCAATCTCATTAAAAAGAGCTAACTGTAACACGGTGGGAAAACGCCACTCCAGCTGTTCCTAGGGGAATTGGAACCTAGGACTCCAAGGTTCCTCCATTTCCACCTGGAAGCCGGCAACACTCAGACATCCCGTGAGAGAAGCATGTGTGAAATACAGAACCATAGGTTATGGCTGGTATTTTGAAAATACAGAGTTCAAAATACATACAGAACTCCAAGTTAAAGTGACCACAACAGCTTCCACATGCCGAGGAATGCCACCATGCGTTATTACAGTAACGCTGCTCAGTAGCCTGCATTGCTATGATATGCAAATTAGGATCCAACCCAAAAAACACACAGTGAATGCTGCCAAGCTCTTTCCAACCCTCCTGACTCTAATAAAGCACTCCTTCCCTTCAGGTAAGTAGATCCTAGACCCTTACAGAAGACGCCCACGGCTCACCATGCTAGAGGAAGGAACAGAGGCATGGAGAATGTGAACCTTTGTTCAAAGTCACAATGAAGAGATGAAAGAGGTTTAAGGCTAGACTTGTGTTAACTATTGCTCTACACTACCTCTTGACAGTGGGGCATTACAAAGGTTATTAATACATGAATAAATAACAAAGGCAAAAAAGAGAAAACAAAGGAAAGACAAAATAAATGGTTGGATAAGTGAACCCCCGCGCTAACTCATACTTAGGGAGTAAATTGCAAAGTACAGATTCACAAATAATTCTGAGATGTGGGCGGAAAAGTATGAGCACACCAAGGAAAGGATGCTGCCAACAGTGTGAAGGGCTCCAGGGAGAGTGAACAGTGCTATCACATCTTCGGAAAATCAGGGAAGAGAGAAAAAGATGACCAACATAGAAATTATTCACAAGGTCCCAGGCAGAGAGTGGGACAGAATGACAGAGGGGTCTGCTGGCAATAACAATAATGCTGGAAGTAGTAAGACTCCAAGCTGGAAAATAACAGAAAGCAATGGAAGAAATAAAGCCCAAGGTTTGCTTTTTCCTCTGAAATTCAAGGTACAAAAATTTGTTTAATTGCCACTGAAAGGGCCAATAGAAGTAAACATGGAAAATATGAGCAGCAATTTAATATTTAGCAAAGAAGTCACCATCCTTCAAAGGCAAGAGTGTTCAGGTATTGTTATATATATGTGTGTGATATTTCCAACCACATGAAGCAAAGAGATCACAGAGTATCTGTCCAGTTCTGAACCAAAGCAGTATCACCATTGGCTTCCTACCCTTCACACTTGATTTGGCTCTGAATAATTTCAGCTGATTTGCGAATCCAGATCTATCTCAGAAACTATCTGCCATTAACAAAAAGAGTAGCCAGTATATAGTGAAACAGTACAGCAGTGGGAACGCATAGCCTACAGTTACATGCAGTGAGTGATGGGGTGAACCTCACTAGTTAATAGTAAGACAAGCCAGGGTAAAACATATAATTGCATATTTTATGGGTACAATAACTAGTGAAGTTAACTGTATACTGTCTATTGTCAAAAGCCAGAACCATGGTGCTCTGAGTGGAGGACTCTGGAGCTGGTCTAGGTCACATTCAGTGCACAACTACAATGAGCCAACTTGCCTGTGTATACTTCGTTTTCAACACCAAGTTTTAACTTTGTTCATATTTTTATTGGTGTGTGTATATGCATGTTCATGTGGTGGCCAGAGGACAACCTCAGGTGCTGTTCCTCAAGGTTTTTTTGCTTTGCTTTGTTTTGCTTTTGAGCTAGGCTCTCTCACTGGCCTGGAACTCACTCAAGAGCTTAGGCTGGCTGTGGCGAGCCCTCGGAGCCTACCTGCCCCCACCTCCCCAGGGCTGTGATTACAAACACACACCTCCCTCCTTGCCAGTTGTATTTGTCTGAGTGGGCTGTGGGGATCAAACTCAGTTCTTCCTGCTTGCAAGGCAAACATTTTGCAGACTGAGCTATTTCCTTAGCCCCCAAGTTTTAAAATGAGAATATAATACAACGTGACATAAAAAGGGAAAGAAAGAAGGCGGGGTGGGTAGAAGGGAGGGAGGGAATCCATGTTTAAGTACTTCAAAAGGCTTTCTTGAAAAGAATGATTCACAAGAAATGAATCATCTGGATGCGGGAAACCAGTGTCATGGTGGCTCTCAGAGGCACAAACCAGTGTCATGGTGGCTCTCAGAGGCACAAACCAGTGTCACGGTGGCTCTCAGAGGCACAAACCAGTGTCATGGTGGCTCTCAGAGTCACAAACTTTTGTGGCAAGAAACAGTTAACAGGCTCATTCTTGGTCTCACTTTTAACTCCAGCCTCACTTCCCTGACAAATCCCAAGTCCTTTCATGCATATTTTGATGAATAAAGACGTCTAATGATTGGCAACTTTCCTTTAAAGGAAAAGATCTTATGTTATCTAAGACATATCACAAAGAATAAGCTCCTTAGTGAGACAAATTCGGAAATCTAGGGGCAAATATTCAACTTGGGCAAAGTCTAGACAACAGTTCTATAAGTGATGGGATGTTTGCAGAAGTTGAAAGATAAAGTTAAAGTCAGAACTGAAGTAATTTTACCTCGAAATTATTGTCATTTTCAAAAAAAAAATCATTCCCCAAAAAGGACATTTATGGCTTTCTTATGTCTCCCCAGTCTCCTTTCCAGGCAGTGTCTTGGGGTTGGACAGGAACATATTTCTGGAAGTTGATCACTTGTGGTAGCTGATACGATCACCCAGAATAGCCACACAGGACTGTGTCGGGGTGTGGTACTGCAGACAAGTGCAACAAGTTGGAAGACCTGATTTCCTGCACTCGTTTGAAAACCCTGGCCCTAGCCTCCTTCTCTCACTGTGATATTTAACTAACACTCACTTACATCGTTATTGCACATGGCACAAGAATTGAGGCTAGGAGGGTCCTAAAAGAGCTAGCGAGCTTGGGAAGAGACAGAAGCACTGTGAAGGCTGAGAGACACTGCCCACCACAAACAGCTCCCGCACAGGCTCTCAGTGGTGTTGTCGCTGGATTCCTGTGAGAGGCTAGACCAGATCCTGACACATAAAATAAACAATTCTCTTAGGTTGAGCCATATGAACTCAGATGTATGGCTCTGAAGTGGACGGTTATGAGAAGAAATCTCATAAAAGCTCTATATTTTTAGAAAGAGGGTTGTTTAAGAAAAGCACTGAGTAGCTATAATACCTCGGGTCTGGGCAGCTTCTTTCAAAGCAGCTAGAAGGTGAGGTTCCAAGTTCTCCAAAACAAGTCTTGCTTCAAGACCTGGGAAAAGGGACCTAGAACGTGAGAGGTGCACAGCAGTTACAATTCTAACAATTCTAAGGTTAAGAAAGTCCAGCATATCATTTCAAGCCAGCTAAACCTGCTACTTCATTTTACATGAATTATGGTATACACATCAAACTACAACACGGTCTAGGCTTTGCTTTAAAATACAGAGCCATCACACACCATGTAAACTCAAAACCACTCTAAATAGCTAACAATAAAATGGATTTTATTCCATGAAACATCAGTATACATTCCATAAAGTCTCAGCTATAGAAACGTAGCAACCGAAGTCAAGTAAGATGATGTGCACCTGTAAGGCCAGCGCTTGGCAAGCTGAAGCGAGAAAACTGCTTTCCAGGCTAGTCTCAGCTACACAATGACACTCTATGTTCAAAATACGAAGAAATAGCTATTTAATTTACTATGTTAATTTAAGTTTCATCAAAGTAATTCTACTAACCAATCTTACTCTATTAGCACCTTATAATAATTGCTTTCAGTGTTGTGACTGAAACATAGCTACAGATTAATTGTCTTTTGAGACAAGGCATTACTATGCTGCCTTGAACTCCCAGGTTCCAGTGGTCCTCCTGCCTCAGCCTCCCAAACAGCTGGGACTACAGACACAAGGCAATGATCCAGCTTGTATGCAGTCTCTTCATTGACAAATGCTAGAATGCCTTTTCATTTTAAAATGCAAACCTATCTTTCAGCATTTCTCGAAAAGCCCTCCTAACTGCAGTCTATGCACAGACACCGGGTGGATCTGGCAGTAAAAGACTCTGGACAGGACAGCCCCTCCCCCTAGATCAGCCGTGTCTGAGGCACACATTATCTACCTTGGGAACTCTTCTGAGGTGATGTAAACAACATCTTGATCAGAGACAGACGAGGAGAAGGGGACAAAAGCCCCGCTCTGTAAAGGCAGCAGCTCGAGCCCAAGCAGCTCACTGTAGGCGTGGTCAGAAAGCACAAATTCTAGAAGATGAAGCTTCTCTTTAGCACTGCCCAGGTGTGCACACTTCCTCAGTACCTGCCGCACCCATGCAGGTGTCACCTTCCTCACAGGAGTCGCACTGGAGGTGGCAGAGGCCGCACTGAGCTGAACAGCAGCAGCCAGGTTCCCTGGTACCTTGGCAATCTGCTTCCCTGAGCTCTGGAGGTAGTTGAGCACAGACTGTGTGGATTCTAAACTCTCATCAAGTTCTGAGAAGTACAGCTGCTCCAGCTTCACCCACTCAGCACTAATGGAATAAATCACAGCGTGCTGGAACAGTTCACTAAAGAGAGGCCCCAACACCGGCTGCCAGTGAGTCTTGACCTTGGCAGCCTCAGGCCAAAGTTTGTAGATGGCGTCAACTGACAAGGGGAAATCAGAGCTCTTCTCTGTTTCCAGGCGTTTTACTGAATCTAGGATCAGAGTAGCATACGCTTTGGGAACAACCGTCGCAATAAGAAACTCATTCCACAAGGCCGCAGGGTCTCTCCACTGGTCCAGCTCTCTCCACTTGATGCTCCTGCGGTTGTCAGTCAGGCCGAAGAAGCCACTGATGTGAACCGGAAGCCCTGTTTTGCTTTCCTCACCAGGAGGCAGCGGAAGAAAACAAAATGCCTTTCCTGAGAAATCAGATACTGCTCCATTCTCTTCCTCATCCCTGCCTGATAACGACATGGCTAGTCCAATGATCGGGGCAAATTTCAATTCATCGGCCAAGGAATCCAGCTTACTACTCATGCCTCGTCCCCCCACACTGCTGCACACCAGCCACGACGTCTTCTGGGCATCCTTCATACTCTCATCCTCTAGAGCTATGTTTATGTGATATGTGACACAGGTGACACTGTTGCTTGGGATCTTTTTACAATAGTTACTTATGGCCGTTCCTAGAATCTTGATGGAATTTGGCCGCTCATGTTTCAGGGCCTTGTTCTCACTCGCAGTCACTCTAAACACCAGTTTTTCTGTCCCATCAGCCTCCCGGACATGTAAAGACACAGCCTGCACACTCTTCAGGAAGAGTAACACTGTGTCTGCATCTGCCCTGAAAGAGTCAAACAACTCCAGAACCTTCTGCTTGGTGTAGAGATTGCTGCTGAGCTGGGAAGGCTGTAAGCGGAGAGGGAAACGGAAAAACGTCCCTGGAAAGCTGCCGTCTGTAAACGTTTCCTTGGTGCTTCCAAAAACGCCAATGAAGGGTGCAAATTGATCCGGAAGCTCATTGATTTCTTTGCTGTCATCTTTGAGATTCCAACATTGGCCTGACTCGTGGGGGCCAAAAAGGGTTTGATGAGGATCTAGCATTCCTATCTGGTCACCACTAAAGATACAGGGAACGTCTGTAAAAATGAAAACCAAGGCGTGACCAACTCAGAAATCTAATGAACAATTAAATTGCAGCCATAATGAAATAATAACTACTATCAAAAATATTATGTAAGAAACAGTATGACACATAAGATTCTTCAAAAAGTGATACATAATGGGTTCTGATTTGAGCCAATCTAATAAGAGCCAGTTATCGAGACTTCCATGATTTTTGTGAACATCTGTGCTATATCTTTAAATACTCTAAAAATACTTTAAATATCAACACTATTTAGATATTTATACTCAGTGCTCACTGCCACATAAGCCCTGGTTACACAGAAAAGAAAAGCAAGCTATGTTCAAAATTAAATATTCAACCGTCGACTATGACAATGGCGGATGCTCCACTGCTGCATAACTCAGCAAGCATAGACCTCAAGGTGAATGAGAAATGAGCTTTCCTCACATGGCGCACAGCTCCAGTTCTTAAAGACCCACATCTTACCACATGGCCTCTCCACTGATGTCACCTGCTGCTCTTGTTCCTCAATTAAAGACAGTGATATTTCAACCCTGGCAGAACTAGATGTGTCAACTTTCTCATATTGAAAGAATTTTTTTATCCATGCTGCTGCTTAAAGGGCTTCCTGTGGGTAATGCTGGAGTGTTTGTCTCCCGTGCAGACTTTAGCCCCTAATCCCCACACACAATGGAACGCCAGCAAAGTCTGCCATCTCTTTACTATCTGTAGTTGTCAAGCACAAGTCCTATTGTGACAATCACCAACTCCTAAGTTCTTAAGTATCTTAAGCAGCAGATCTTACGTCTACTAACTCCATCCACAGTACAATCTTGGACATATCTGTCCCTAGTCCCTTTCCACAGTGCCACATAGCCATCCTGAAATCAGGTCAGAGAGAATCTTGACATTGTAAAAGCATAACCTGTGGCTTTCTCAGATCTTCAGACTGCAAAAGAGCCTTCCAGCAAATGGCCCGCATCGATGTGCTCACTGTCAACCACACACACAGAGCTACGCCTGCTCTAAGTCCCTGCATAGTGGTCTCTACGCTTGTGCAATCCTCAGCTGTGCTTCAGCGTTTACGAACCACCACCTAGTGCCCTGAGGGTGAACTTCCAAAAAGAGATTTATATGCAACAGCGACATTTTAGGATATAACAATATAAGTTTAATACTTAGCAAGCCAATATTAAACAAAACATTAATATTACTGTAACTCCACTAGATTTAGTACAATTTCTCTATAGTTTGGCTGATTCAAGTCCCCACTTGCCTACAGCCCATACTGCACCTGTTATATGGTAGACAGAGTTAAACCCAATTCCGAATCTTCCAACCTTCAAGGGATCGTCTTTTTTCCTGCTTCTTGCTATTTCTTGGATGCCATGCCAGTCCTCTGGGGTGAAAACAGCATTGTTGTACACATAGAGAGCCGCGCCTGCGTGTTGAAATGCACAGGCAGACACTCAGCGAGAAGCACACCAGAGCGGTCAGCTCTGTTTCAGGAGCTTTGTCCATTAAAAAAAAAAACTTATTTGATGAGAAAATAGAGACATGTGGGTACAGTGACTAAATTCTGCACTATCATTCCAGTTGTCTTCATAATAAAAATAAAAACATATTTGGTAAGAAGCTAACAGCCAGAGAAATATATTGTTTGTCAAAAGTCCTGAAAGAAGAAATTAAGAGAATTATGGAACTTAAAATACAAAATATACAGAGCAAATGAGGATATTATCACAGTGCACCGTACTCTAAGAAAACTGTTCTAAAGAGTATGTTTAAATCATTCTTTGTAGATGGACTTTCTTGAAAGTATGTGCAGTGTACATCAAATTGATAACGCGTATGTGCGTTTTGAGCTCATCCAGGAGCTGGCTCTGGGAGCAATGCGCCCCTTTCATTTCAGACCCAAGCATGCTGTGTCGGTGTCCTCTCCAAGACCTCTTGTGACGACGGTCTGGGGGCTCCTAACTCTGTGACAGAGTGGGATGATAAGGACAGCAAAATAATCCAAGAGTGAAAACAGTGTGCCCTGGAGAATAGCTTGAAGGTAAAGTGTTTCTAACCAACGGTACTACTGCTTATGCCATGATAGAAAAAGTTCTGCAATGGGAAAGAGAAGGCAGTTCCCTGTGGAAAGCTCTTCCATGGGGAGACTGTTCAGTGGGAAATTCCAGTCTGATTGTCTCAACTTCCCTAGTCATTCTCTGTTGGGTTTTATGTCCAATTTGATTGCGTCATCTCTAGCTGTCGCTATTTGTTCTTTTACGTGGACAGCCACCCTGCGGTAAGACTCTGCTCTGCCCTGCACACTCTATTGGGAACTCCAGCTGGGTGTCTCAAAGGGGCGTCCTCAATATATTTCTGCTGGGTGTTTTCAGCAAGTGACCTGATGTTTTGTTATCTCTCTCTGTCTATCTGCTGCTATTTATTCTTTTGCATATATATATTTATTCAGTGTATGCAATATATATATATATCCTCTATTTAATAAACTCTCTATTCAAAACTGGAAGTATGGCAAGCACAGATCATTCTCCAGCTGAACAATGTACTCAGAAAACATACAACCTAAAGGACTCTGTCACCGTATTTTTTCAGAAAGTAGAAATTAATTCCCTACTAATATTAATAATCACCTTGTAAATATTTAGGTTGTGTGGTTTTGATTTTGCTTTACTTGATTTCTATAGAAGGCATTGATGATGTAATTTAAATAGTCATGAATGAGGTAATTATTTAAATAAATTATTTGATCATAATGCTATCTCCAAAGTAGGTTCTTTAACAATATATTGTTTTTATAATTCTGAGAAAATACTTTTGCACTCTCTTTTGAGACCTGTTCTCAGAAATCCTAACTTTATCTGAATATGAGCAACTACATTACCTATTATTCTTTAAATCTGGTCAGTGCTTTCCTTGGAAAAGTTGCCTAAGAATAACACAGACACCAAGCACAGCTCCTGTATGTAGATGCTCGGGCCTGTGCGCCTCCATGCTGATGAACTATATGGAGACTCCCAGTACCCGAAGAACATCTCCATATGCTTCTTTAAATATGGAACATTGGCCTTGTCTGGGTTTTCTTGTTGCTGCTGTTGCTTTAATTAGTACAACTGCGATCTTTATACTAGTCAAAGTCAGGACGTGAACCTGGCCGAAGGTTCAAAGGCTGTGAGAAGGAGAAGCACACAGCTGTGAGAGGTGTCGGGAGTCAAGGGAGTCTGCTGTCACTCATAGATGGTTATCAAATTACAGCCACAGGCTCAGCTTCTTCATCTATGCCAACATAAGAGCTTCCTCTCTCTACACGGGAGCACTAAGGATCCACTGGGGTATTAATAAGGCTCACCACAGCAAACACCATAGAGAACTCTTAAATTGTCAGGTATTTCTATTATGATACAGTAAGTCTTCAATATAATATCAATCTTTATATATATGGCATATGTAATTTTATATAATATACAAAAATAGTAATAAATGGCTTGTTATCAGTCAATAGCTAACTACAGCTAATTTAAAATGGAATCTGTCAAATACTGTATGGTTCTGCCCACTGTCTCTTCACTAAAAATACCACACAAGGAAAGATCACAGAACAGGCCCAGGATTAAATTTCTTTCCAGAATCTAGGGAAAAAAAATTATATAACTTTAAGATCTATAGAAGGGAATTAAGAAGCCCAGCAGGGTTACCAGTGCTACAGCAGCCTGCCACCAGGAAAGGAGGAGCCATCTTTCCTTCCAGAATCGACAGGAAAACTGAGAGCTCCTCCCCTGATGTGGGCTCCTGACCACCTCCCCTCCCTGTCTTGGAGAATCATCAGACTTGAGCTTGTGCGTGCTGTCATGGCTGCTGTCAGTTTATGGATGAACACCTGTTGTGTCCAGATAAAACTGTTTTATACCTCTGGGTCTTACAATCTTCTGGCCTCTGTAGAAGGCACAGCTTTAAAAAGCATTGGAGGAACCAGACTTCTTAGGTACTCGGGCCTATTTCCTTCAAAGGAAGAAAAATGACTGATGCCTGGTCACCCGGAAAGCTAGAGTGGAGGTTGCTTAACAACCAGGTGATCTCTTTTCATAAGCATTGTTTAGGCCCTAACCCTGAGCTTAGCCTCTCAGTAATAGAAACCCATCCTTATGAAAAAGGTCTCATGTACTTTGCATCCTCCATCAACAGAATCTAGCTTATTACAAATCCTTCCTCCTCTGGCCCTTGCTCTGAGCTCTGTTTATCAGTCAATAGAACTCATTGTTATTGTTTTTGTTGCTGTTGTTGTTGGGTTTTTGTGTGTGTAACAGAGCCCTGGCTGTCCTAGACTTACTATACAGATCAAGTTGGCCTTGAAATCACAGAAATCCACCTGCCTCTACAACCTGAGTGCTAAGGCTAAAAGTATACACCACTATACCCAGCTATTTAAATGCTTTCTTTAATGAAGACTTAAGAAACCTTAAGGAATGCTTCTAATATCTCTACATCCTCACCAGCATAGCAAGAGCATCGGAACAGTGAGTGTAGAATGGCCTGGGCATAAGCACAGCCACATGACATCTAGGACCCTGTTCTCTCCTCAGAATAACTAGGAAGGAAAATTGCTCTTTCTAGCACTAGTTTCTCAGCAGGGTGGACATGGAGATCAGAGGGACTGCCTAGTGTGCCTGTGGAGCCGTGCAATGGGTAGGGCTGTATAGGACCACTTGGGTCTGCCGTCTCCTGAATGTAAATTAAACAGCATTCTAGGAGGCTACGTTAAATAATAAAAGTCCAGCCAAGAAACTACAAGCTAGTCCCTTCACCACTGAGTGGCTGGCTGCTAGAGGACTGCACTAGAGTCAGCAAGGTGGCAGGACTCAGAGCCAGGGTACAAGCCTCCTGATACACCACCATAGCATACACATGTCTTTTTACAGATGGGCATACCACTAGCAAGTCTTAAAACTGATATAAAAATGTAACCATGACAATAAATGCTAAGCATTCAATTAAACAGTGATGACTACCTTCACAGAACACCATTTTGTGACTTAAACGTCTCTCAACTATATCTAAGAAAATGAGCTAAGACTTTTTCAGTTACTATCTGTCATATACAAGTATTCACAATCATCCATCAATTTCATGGCTGAGCTAAGTTATGTACATATTTTCTGCATTTCAAAGTGCAAGCGCATGGCAACCATAGGTGATGTCTCGTTTATTACTCTCCCTCTTGGTCCCCTTCGTCCCTCCTAGTTTTAAGCTGTGTTCCCACCCCCAGCAGAAGGGCAGCCCTAAAGTAAAAGACAATATACAAACACAGCTTCTTACAACTTCTTCCAAAATGCAAATGAAATGGTATTTATATAGAATCAGTGTCCTTTATCTTATTCATAACATAAAGTACATGTTGAGTGAGCAGAATTACATTGCTAGCCTTTTATCTTAATGTTTTTCTCTAAGGGTACCAAACGGCAGAAACACTTTCCCACCAAAGGTAGGGGCAATAAAAACACCTGAATTAAACATGCCAAGAAGTACAAATGATAATTACACTGTTTATTAAGTAAAGTATTATCAATCATTAAAACTCACCATTAGTACAAAAATAAAATTTGCTCCACATTATTCTTACCCTGATATTGTGCCATGTCCTTTGACCAAAGAGTCTCCGTCCCATACTGTGTTTCATCATATAAAAATTTAACCTCTGTGGCCCCAGCATCTTCTGCATTTTGAATTAATTCCTAACCATGAAATATAACAAAATGATATTAACATAGTAATCTACTGTCCAACTTTATATTTGCCTTCAATATATAAGAAGGAAGTATATTAAAGTAAAAACCCTCACTATCTCCAAGGTAAAGGTAAGCTCTGGTAAAGTTCCTATTAAAAGCAGTTCCCACACACACACAGGAGCTGGGAAGACTTTCCCAGCAATGCACACCTGCAAGCCAGCTTTGAAACTGCTATGCTGGACGTTCCTATAAATCCACCCAAAGCCTTTGTTCAAAGGAAAGTACTCTGATTCAAAGCTTTATACAGATTTTCTGAGATACCTTAGGCTCGAACAGCTTCCAAAAACAGAGCACTAATTCTCAATTGTTTACTAAACTTAAATGCTCTTAGAAAAAAGGACAGTCAATACTATTGGTCTACATGCATCCCGAATGGGCAATATTCTGGACAGCCATGCCCCAGGCAGAAAACATCTTAGTAACAAGAACTATTCATTAAAAGGAGAAACGTCCATCGTTTGCTGGACTGTGGGTGAGTTGGGGGGTGCCCAGACACCTGTGACACAGAAAGGAAAGAGCATCAGCAAAATCCTCAGTCCTAAGCACCCCAAATACTTCTAACCACCTAATGAAACAGTCTGGTCAACTAGAGAGGAGCTACAGATGAAAGAAGATTCAGGTCCTAGAGATGAACCCACGGTCAGCACAGGTTGACTGGAACCTGGAGAGCAGCTCTGCCTGACTCTCCAGAGCCTGTGACAGTAAGGGGAAGTCATTAGATAATAAATTCCTGACTAGGCTCCTACTTAGAACAAAGCAAACTCGGAGCTACTGCTTTAAATTGTTATGCGGGTGGTTAGAAAAGCATGCAGACAAAATCACCCCATATTATCAAACTCGCTAACGTCTGACTTTGGGGAAAGGCACCTTTTTATCTCCCTGGAACCCGAGACTCACTACCTTAAAGAGCACTTAGGCTGACACTAAAGCAATGCCAACAGAAAAAGAGGACGGATGTCAGACAGCTCGGGAAGAAGACAGACTTCAGCTCAGCTGGGAGAGAGCTTCTCGGGTTCATTAAGTAGACCCAAAGGCCTGGTGGGTGACTTGGCATAGCTCAGGGGTGCAGTGCTTGTCTGGCATGGGAAAGGCCCTAGGCTTGACTCTCAGAACCAAAAACTGGAGTGTTTGGGCCAGTAGCCATACAGCTAACCCTAAATATGCACAGCTCAGTCTCCAGCTGCCCACACACCCATTAGCACCTTTGGTTCCTATTAAACAGCCTCCTGCTTTTCATAGGTGCTTTAATGGCTTGGATCCCATTCCTTCTCTGTTCAGTCCGAGAAAGTCCTCAAAAATGAGCAAGATGTCAATATGATGGGTAGACACCGAGGACTAAGTGATTGGCAGAGTGCTATGTCAACTTACAGGAAAGACGAGAGCACTTCCCAGGTCAGAGTGTATCTTCATGACTGAAGTGCATTATAGGAAGCAGGGATTGAGAGAACACCAAGTTCCAGGCCCCAACTGCCACTCACAGGCTGTACAACAAGCAAAGAGATAAAGAGCTCCCCGAAGGCTGGAGCCCTTAGGGGATTACTTCCAAATGGATTTCAGGAGGCAGCAAGTCCCTAAGCTATCTGGACCCACTTCAGCAAACACCATAGAAGGTGGAAGTTGAGCTCAGACAATTCTGAAAAACTCCTACTGAGCCTAGCACTAAAAATTCCAAGGAATAGAGATGCCATTGAACTGGCTCCAATCTGGCATCACAGAAGGCAGAGGAGGCCGACCCCAGACTACCTGCCACAGACCTTCCTGGAAGCTCGGACTCCTTCCCAGCAAGGACTCTACTCACTTACCTCTGACACAACTCCTGTAACCAACAACAGGATCCTCACTCTGAGTCCATGTGGGTCATTCAGTCCCGCCCAGCCCCATGACAACTCCATAATCATACCCTTCATTTCTCTAGCAGTCAATATAAAAAGCAGCTTTCTATGAATCCTGTTCTGAAAGCCACTGGCCCCCATTCTGAAAGTCACACTGAGGCTTCTCCAGTGTCCCTCAAGACAGTCCCTGATAGCACAACCTTTGTCCTGTGCTCATGACTACATGAGTTAGTGGACCTTAAAACTTTGCTGGGCTAGAAGAGAAATAATGGCTAAGTCATTGAAGATGAGAACAAAGAGGAAGATGCGTAATAACTGGTCTACTGTCCCAGCTCATTAAGGAAGCTGCTTATCAAACACCAGACTTGATTTTCACAAAATCTTTCATTGCCTTTTTGTGGGTGTTTGATTTTTTTCTATTAAAGAAAACTTAAAGAATATGCCACAAGCTATGTCCATAACCCCAGCACTGAGACTAAAGCAAAAACATTATGAGGTTGAGGCCAACCTGGACTACAGAGAATTCTACTCCCTCCTGGAGAAAATAATTCATGTGATCACGCATAATAAAAATAAATAAGTAAGCATCTTATTAAAGTAAACTCTCTCACAAAACAAACCTCTAAATCCAGAGGCCAAACTAGCATGTGTTCCTGGCCTCTGACATGGACTCGTGCTAGGCCGCTGAGTGACTGGTGGTTGGTGACTGATAGCTTGTGCATGACACCAGGGCTCAATGCACTACCAAAGTGTTCCTAGCGGATACTGAGAGCATGCCGCAGCTTAGAGCAGCCTGTAGCCCCAGCCCCTCCTCGCTTCACACCAACTGTAGTCTCAAATCTACTCCATTCGACTATGCACTGTGGCCACGGAGGCAAAGTAATCCAACCAGATCTAGACCCAACGCAAACACTGAGCTATTCACTCTGACAGTAGGCCACAAAGGACTCTATTAGATTGCCTACCTTAAGGATCTGCCCTCCTTCTGGGTATCTTCTTAAGATATCCTTGAGAAAATCAACAAGTGGTGGAGTGGTTTGACCAAATCGACCTAAAATGCAAAATACATTTTAAAAGAAAAACAAGGTTTCACGACTTTCCACCTGTGTGTGGTTTGGTTCTCTCCATGGTTTCATGGATGGCACAGCAGAATTCTAGGACCAAAACCCACCAGGTTAAGCAACTCAATAGAAAGTAAAGCTCATTCTGTGTTATGAAATCTCAAGACTTTTTAACTAAATGATACATCAGGTTTCAAAGGATTTTCCAAGATACACTATCACAAAAGGTTAATTCAACAGCAAGCAGCATGACAGAGGGATAAAGTGCTGCTATTTTCTAAAGGCATTAAATAGCTGATGCTGTTTAGTGCTCCTGTGATTAAAAAAAACAATCCAGAGATAATGTCACATAGTGCCACATAGTGCCACATTCTTAATACTCTCAAACGCTGATGGCTCTGAAGTTCAGTGACTGACTAGGGTACGAATTAAGTCCTGCCTACACTGTTCTACACCAACTGACCAGGCCATCTTCAGATAGGTGGTAGGAAGGTGTAAAGGTAAGGATGAAGAAAAAAATCCTTAAGAATAAGAAATTGGAGGCTGGAGAGATGGCTCAGAGGTTAAAAGTACTGATTGTTCTTCTAGAAGACCCAGGTTCAATTTCTAGTACTCATATGGCAGCTCATAAGTGCCTGGAGATCTGGCACTCTCACACAGACATACATGCAGGCAAAACATTTATGAACATAAAATACAGAGAGAGAGAAAGAGAGAGAGAGAGAGAGAGAGACAGACAGACAGACAGACAGACACCCCCAAGGTCATCAGAGTGGAAGAGTGGCCCACCACTCGCCATTTGTCAGCTCTGAGGTGGTGTGGGCACAGAAGAGATGCCCTACCCCTACCCCACCCCTCACCACCTGCAGGTGGCAAGAGAGCTGGCCCCAAGATCATGAGCATGGGAAAGCTGAAAGCTGTCCCTGTCCCTCACCAATGGCAGCACTCAGAAGAGTGGGCCCTGTACTTCTGAGCAGCATAATACAGTTGGCCCCAAGGGTATGAAAACAGGGAAGCTGGCCTTGCCCCTTGCTAGCTGCAGCATTGGGTGAGCTAACCCATTGGGGCAGTGCTGGATAGCCCACCCAAGTGGTGTTGATGCAAAGCTGGCAGGTGACCAGCTTAGCTACCACCCAGGCTCCGGCCCAGGGCTTTCAGTTGGCCCACCCCAACATCTACTTCATCTATGAACTGCCAAAGCACAGGAAGAGGCCAGTCCTGCAGATCAAAAGGTTCAGGGTCCCCATGACACAGGGAAACAACAGGATATCCCAGACGAATCCTGGCGAGGACCCAGTGCTGACAGGGTAGCAGAAGCCAGAGGCCTCAAAACAGACCAATGGATTCATTGCAAGGAACATTTGCAAGGAAAGGACGTACAGCCAGGACGGCATACTGTGGGCCACACTACAGCTTCCACAACAAGATTGTTTTTTCATTTTATGGGGGTGGGGCTGAGGGCAGAGGGTAAACACAAAGGGACAGGGAGATGAGTGGGATTGAGGTGCATGATATGAAATTCACAAAGAGTCAATACAAAGTAAGATAAAAAATAGGAAATATTTAAAATCGGCATATAAATAAAAAGTGCTTACACGAAGAAACCATCCCCATAGGCTGAAACCAGAGTATTCCATACTTCAGACTTTAGAATATTTGCACTAGTTAGTGAGATATCTTAAGGATGGGACCCAAGACCAAACAAATAAGTAAATAAATAAATCCATGTATAGTTAACCTTATCTCCATAATTCTCTATACAATGTTTAAGTCTCCTGTATTTTTACTATAAACTATCAAATGAGGTGAAGTATTGAATTTTTCATTGTTGGCATCATGCCAGATGCCTTTGGACTATTTTAGATTTCTGCATTAGAGATTCTCAACGTGTATGGATTTGCATAATTTTGACATCCTCATCTACCAAGACCAAGCATAAGCAAGACTATGTCAACAGATTTTTCTCACTCATCACACACCTAGCCCCATCCACCATTCTCCTCTGGTTTGGGCAACCCCTCCCTGCATTCGATAATATGCTCTCATTTCATTTTTAAAATACAACCGTTAGTTCAGGCGACTTTATTGATAGACGCACACAAAGCTACAGATGCTTAGTGCATGAACTTGGAAGCTATTATACACCCATCAAAACACCATTGTCATCATTATCACACCTTACCAATTAGCTCCAAAGTTTCTCCCAGCTCCCTTTTGTTTTGACTTCATTTCTTTTGTGGGAAAGCCTTTAAGATCTCCCTTTAGCAATTTTGTTGATCTGTTTGTTTGTTTGTCTGCTTGTTTTTGAGACAGGGTCTTACTAGGTGGCCTAGGCAGGTGTCACACTCAACAGAGCCTCTTGCCTCAGTTTCCTATGTACTAAGGTTACAGGCATAAAGCACCATGCTCCATGCTGCACTCTTCTGAGCAAGCCTTGAGGTACATATTACAGGACCAGCACTAGTCATCATAAAAGGGCCTTTCACTGGGCAGCAGAGATGCAGGTCCCATTTGCTTTGCATAGCTGAAACTTCAGGCTCTTGGACCAACACCTCTTCATCTCAGCCTCCTCCCAGCTCTTGGCAGTCACCATCCTCCCATCTGCTTCTGCATGAAACAAAACCTTTAATGGACTGAATTATGGCATACACTTCAGGTAAAGTCGATATTATACCTCCCCCTTTTAAGCCTTTTGATTGAAGGTTTACAAAAAGATGACGGGTTCTGGAAGTCAGATCTCCAATCTTGATCCAATCAGGTAACTGAAAAGGAGAATAGAAAATGTGTGAGAAGCAATACGACATCAATACTGTCATTTCAAAACCTCACTTCAAATGCTTTTCATTCAAGTAACACATGTTAACCATCCTTACCAAGGAGTAAGTTTTTCTGAAGGGAATGTTGCAGATGATAGAACAGAATGCTAGTTAAAATCTTTATGTAACAATTCTCTAAATTTAAAGTCAGAATTTTTCTTTAAATAATTACAAATAAAAATAAACCTATTTCTTTTCTGCCATATAAGTTACTCTCCTTCCTTTCTTCCCTCCCTCTCTTTCACCAGCGAGGCAAGTATTCTACCACTGATCCACACCTCCCCAGCCAAATCATCCCAAATTCATAGTTTCAAATATGTGTAAGATCTGTAACACAAACAAAATCATCTTTTTGATCAATGTTTTCAATGTGTATTTGGTGTGCAGCATACGTCCTGGAAACTGCAACAGATCAGAGTACGAAATTTTTGGCATATTAATATATATGGCACTTTATTGGGATTAATGCACATATAACATTTCCCTAAATTAGCAGTATATTTTTCATTTACTTTCCGTGGTATCCCATAGAATCATGTTCCTAGACATTTCCTCTGGAAAGCACTACCACAGATGCCCCCTAAAGTGATGGGAGGAAGCTGTATCGTCCCTGAAAAATGCCTCAGTGTGGCCTTCCTGTTCCTGATAAAGGCAGGTACAAAACAAATTTTATGACCCACAGTAGTCTGTGTAGAAATAAAGCAAACTCCAACACCAGATAAGCTTGCTCTCCATCTGGGTCCACTTTCCGCTCTACCTATGTGGTCTCCCTAGACTGACCTTTTCAACAGTCTAAAAAGCACAAACACAACCTCAGAGCTTATGGGAAGGACTACTTTTATTTTTTTTCCTTTTTATTAATTCATTCATATTACATCTCAATTGTTATCTCATCCCTTGTATCCTCCCATTCTTCTTTCCCTCCTATTTTCCTCTTACTCTCCTCCCCTATGACTGTGACTGAGGGGGACCTCCTCTCCCTGTATATGCTCATAGGGTATCAAGTCTCTTCTTGGTAGCCTGCTATCCTTCCTCTGAGTGCCACCAGGTCTCCCCCTCCAGGGGACATGGTCAAATGTGAGGCACCAGAGTACGTGAGAAAGTCATATCCCACTCTCCACTCAACTGTGGAGAATGTCCTGGCCATTGGCTAGATCTGGGTTGGGGTTCGATGTTTACTGCACGTATTGTCCTTGGCTGGTGTCATAGTTTGAGCACAACCCCTGGGCCCAGATCCGCCTGTCGTAATGTCTTCTTGTAGGTTTCTAGGATCCTCTGGATCTTTCTATTTCCCCATTCTCCCATGCTCCTCACCTAAAGTCCCAATAAGATGTTCTCCCCTCTGTCCCACGTTCCTGATAAGTGAAGACTTTCATGGGACATGCTCATTGGGCTAGTGGGAAAGGCTACTTTTCCAAGGTGTGCTTCATAGGCAGGGCCACTGTTGCCATATTCTCTCATTGACACCTTAAGGCTCTAAAACATGAGCAGGGGAAAGGTGAGCTCACCAGGTTTTGAAACCTCTAGCAGCTCCTCATCTTTAGTTCACCTTTCAACCAACAGTGTCACCACCTACAGTCACTTGAGGGGGACCATCTCTCTCCAGAGCTCCTCTGCAGCTACTTCTAGGCCCAAGAGCATACTCTCGTGTCTCTTCTCCACACCTCGCAGCAGCTGCTCCCCATCTCCTGATCTTTACTTCCTGCGTGCCGTCCTTCTTCTGCTCCTCCCTTCGGGTACGCTGCTAACATCCTTGGTCATGAAGCATGAAGCATGCTCACATCATACACCTGCTGACTCTGAGAACTATCCTTGGAAACTAGAGCATGCTGTACACAGATGCTTAAGGAAACACAGGTGAGACTACCAACTGCCGCTAACAGAATATCACACAACAATGAATACTGAACAGCCACACTACATACTACCTAAGTGGATATTAATAATGAGGTATCAAGTGAAAAAAAGCTATCCAGCTTAATACCTAAAGAATGATAAGCTCCTTTTGATGGGCATAACCAACAAAAAAGTAAACAGAATATGCTTTGAGCTATATATTTAGGTTACAAGTACATATGAAATGCAAACACAAGGATATCATGTTATTATAGGTGATCGTTCCACCGGCTAATTAACCATCTAATTAATTACTAAGTCATACATAAGCCAATGCTCATTAGTCCAATTTAGGATCATGCACTGGAGGAAAAAAATGGCAGAAAGTATAGAGAAATTTTAATTCAGAACATGGCTGGTGTGGCAAGAGATCACATCCAAAGACCTTCTAGGTCTGTGTGATCTGGCTGGAATACAAACACTAATCAGGAGACAAAGGGAAGCAGATCTGAGTTCAAAGCCAGCCTGGTATATAGCAAGTTTCGGGTAAAGAAAAGCTTAGGTCCAGGCATGGTGGTACATGCCTTTAATTACAAACAATGAAAGTAAAGTTAGTTTGTAGTAGGAAGCACCCATGTTTGAAAGGGATGCTAATTGGGTAGCTGAAAAAGAAAGTGACGAATCCGAGAGAAGATTTCACAGAACAGGATATGCCCAGCTCTCTCCAGAAAAGAGAAAGGGGAAGCTACTTAATGCAGTGCAGAGGGAGGGAGGGAGGGGGAGAGAGAGACAGGGACAGAGGGACGGGGGGGGGGGGGGGGGGGGGGAAGCAGTGTTATCAGGACAGTAATAGAGAGACAGGTTGCAGAGAGAGAGAACAAGACTCAGGTGAAGACCAAATGAACCAGAGAATGAAAAAGAGCCAGAAAATATTGCTCGAGTTAGTTTGAAGCCAAGCAGCACAGTTCAGGGGCCCAGAGAGAAGCCAGATTGAAAAACTCAGCTGAGAGAGGAGTTTGAGCCAGAATATCAGAGTTGAACCAGCCAGCCCAGAGCTCAGAAAGAACAAGAGTGAGCTTATTAAGCAGTAAGTCTCAGAGGCTGAAAACCTTCTAGGCCTAGGTTAGATTTTACGGAAGCTGGAAGCTTCCAGGACTAGACCTGGCTTAACAGACAGGCAGAGGCAGTAATCCTCTGAGACAGCAACTGAAGCAGGTGAATAAAAGTTCCTATTACAAGAAAGTGCAAAGGAAGGAAATCTAAGAGGTTTCCAGGTTTTAAAGAGAATTGATTGCAAGAAGCTAGAGACCTAATATAAGTGCATTAGTTTCACCACATATAACTGTGGGTCTGACAATCGACCATGTGGTATATTCTATAACCTGCATGTCTATCTCAGGGCAGTGGTTCTCATAAAGCGCAATTGGGCTGAGGTGATCTCCTCAGCAGTACTGCCTCCTCTGGAGCGTGCCAGGATTCAGGGGTTTGTACAGGCCCTCTCCCCAACTCTCCTGGATACTACAAGGAAGCACAGGGATCTCCCTATTCTCCCCAGATGCAATGTTCTCTCCATGCAAAGTGCCTGTCTCATTGTTTTTAAGATGATTATAAAATCATTAGAATCTTGGTCTTGCCAGCCTCATTCTCCCTTATGAATCTCAGAGGCAAGCATCTTCAATTACTAGCTACAGTGGCTGGTTTTAAACAGTATAACTGTTTATAACAGTGTAACTGTTCAGAGCACAGAAGCTCAGTAACTCTCTTCCCCGCACTTCCCCAAATACAGAAAGGGATGCTGAGCATCAGCCTCGTCCCATCTCCAGCTCTGGCCTCTCTTTCTGTTGTGTATCTACAGCTGTGAGCTGACTTTCACTGTCTTTAGAGTCACAGACCTTAGAACCTCGGAAAGCAGAACCTAATTTGGTTCTAGGTATATACACATGACAGTGGCAGGCTGGATCTGGGTCACCCACTTCTCCGTTATGTGCATTTTCCTAGCTCCTTCTATGTCTCACCATCAGCTGAAGCACACATAAAGGCAAACTGGCTGCCACACTTGTTCCAGAAGAGCTGCCTCCGTCATCTACTAAGAAACGCTTGCTCTCTTGCTCGGAGGCCAAATAAAGCCTTTTGCCTTCTTCTACATCAGCTCTCCATCCTTGAGGTCCGTTTGGCACCAACTGCCACAGTTCTGTCCTTTACAAAGTGTCCTGCATGTCCTTTCATTTACTTAATTGTAGTGTGTGTGTGTGTGTGTGTGTGTGTGTGTGTGTGTGTGTTATGCGTATGGTATAGGATATGTGTGATGTGTGTGTGGTGTGTGCATGTGGTATATGACGTGTGTGTGTGTGTGTGTGTGTGTGCGTGCGTGTGTGTGTGTGTGTGTGCGTGTGTGTATGAGTGTATGATGAAAGCACACCAGTGAAGGTCAGAGGACAACTTTGCAGAGATGGTTCTCTCTTTCTACCTTTACATGGGTTCCCAGAATTAAATTCAGTTGTCAGGCTTACACAGCACTGACCCATCTCACTTCTCCAGCCCCCTGCTTTCAATTTCACCTTCACAGCCTTGGTCTAGGATCCTCATGACCTCAAAGCAGTTCAGTGATGGCTTGGATCTCTTTCAACTTCCCAATGACCCAACTCAAACAATAGGACCACTTAAAGCAACCACCCCAAATCTTAGGTTTGCAAAGGCACTTGTAAAAAAAAAAAAAAAAAAAAAACCACTTACAATGAAAAGAGCTACAATTCAGTCATGTGAGTCTATGCATGTATGCACTACAATGACAACATAGAACCAGAAGTAAGGCGGACATAAACATAGAAGAGTAGACCCATAAGGGTGGACAAAGACGAAGGTGGCACAAATAAAGAAAGCAATAACAGTGTGTGTTCCTTTTCAGTTCTGCCTCAAACTCCTTGGGCAAGCCAATGCCGGCACACTAGCAAACACCCCTTGGGTAAAATGTTAAGAAATCACCTATCTGTAGAGATGCTTAAGAGCAGGTTCATCAGAAATCTGTGTCTATGTGTGCAGGAAACCAGAAAACTGACCCAGGTGTATCAAAAGTCAAGGCTATACTGGAGAGCTCTAAATTGAGTGGTATGGACACTCGAGTTACTCCTGTAATTTCAACTGCCTTTTTAAGTCTTGCAAATTATGTTCTTTTATCACATAAGAAAGCAACGATATGAGAATTAAAGAATAAGATAATTTTCAACAAAACTTAAACTTCCCTTCCAAGAAAACTATAGAATTTGCCTCATTATTTAAGAACACATTTGAATATATAAACAGTTCTTATGTTCCAAAGTATTGGTGCACTAACCCAACTCGTTAACACTTCAAAAGTTTTAAGTTTTCCCCTCAAAATAACAGTTTAGTTATTAAGTTATATCTGAAGATCGTTTTTCAGTTGTAAATTTCTGTGATTCAAAGAAATTGGTGTAGAGTACCTGTCCAGCACGTGCAAAGCCCTATGTCTCAGCCCCAGAACCCCAAAGCCAAGAGGAAGGGCTCCAGAAGAGGCCGTTTTAAAAACACCATTCTTGTTCAACTTAGGAACAGATAAATATGGCCTATCAACGGAGATGTCTTTGAATTTTTAAATCTCCTCGGTTAACAATGCCCAGCAAAAACGTGCCTTCGTTTTAGGCAATGAGGATTCACAAATGCCGAGAACTGCAAACGCAAAACAAACAAAACCAAACAAATCCTCACAACTACCGGCAGGCGCACGCTCCTGCCATTCTGCTCCAGCTATCTACAACGCTCTATTGAATCGTCCTAGCATCTGTCTTCCGTGACAGACAGGAGCCGGTGAGTTTCCTGCCGCCAGCGTGCGACGGCGCCCATCTCCCAGGGCAGGCCTGGCGCCGACCTACCTCCCGGTCTCCGCGCCACAGCCGCTGCTCCGCCACCGGGAAGCCGGTCTCAGCGAAGATGCGCTCCTTGAGGTCCCGCGCGGTGGCGGTCGCTGGCACCGCCACGGTCCTGCAGCCCACGCAGCCGCGGAGCACGGTCACGCGGACCCACCTGCGACAGGGCAAAGGGAGGACGGTCAGCGGGGCTCGCGCGCGGCCGGCCCGCCCACCTTGCCTCCCGGGGTCCCATCACCTGTCCCCCATGGCGGGCTCCCCTCACGCCCAGCCCGGCCGCTCCGAGAGGCCCTCCGCCGGCCCCGAGGCGGGGATCCTCATAGCGTAGGCCTGCGCCGCCGCAGCGCTCTGCGGCAGCCGGCAGCAGACGAGGCAGAGGAAGGCGCCGCTGCGGAGGAGGAGCGAGCCCTGCTGCACCGCGCGCTCCCGACAGCGAAGGGCTCAGCGGGCGTCGCCCGCGGGCACGCGCGGCCCGGGGACCGTTAGCTGGTGGGCGCCTCCTCTGCGCAGCCACGCCTTCCCAGACGCGCCTCCCTTAGTCCTTGGAGGAGCCTCAGGCCCCGCCCCCGCCCTCAGGCCCCGCCCCAGCTCCGCTCCCCTAAGTGGATGGCAAAGGACGGTTCCGCCCCTAGACCACGCCCCTTTCTGACACACCCCCTGCGGTTGCTCTGAGGAGACTCAAGCCCC